>NW_011495047.1:787311-852838 GCF_000754665.1 Bison bison bison
TATGATTATGTCAGTAAGCCCTGGCCCACCTACCAGGTCCCAGCAGTGTTGTCTCCCTGCCAGGCCTCCCATCTCAGGGTCAATTCTGGCCTTCACTCACACTTCTCCAGAAGCCAGCAACCTCCAGGGGCTGGGGCACTGGTTTCTCCTTTCGCATACACCAGGAGTTGAGTATTGTTGGTTTTAAAACATCCTATTTCAGGGCTCCCTTTACCCCTGTCACACAAGGTGTAGAGCTGAGACTGGGCAGCTTGTTCCCTGGCTTTCCTTCTCTGGGTTCCCATGGGACAGGACAGATGCCCACAAGTACATAGGATGTATCTAGCATCCTGATCTGTTGGCTGTTCATTCCTCCCACTAAAACAGAATAGCCCACATAGCATTGACTATTGCCTGGGGTTAAGAGGTTGTAAAGTCAGTGGCTCCAGGGATCAGCCTGATATCATAAAGAACTGAAGCAGGAAAGGTGGGGACTTTCCAGGTGGGGACTTCCCAGGTGTTCTTGTGGTAAAGAATCCACCCTCCAATGCAGGAGACATAAGAGACGTGGGTTCAATCCCTGGGTTGGGAAGATCCCTTGGAGGAGGGCATGGCAACCCACTCCAGTGTTCTTGCCTAGAGAATCCCATGGACAGAGGAGCCTGGCCAACTACAGCCCATAGGGTTTTAAAGAGTAGGGCGTGACTGAGTGACTTAGCACCATGCATGGCAAAGTCATCCATAGTCCAAGACAGTAAGCTCTTCTTAGCTCCAGCTAATCTATGGCTATCCCACAGGAGTTGGGCTCAGAATTTTTTTTAAAAAGTGTCTGAGTTTTTATCTCAAGTCTCCTGGTTTTAAAATGGTGCAATAAAATGCACATTTTTGTAAACATTGGATATAACCAAGCAAAATACCTCTGTGTCCAGTATTACACTCTTTAGGGAGTTGGCTTTCTACTCTGTCTTAAAATATACTATATAATGATGGATATTTGCAGGTATTTAATTGAATTATATAAAAATAAGCTCATTGTGTTGTTTGCTCAGAATTACAGCCCCAAACTCATATCATCAATTGGAGAATTTAGGTTTTATATGAGCATGAAGTGAAGTGAAGTCGCTCAGTCGTGTCCGACTCTTTGCGACCCTGTGGACTGTAGCCTACCAGGCTCCTCCATCCACGGGATTCTCCAGGCAAGAGTACATGAGCATATAAAAGGCATTAAAGTATTTAGAAGGTAAATCTTATCAAGAATTATAGGTGATTGAAATGATTGAATGGTGACAAGAGTACCTTGAGGGGATTTGAGTTGTATTTGAACTCAGCTGCTGTGTCTCAGTGGAGAAGGTAGTGGCAACCCACTCCAGTACTCTTGCCTGGAAAATCCCATGGATGGAGGAGCCTGGTAGGCTACAGTCCATGGGGTCTCTAAGAGTCGGACACGACTGAGTGACTTCACTTTCACTTTTCACTTTCCTGCATTGGAGAAGGAAATGGCAACCCACTCCAGTGTTCTTGCCTGGAGAATCCCAGGGATGGGGGAGCCTGGTGGGCTGCCATCTATGGGGTCGCACAGAGTTGGACACAACTGAATCGACTTAGCAGCAGCAGCAGCAGCAGCAGCAGCTGTGTCTCAGAGCTAAGGCATGGATAGTGCTATTACTGGCCTTCAGCCCGTAGTCAAATCAGTGATTTGTTCAGAGGATCAGAGAGAACTCTTTGTGGAGACTTGGCTTTAGGAAGGCCTTTGGCCCCAAGTGTTTTTCACATAACAAAGAGAAGAGCTTGGATTAGGTGATACAAGTAAGCTTGTCACTGTGGAAATTTACAAGGATGTGTTAACATGAGATTCCAGCTATTGAGGTGGGGAAATTAAAGTCCAGTTGAACTGCCTGGAGGAGGAGGAATGAGGATATATTTGTTTGGATTTACAGTGTTCTGTTTAATCTCTTCTCTACAGCAAAGTGACTCAGTTATACATCTTGATGTTCTTTTTCACATTCTTTTCCATTGCAATCTAGCACAGGATATTGAATACAGTCCCCTGTGCTATACAGTAGCACTTTGTTGTTAATTCATCTTGCATATAATGGTTTGCATCTGCTAATCCCAAACTTCCAGTCTATCCTCTCCCACCCCTCTACCCCCTTGGCAACCAGAAGTCTGTTCTCTATGTCTGTGAATCTGTTTCTCTTTCAAAGATATACTCACTGGTGTTGTATTTGAGATTCCACATGTAAGTGAGACCGTATGGTGTTTGTCTTTCTCTCTGACTTACTTGGCTTAGTATGATAATCTCTAGGTTCATCTATGTTGCTGCAAATGAGATGATTTCATTCTTTTTACTGGCTGAGTGATATTCCATTATACATACGCAAACCTACACACACACCCCACAGCTTGTTTTTCAGAATGAATGTATGATCAAGGTATATCAATATGACTTGGTAGGAATTAAGTGAGAAAGAAGAATGAGCACATTTAAAAGTCTTTCCAGTGGCCTTATTGTAATGGACTAACTATGATTAAACTATATTTAATTTCTGCAGGGAAACAGGGTGTTTGCTGCTGGTTATGGCTACTTTTTTCATCTTGTGACCAACCAAACATCCCAAGCTCCACTTCTCTCATTTACACGGAATAGTGCACATTCTTGTACAAGGTAACTTTGGGGAAGTTCATCTACATTTTGGGTGTAACTTTTTTTTTTTTTTTTTTTGTAGAAGACTCATAGAGAAGGTTGAATAATGCTTGGCATCCATGTAAGATTTGATGATATATCTGAGTGAGCATCTTCGGTCATAAGTTTGGTGGTGAAGGGAAAGGGAACAGAGAGAGAGGTCATTTGAGGGGGCACAGGACACAGGACGCCTTTTGTGGCCAGAGAACAATTTCATAGAGAAATGAATTAAACTCCCAAGAGACTGGGGGCACTTGGGAGGCCAGAATGCCTGAGCTCAGGAGCTGAGTGGGGAGACGAGGTTTGGAGAAGAGGCTCTTTGCCTGTGACTTGCACACTGTGAGATGACAGTGACTAGTTCAAGGTCTTTGCTATTTAGAGGATGCAGTCATCTGCTAAGAGCAAGGACTGGGAACCATGGTAGAAAAGTAAGGAAAATGTGAGCTTCAGAGTCAGTCGGGACTTGATTCAGAGCTGGACTTTGAGTAACTTGCTTTTTTCTAAAGAGTCAGACATCTATTTGTAAAATAGGGCCACATCTCTATTGAAAGTTTGATTTGAAAATTAGAGATGACTTATGTTATACACCTAAGAGAACATCTGGAATATGGTAAGAACTCAATAGTTGATAGAAATAATTCTATTAAACAATTTAGTATTGATATTATTATTTTTGGCTGTGTTGTGTGGCTTGTGTGATCTTGTTTCCCTGACCAGGGATTGAATCTGCAACCTCAGCAGTGAAAGTGCAGAATGCTAACCACTGGACCTCCAGGGAATTCCTCAATATAAATGATTCTGATAATAGTTACATTAGTAATAGTGAGACAATATTGTAATGATGGGAAATTATAAGGAGACTAGAATGAGGATTAAGCACCATTGTTCAGCCATGTTGAAGTGCTGGCTGAGGTAGGATCAGTACATGTGTCATGAAATTATTATTAAGATAATGAAGTTTTTTTTTTTTTATCTAGCAGCTTTCAGCAACCCTGGGATATGAGGGGAGAAGGTATCCAAAAATGCCCAATGCTAGGCCATTTCAGGGAGAAGCACAAAAGTTGCACGGGTTATAGGCTCTGGTATATGGCTTCCTCAGCAAAGGGGTGGATCTAGAAGAAGGCTGATGGAAGAGTGGGGCTCTGTAGGGCTAGTCAGGGGTGTCCAGGTTCCTAGGAAGGAGCTGATAGAATTTACAGGGGCTGATGGAATGGAATAGCACCACAGCAACCTTCACCTTGTTGAGATCCAGGAGCAGGTCACAGAGGGTCACAGAAAGAAAGGCTGAGGGATGGGCAGTGACCATCAGAGAGAAGACCTCCTCTTCAGTCTCACTTATTCCCTTATTCAGTATCTTCAGTTTTATATTTTCCAATGAGTGAGACATATGGAATGCAGGAATCAGCCAAATTTCACTCTTTATCTTTCTCCCCAGGTCTGGTCTCTTTGTATACCCTAAATTCCAGCCTCCTTGGGATAATAGCGCTGGCTCCACCCTGTTCCAGAATTTCACAGTTTGGGGAAGTGCAGGTGGTGCCCAGGTATGTTTCTTTAATTTTTTAAAGTTAGAAATGTCATTCATTTTCTTATTCTGCATCTCTACTTAAAAGGCGATGATTGGTTTCTGGGGGAGGATTGCTATATTATCGCAGCTTTAAGGAGCCAACAGCATCATAGGTGTGTGTGTCAAATAGTTGTTGAATGAACAGATTCCTCATCAGCAAGCCAAGGTTTGTCCATTGCCTCTGTGGTGACTTTTCAGAAGCTCTAAGGGAACAACAGAATCGTAGAGATTTGCAACCAAGAAGAATCAAAGGAGGTCATGTATTCTTCCCCTCACATGCTTATTTGGGGAAAAGATTAAGGCTCAGAAAGTAAAGGGATTTGCCAAGGGTCACACCGTTTGTTAGTAGCAAAATCAGGTGCAGAGTCCAGACTGCAAAAGTTGTGTGCTTGATACCTAACATCCGCTTTCAGTCATAAGAAAAAGTGCTGTTCATCAATGAAACACAAAAATTCCAGGTCAAAGTGGCATTCTCCCCTTTACCAATGGGCCAAATTTTATTTTCTTTGAAAGAAAATGTTAATGTTAACTCATTTACTTTTCTTTATTGCAGTGACTTCTTATAAGAAAGCTTTGTATGCTCACTATTACCAATACCATGTAAAAATTATCCAGGGTCTCTATTTGGTGTTACACAGAGAAAATTACATACATTTGGTCTCTGCCATGGAGAAATATAGAGCCTAAGATACAAAGATGAAGAGATACATCTACAGGACATGCAGAAAATAGAATAAAACATATAATTAAGTCACAGTAAGAAGGTTAGGTATTTATTTCACATATTCAACATAAGGAAAATGATCATAGATGGGGGGAAATTTTGTACAAGATACAAAATTGGGGTAGCTAACAGGAAGAATCCCAGTTGTACTAAATATTTTGTTTTCATTAAATTTGATAAAGTACTTTGTTTCTCATTAGCACAGTGAATATAGTGGGGACAAATCCCTCTTATGCAGAGAGACAATTTGTACCTTCCAGAGGGTCTGATGCCTGTAATGAAGTAAAAACTGTTGTCAAATTTGTTCAGATCATAGCTATATTGTTTACACAGACCTCTGTGTCTTCAAAGATCTATCATTCTATAAAAGGTAATGTAGAGTGGGAAATGCAAGCTATTCAGTTTTCTTGAAAAGTCAAGCACAAAAACTGATTGACAAGTAAAAGCACTAACCTGTGGTAAATCAAGGTTGCTGCTGCTGCGTCGCTTCAGTCGTGTCCGACTCTGTGCGACCCCGTAGACGGCAGCCCACCAGGCTCCCCTGTCCCTGGGATTCTCCAGGCCAGAACACTGGAGTGGGTTGCCATTTCCTTCTCCAATGCATGAAAGTTTACCTTGGCCTTATTTAATAGGAGACTCCCACTTGAAGATACAAATGTAAACATGGCCCTATTTAATAAACAGAGGGGTGACTGTATAAGTTTAACTGGCAGTCCTGACCTCCACCCTGATTTTCAAAATGGTTGAACTGAGAGCTGGGAGAAGTAAAAAGTCTTGCTGAAGATCACATAATTAGCTAATATCAGTGCCAGGTTAAAAACTTAGGCCTGGGTTCCCCAAGCTAGTGTAATTCTTTCAACTCTAACAAGCGTGTTTGGTTAATCCTTGATCCTTGTTTGGAGCCACTAACCTAAGCTGTATACACAGAGAATGTATTTTGAATCTATAGTCATGCTGAATTACTTATTTCATATTTGCAAGTGTTTGACAATCTTAGTTAATAACACTGAGGTAAATATTAAGTACTGGAGTTCCTGGATGTTTTGTTTTTCTCCATTAATTTTGTGTAATTTGACAGTTGCAAGCTTATTTTAAATACATGAAGAATTCACATTGACCTTTATAATGCCTCAGTTGTTAGGAAGAAAAATGAAAAGCGCAGAGGGGATGTTACAAAGGGGGCTAGTTAATGCTGACCTCACGGCAACTTTGGGTTGCCTGCACAGATATTGATGGACAAAAGCAGCTTAAATATGATATAGCACACTCATTTGTACTTAATCAATAATTAAAGAAGCTACAGGAAATCTGCAAGAAAAGCCGAGCCTCAGACCTTTGACATGACGTATATTGTTGCTTTTATAGATTTTTAGAAGTAGCAATCTTCACCTGAAAAACTTCCAGGTTTATGCATGCAGAGATTTTGGAATTGATGTCTTGGAAAGTGATGCAAATACATCAATTACTGACAGCTTACTACTGGGTCATTTTGCCCACAAGGTAAGTGCCTTCATGTGATTCTTTTAAGTTGTTCATCAAAACAGAATCATATGTTCTGGGTCCTTTGATGATTCAGGATATGTAGTTTTAATAGAATTCTTTAGCAAATCTTGTGTTTAGTTGGTCAAAGTTAGAGGATTCTTTGATTTGTAGCAGTGGTGATATTTATCATAAAATTCAAGCACACATAAGATTTCGGTGTGTTGTGTTCATATAAATCACAAAAGCCCTGAGTGGCTCACAGAACTCTTATCTGGTTGCGATTTAGGGTTTTTATCCACACCAATTAAAAAGTCTAATAATTTTAGGTTCATTTACTCTAACCTCACAAAGTTTATGAAATAATGTGAGTCCATTTCGTCTTTATGGACTGTGGTTTGCCAAGTTTCAACATCAACATTTTGTTCATAGGGTTCTTACTCTATTTAGGGCCCCCTCCCATAAAAAAAATGGTGATATAAATTTGTGTTGTTTGCTGTAGTTTACTAGGGTTTCTTAAGTGATCCCCTAATATTTACCTCAGTGTGTGTATCTATGTGATAAACATCAAACTATGGATGACTTCCCCACCACTGCATGGCCAGCGGACAAGAATGTAGCTGAGCTGAGGACTTCTTGGGTAAGAAGTACTAGTTCTCAAGGGAAGTCCCTGGCTGCCATTGGTTTCCGACCTATAATGAGTCCCTTCGTTCTTTTTCTTGAAGGAGTTACATGCATTTTAGTGTCACAGTTCAGAATAATCATAGATGGAGGGGACCTAGAGTACTTCTGGGGACCAAGGGAAGAGTGTTCTCTTTAGCTCATTCCTGAATGCTTTGACCAACTGACATTTAAGTGATAAGTTTTTACTTTGCTGCTTCCTTTGATGATTCATAACTACAGATACCAATATTGAGTTTAAAAAATCACTTTCTTATTAAGCTACATTTTCCTACGTTTAATTCTCCAGCTTCCTTCCTTCTTTCTCTTCCGAATCCTTGTTTTTAGGAGGGAAATACCTGCCAGTTTTTCCTTTTCTCTGAAAAGATTACCACCTTGAGAGATGATTCTTCGGTTCAAGTTCCTTAGTTTTCAAGAGACATGAGATCCAGATTTAGATTCTGTGATGCGGGTTGACCTAAGGCCCATAAATTTCTCAGAAACAACCTTAGAGAAGATGCTAAAAACAAAACGCCCATCAAGCTGAAGAACCAAGTGTCCTGGCAAATTAATGTCACAACATCTTAATTGATGCTAAATAGACATCATAATTAGTGGAAGAGTGACATAAATTAAGATTCAGATTATGACAAAAGGGTGCTTATCATAACAAAATATAATCTCACCCCTGGGGTATAATTCACCAGCCATGCAATACAGCTGAGAACTTCTCAGTCTCCTAACAAGTAAGTGCAGGACCAAAGTCCTTGGATGGAAAATGTTAAACAATTTTTTATAGGCATGATCTAGGTCTTAGTTAGGCATCTGAATCTTAAAGCCATGCAATTTATTGTGTATATGAATGACATTATCACATATACACAATGGAATATTAGTCAGCTATTAAAAATGAAACTGGGCCATTTGTAGAGACATGGATGGACCTAGAGGTTGTCATAGAGGATGAAATAAGTCAGAAAGAGAAAAATGTTATGAATTGAGGCATAAATGTGGACTCTAGAAGGGTGGTACAGATGAACCTATTTGCAGGGCAGGAAAAAAGATGCAGATGTAGAGAACATGTGGGCACAGAGGTAAAGGGGGAGCGGGATGGGTTGGGAGATTGGGGTTGCCATATATACACTATCACGTGTAAAGTAGATCACTAGTATACGCAGGGAGCTCAGCTCAGTGTTCTGTGGCGACCTGGAAGGGTGGGTTAGGGAGGGGGTGGAAAGGAGATCCAAGAGGGAGGAATATATGTATACATGTAAGTGATTCAATTCATTGTACAGCAGAAACTAACACAATATTGTAAAGCAACTATATCCCAATAAAACATAAATGAAGTCATGTAATATTAGAGATAGATAATACCTAAGAGAGGATCTAGTTAGAACTCCTGAATTTACAGGTACAGAAATGGAGGCTTTGAGAAGCCATATGAGAACCCAAGATCATGCCCAGTATTGTGGAGCTTGGACACCTGGATATCACGCCTGGTCCAATATTCATTTAATTACATATGGGAAAATGGCCTTGGCACAAAGTATTTATTAGTGCTTACTCCAATATTCTCCGAAGTGTTTTCCATGGAAGGCTAGTTCCAAGAGAGGGTCTGAGAAAAGGAAGATTCTTAGGTTAATTACATATAGGATGTGCTAGGCACCGTGGTAAAAAGTCTGCCTGCCAAGGTAGGAGACACAGAAGACGCAGGTTCGATCCCAGGATTGGGAAGATCCCCTGGAGTAGGAAATGGCAGCCCTCTCCAGTATTCTTGCCTGGAAAATTCCGTTGACAGAGGAGCCTGGCAGGCTACAGTCTGCAGGGTCCCAAAGAGTCAGAAAAGACTGAGTGACTGAGCGTACACACACATACACATGCTGTTTACCATCCCTCCCATCCTCTGAAATTCACATTGCGTATTAACCCATTAAAGTCTTTGCGAAGTTCTAGGGTTAAAAACAAACAAACGAAAAATCTGTAAATCTTTATTTAGCACACTATTGCTCAGATTTATTTGGGAACTGCTTTATTGTTGTATAAAATTGTATTAGTTGTTTTTTTTTTAAAAAAAGGATGCCAACCTCTCTTTGGTTGTAGAAATCTGAGTTTAGCCTCTTTCTTTCAAATCTGCCATTTCTTTAGGAATTAAAAATTTCAGACACTTTGGCTTAATCATTCTCAGACCTTCCACCTGCCTATTTTGGTGACACACAATGATCAGTGAGTCATGTTTTAAAACAAACACTAGTTTCTGGAAGAATTGTTTATTAGAAAGGATTTTTTCCCATTAGATATATTTGTTTATGTTGGTATTTTCATACCCAACATTACCTTGGTATTGAGATGAGTAGAATAATTTTCAGTGAGAATGGCTTTATTATGCAAGATAAGAGGTGTGCAAACCATCACTATACATCCAAGCTTGGTTTATTCTGCTATACTAGCCTTGCTTTTAATTAGCACCCCCTTCCACAGTCTCCAAGATGTCCTGATTTGGATATAAATTATGATCACCCCACTTTTGGAAGTATCTGTACGATGGTTGCCTTTTTGCTGTTATTGTAATTCATTCAAGCAAATGATACTACTTAAAAAAAATCTTATTCGGGAAAATGCTGCTGAGGTTGCTTCATTCTATTTCTCTCAGGGTTACTTTTCATTTTCACTGGTGGATCTGTCTTCCTCAATTTAGAACTTTCATCTTTTTGTTTCTCTAAATTCCATCCTAGGTCTCCTTCTTTTCTACATATACTTGCTCTCCCTGGGAGAAATCTCATTTTCTCTAGTGGTTTCAATTACCATCCACATGCTGATGTCTCCCATATATTTGCATTCATTTCTACCATTTTATCTTGTGCTTTCAGTTTGGAATTCATTATCTATGCTTTTTTCCCTACTTTTCAAACTTGATTTGTCTTGCATTGAATAATATCTTTTTTAATATACACTCATTTGAAAGTTATTCATTCTGTTAAAATCATATAGGTTCTTGGACTTAAATTTGTGACACGCCTGCTCATCTTCACAAAGTTTTAATTACATTGACACTGTTAAACTTCACCTGAGCCATGCAAGGACCTTAAACTTCTTTAACTTCTTCACCCTCTCGTCTCATTCATTACTTTTCTCTAGTATTTGTTCTACTTTTTAAAACAGATGTTTCATGGAAATATGACATTTATGGGGAAAAGTGCACAGATCACAAGTGAAGCGCTCTATGAATTTTTGTAAAGCAAAATCACATGCACACCACCCAGATCTAGAAATAGAACATCATCAGTTCCTCTAAAACCCCTAATGTCTGCTCCCAGTTAACCCCAACCCCTACCCCCCAGCCAAAGGAGAACCATTATTCAGACTTCTCAAGTATAGGTTAATTTCCAATCTGTTTTTGAACTTTATGTAAATGGAATCATACATCGTGCAACTCTAATGTGCCTGGCTTCTTTGGCATATTATTATGTCTGTGAGATTCATTCATGTTTTTATCTGTTTCAATAATTTATTCTTCCAATTGTTATGTCATTGTTGTTGTTCAGTCAATAAGTCATGTCCAACTGTTTGCAACCCCATGGTCTGCAGCACACCAGGCTTCCCTGTCCTTTACCATCTCCCAGAGTTTGCTCAAAGTCATGTCCATTGAGTCAGTGATGCCACCCAACCATCTTGTTATCTGTCATCCCTTTCTCCTCCTGTCTTCAATCTTTCCCAGAATCAGGGTCTTTTCCAATAAGTCGTCTCATCACATCAGGTGGCCAAAGTATTGGAGCTTCAGCTTCAACATCAGTCCTTTCAGTGAATATTCAGGATTGATTTCATTTAGGATTGACTGGTTTGATCTCCTTGAAGTCCAAGGGACTCTCAAGAGTCTTCTCCAGCACCACAATTCGAAAGCATCAGTTCTTCCCTTTTATGGTCTGTATCATAGTTTTTAAAGCCATGTTGCTATTGCTGGACATTTGCCTGTTTCCAGTTTAGGGTTATTACAGAGAAAGATGTTACGAACAATCTTCTATATGTATCTTGGTGTTCACAAGCATGCATATCTGTTGAGTATGTGCCAGATTTTAAAACTGCTGGCTCAGAGGCTGGCCCTTTAGCTTTAGTGGATGATGCCAAACCTCACACAATCCCAAGTGTTTAACTTGTACCACTGGTTTGCAAAAAGTGTTTCAGAGCTAGGTCTTGGAATTTCTCTTGACCAACATTCTGTAGAATTTCTTCATGTCTCTGTAGTATTCTTGTTCCTAATTCCCCCATCTTCCTCTTTTCTGATTTAACTCTCATTGTTTTAGCCTATGGTAACTTTTTAAACTGATGGTCTGTGGAAGGTAAAGATTTTGACCTAAAAATGGAGACCCCGTTCTTGGAAGGTTGTTATTATAGACCACTAGGTTGGAGTTCACTTTGCCTTGATGCTTTGGAGTTGATGCTTCATCGTCTTCTATCTTCTAGTCCTGAAGTTAAAGGGTTTTTAGATGCTTCATGGAAACCATATATAGGATGGATAAACAGGGAACTGTATTCAATATCATGTGATAAACCATAATGGAAAGTAATTTTAAAAGGGATGTATATGTAACTGGAGGACTTCCCCAGTGGCTCCATGGTAAAGAATCTGCCTGCAATGCAGGAGATTTGGTTTGACCCCTGGGTCAGGAAGATCCCCTGGAGAAAGAAATGGAAACCTACTCCAATATTTTTGCTGGGTAAATCCCATAGAGAGAGGAGCCTGGTGGGCTGCAGTCCGTGGGATCGCAAAACGGTCAGACATGACTTAGTGGCTAAACAACACAAATGTATATAGCTGAGTGACTTTGCAAAAAAACACACAAAAAACCAAGTTTATAGATACTCTAATTCTAAGTCTTTTATATGTAACCTATTAGTTTTTCCTCTTTGGAGATTTTTGGGATCTCATCCTTGTCCCTGGTATTTGTAATTTCAGTATGATGTAACCTTGCTATGGCTTTTTCTTCTAACCACTCTGCTAGGCAGTGGGCAGGACTTTTCAGTCTGCAAAGTCATATCCTTTCCTTTTGGGAAATTTTCTTTACTTATTTCTTTGATAATTATGTCCTCTATATTTTCTGTTTTATTTAAACTCTTATTATTTTGATATTGGCTTTCCTGAATTACTTTTCTAATCTTCTTAATTTCTCTCTGATTTCCCATTGCCTTTTTATCCTACTTTCTTAGATGTTTTTTCCTATTTAATGTATTAATTCTACTCTCCTATTATTTTTTTTCTGAAAAATTCCTTTTTAGGCTTCTTCTTTCATGAACATGATAGTCTTATTTCGCTGATGTTATTAAGTTTCCCTTCTGATTTCTATACTGGCATTGTCTCCACTGGGTTTTGTTTCTCCTGTTTGTTTCTTTTTCTCGCTGTCTTCCAGGTGGAGACTCTTGACAGTTTCTGGTGATCCTCAAACATACATCTATTTCGGGCAGTGGAAGAGTGAGGCAGTAACAGCTTGATTAGATGGTGTTTGTTGAAGAGGTTTTACAGGAAATCCTGGAAGCAGTTTTTGTTGCTTTTTAGACTTTTTAATATTTATTTTTTTATATCGACATACAGTAAAATGGACTTTTTGATGTACAGTTCTGTAAATTTTTAACATATGAGTAGATTTATGTAACTACCACTAAGATATGGAACAGTTGCATCAGCCTGAAAAAGCCCTCCCTTTGGCTCCATCTCTGTAGCTACACCTTCTTTTCACATCCCCGTGGAGGTCACTAATCTATTCCCTGTCACTGCAGCTTTTTCTTTTCAACAGTCATACGAATGGGATAACATAGTATGTAACCTTTTGAGACTGGCTTCTTTCACTGGCAGATACCTTTGGTATTTATCTAACTTGCTGCAAGAAACAGTATTTTATTCCTTATTATTGTGGGGGACAGTATTCCACTATATGGATGTACCACAGTTTATTCATTTGTTGAAGGACATTTGAACTGTTTCCAGATTTGGTGATTGACTACAAATAAAATTGTCTCACCCATCTGTTTAAGGCTTTTGTATGAACCTAAGTTTTCATTGGAGAAGGCAATAGCACTCCACTCCAGTACTTTTGCCTGGAAAATCCCATAGATGGAGGACCTGGTAGGCTGCAGTCCATGGGGTCGCTAGAGTCGGACATGACCGAGCGACTTCACTTTCACTCTTCACTTTCATGCACTGGAGAAGGAAATGGCAACCCACTCTGGTATTCTTGCCTGGAGAATCCCAGGGACGGCGGAACCTGGTGGGCTGCTGTCTGTGGTGTCGCACAGAGCTGGACACGACTAGAGCGGCTTAGCAGCAGCAGCAGCAGCAAGTTTTCATTTCTCTAAAGTAAATGCTTAGGAGTTGAATTGTTAGATCAGTGATATGTGCATGCATGCCAAGTCGCTTCAGTCCTGTCTGACTCTTTGAGACCCCATGGACTGTAGCCTGCCAGGCTCTTTTGTCCATGAAATTCTCCAGGCAAGAGTATTGGAATGGGTTGTCTTGCCTTCCTCCAGGGGATCTTCCTGACCCAGGGATAAAGCCTGTGTCTGTTACGGCTCCCGCATTGTCAGGCAGGATCTTTACCACTAGCACCACTTGGGAAGCCCCTAGATCAATAATAAGATTATGTTAACTTTGTTAAAAAGTACCAAACAATTTTCCACAGTGTTTTTGCCATTTTGCATTCCCACCAGCAGTGTATGAAAATTTCAATTATTTTTTTTTCTTCATCAGGGTTTGTTTTGTCACTAATTTTTATTTAACCCTCTAACAGGTGTGCAGGATATTGCATTGTGATCCTTTGTGATATGTATGTGCTTTACAAATATTTTCTCTTAGTCTGTAGCTTGTCTTTTTACTCACTTAGTTGCTTTTATTCATGTATTAAAATTGTATTTCATTTGGCCGGTTCTCTTATTTTTCTTTCCTTATCCCCTTTCCAAATCACAGGCAAACCTGTGTATGTCAGCTGGGATCAAATCTCCCAGAAGGTGGGAACTGAGAGTTTCTAACACAACCTTTGTGAATTTTGATCTCATTCACTGTGTGGCCATCAGGACCTGTTCAGGCTGCTCCCAAGGACAGGGTAAGTTGTTTGAGTAGATAAGACAAATAATAAAACTAGTAAATAAGTCCAGTATGCACATAAATGTGATAAATAGTGTCAAAGCCATTGGGAATCATTATTTCTTTTACTTACGAGATTTCTTTAAGAGGAACTAAAGATCTTCTTGATGAGGGTGAAAGAGGAGAGTGAAAAACCTGGTTTAAAACTCAACATTCAAAAAACTAAAATTGTGGCATCTGGAACCATTACTTCATGGCAAAAGAAGGGGAAAAAAATGGAAGCAGTGACAGATTTTATTTTCTTGGGCTCCAAAATCACTGTGGATGGTGACTGCAGCCATGAAATTAAAAGACGCTTGCTCCTTGGAAGGAAAGCTACGACAAACCTAGACAGCATATTAAAAAGCAGAAACATCAACATCACTTTGCTGACAAAAGTGTGTATAGTCAAAGCTATGGTTTTTCCAATAGTTATGTGCAAGTATGAGAGTTGTACCATAAAGAAGACTGAGCACCAAAGAATTGATGCTTTCAATTTCTGGTGCTGGAGAAGACTCTTGAGAGTCCTTTGGACAGCAGGGAGATCAAACTAGTCAATCCTAAAGGAAATCAACCCTAAATATTCACTGGAAGGACTAATGCTGAAGTTCCAATATTTTGGCCACCTGATGTGAAGAGCTGATTCATTGAAAAAGACCCTGATGCTGGGAAAGGCTGAAGGCAAGAGGAGAAGGGGGCGGCAGAGGACAAGATGGTTAAATAGCATCACTGAATCAATGGACATGAATTTGAGCAAACTCTGGGAGATAGTAAATGACAGGGAAGCCTTGTGTGCTGCAGTCCATGGGGCTCAGAGTTGGACATGACTTAGTGACTGAACTGCTCAAATCTCCTAAAAGAAATTCTAGAGGAGGCCAGGTGCTCCCAATATGGTTCTTGCAGCTCCCTGGCCTTTCCCTGCCTGGTGCCTGTCATACTCTATTATGATAGTTCCATGTCTCTGCTGGATTCTGAGCTTCACAAATGCAGGGACCACAGCTCTCTCTCATATTGAAGTATAGTTGATTTACAATATTGTATTAGTTTCTGTACAACATAGTTATTCAATATTTTTATGGATTACACTCCATTTAAAGTTCTTAAAAGTATTGACTATCTTCCCTGTGCTGTACAATATATCCTTGTAGCTAATTTACTTTGTACATAGTAGTTTGTACGCCTTAAGCCTCTCCCTTACTGTGCCCTACCCATGTCCCTCTCCCCACTGGTAGCCACTGGTTTATTCTCTATATCTGATCACAGCTCTTTTGCTCAGAGTTTTATCCTTAGTAACCAGTAGTCTGGTGCCCAGTATGTTCACTGATTAAATCAATGAATGGAGTTGGATGGATATACATATGGATATGAACTAATACACATACAAGCTTTCCTGAAAGAGCTAGAGTTCAGGAACCTTATGGTTTCAACAGCCCAAGGCTTTTTGTACACACAGAGAGACCATAAGAATTCTTGTTCACTTGTTAACCACATCTCAGAGGTGGTGAGAAATACCTTGGAGAACTCATGGGCTAAGGCGAAAGAACTAGAGAGCAATCTAGTTGATTTGATCACTGTAAACAGACAAACCAAGTGGTTCAAGTAAATATGCTCTTGTGGTTTGAATTGCCAATTTAGATAATTGTTTGCTTTTTTAATTAAATGAATAATCAGTAAGTCTCCACTTTGCTTTTTATCCCCCCTCTATAGACAGAGCCAAAAATTGTTTTTATTTGGGTGGCATCTGAGTTTAAGATTGTAGAAATAATAATAGGAATGAAAAATGCCTTAAGACAATCACTTCAAATATTAATTCCTCAGTTAGAAGCTTCACTGTCTCATATCATTCATAAGACACTGAAAAGGAGCAAGATACTCCTTATGAGCTCTGATTTCTTCTCCCTGGATGTCCTTGGCTAAGCCATCTCTTTCATTTGTTTAAAAACTATGTAGTCCAGATTCTGTTTAAGGACCTGAGTGGTACAGAGATGAAAAGCACATAGTTCTTGTCTTCCAGGAGCTTTCCATCTAGGCACAAGAATAAATGTCTGAGCCAATGAATGTAATAGTATGATGAATCCAATACTTGAGGATTGAGCAAGGTCAATGAGGCGAACAGCAAGGAAGGGGGTCAGGTAGGACTTTATCATAGATTGCCTTGAGCAGGATTTAGAAGGGTGAAGAGACGTTTGCAAGAGGAAGAGGCAGAGAAAAGTTTTTACATATTAGGAATAGCCTATGCAAAAAAAATTCAAAGAGCAAGTTATGATTAAGAAGTTGCAAAGAAATACAATATAGCTGACTTATAGAACTGCATGTGGTGTTAGATAAGCAACAAGTTGCTTTCCTGGTGGCTCAGATGGTAAAGAATCTGCCTACAAGGGAGGAGACCTGGGTTTGATCCCGGGGTTGGGAAGATCCCCTGGAGAAGCGAATGGCTACCTAATCCTGTATTCCTTCCTTGAGATGACAGAGGACAGAGGAGCCTGGCGGACTACAGTCCATGGGGTCAAAAGAGTTGGACACAACTGAGTGACTAGCACAGACACACACAGAAGTTTCTGAGGTGGAATTGTAGCATCTTGAATGAATGACAGTTGAGTGCACAGACTCTACTGGGATGCGAATGAAAGCTTTAGGGCCTCTCTTTGTTTATATCTTATTTTACATTTTTCCTTTTTTATGTATTTTATAAGATACATAATACAGCAATATGGTAGCATATATCTAAGAGATGTGTCCTGAGTTTTTAAATTTTAGTGACAGGGTGGGGTGAGTATTAGAAGACCACTGCCACTGTTTCTTCCTGGGCAACTGACTAATAGCAGAACCAGTGAATCATATGAAGGGGGTGTGGGGGAAACCCTGCTAAGACATGTAGCCCGAGAGCTGATACCTATCAAATGTGTTACTATTTGTCCATGTGACTGATTGAATATGGCTCTTGAGGGCAAATGTTTAAAGTATAAATCTCATAAGAAGTGGGGTTAGATTTGCCTTAGAAGAACTAGAGCAGAGAGATGGAAAGACCAGCCCTCAGGACCTTTAGCATTTGGTAATTAGTAATGTTCGGTGTCACTCCCAGTAGACCGCCATTTCTCACCCTTGGCATTTGGGACTGGATAATTGTTTGTTGTGGGGGCACCCCTGTGCCTTGTAGAATGCTGGGTAGCATCCTTGCCTCTTCCCACCAGATGCCCTGCTGTCCACTCAGTTGTGACAGCCAAAAATGCTTGCAGATGGTACCAAATGTCCCCTGCAGGGCAAACCACCCCTGGTTGGGAATCACTGCCTGAGAATACAGGCTGCATGAGGACAATGCCCCTACTACTCTCATTTCACTCTGTCTGCAGCACATAGCACAGAGCCTGACACATAGTCAACTCAGGATATATATTTTTTCTTGGACAAATAAGTCAGCAAATTGTTAAACTGTATAAATATGCAATTTTAAAATACTGAAAAGAACTCAGTGACTTCAGTTGCCATTTGTGATCACATTCTTTTGTGCCTCTGTGTCACAGTCTTTCTCCCAACTTACAGGTGGGTTTACTGTGAAGACCAACCAGCTGAAGTTTATGAACTCTCCGAACTTGGTAGCATTTCCATCTCCTCATGCAGCCATTTTGGAAGACTTGGATGGGTCTCTGTCTGGAAAAAATAGAAGTCACATTCTTGCTTCTATGGAAACACTTCCAGCTTCTTGTGTGGTCAAAGCTAGCTTCAGCCAGCTTGTCCATGGCAGTGTCTGTGAGGAAAATGTTCTCTTTCATCGGATGTCTATTGGTTTGTAAGTTGAATTAACTCTACATTTTGGCTTGTCAATGGACATGTATATATCATTCAGGTTGTTGACATGCGTAGAAGAGAAATTGTTTTGCAGATTCTGTTTGGTGTATTTAGTTCTACAGAAGTGATATGGGATAATTTTGACAGCTGTCAGATCATAAGTTTATGGTAGTTTTAGGCTGATTTAAATGACAGCTTGTTTTCAATAACAGTGGACCACATCTCATAGCCCTTGACCACTTATTGGCATTTTGAGTTAATCATTTCCTCTCAAAAAGACTTGCAACCAACAAAAAATTGAAATGTATTTAAATTAAGAGGAGTATTAATAAATTCCAATATTGTCCATTCTCATTTATATGCACCTCCTCTCCCTGAGCTCTTTTTAAGTGTTTGCTATGCTCCAGGGAAGCATTGCTGATGCTCCCTATTACTTGTGAAGTTGCTTCCACCAGTTCATTTTCCTTGTTAATTTTGTGAACTATTGGATTTGTACAATACATATCCTATTTAATATTGGAGCAGGAACTCATTGTTTATGCTACTTGACCTACTATTAAGTCAGGAGCTTGGCTGTTTATAATGCATAATAGGATTGCTTCTGCCCCCTTTAATTTCCACGTAATGACTGCTGAGTGACTAGGGTTCTACCATTTACCTATTTCAAATGCATTGTATATAATTAGCCACACTCCTTTCTCTCCTTTGTTTTAAGTGTCCTAACTTCATGAATATTAAGTCAGGTGCTTCAGCCAGATCATGCTGGCATCTTATTTAAACAGGTAAACTCCACAGAGAGGGAGTCAGTATGGTCAGGTTTGTACTAAGTCTGCATTCTGAATGCATATGCCATCCGTATCTTGACATTCTGCTTTAGACACCTTAGTGATACCCTGCTAGCATGGAATTGTCTGAAAACATTCCACTTTTGCTTTTCAAGCTGTTTATTATTCTATCTAACGTTAATGGACCCAATTCCAGTGAGTAATAACAGTATGGAGCAATATGTTTTCATTTCTAATCATTTTGATTATGCAGAGCATGCCTTTCATTCTTAGGGATGCATCCTGATTTTTATTATTTTTGTGATTTTAACAAAGATGTTTTTAATGGCATTTTGAGGTTTACAAAAGTGAACCATTTATTTCTTATATGCATGTTTTTTTAATGAAAAAATAGATTTGTGTCGTTAAAAAGAACATTATGTGCTTGTATAACACTGATTTCTCTGGGTTCTTGATATTCCTTTTCTATGTCTTGAAAACCTACTGAGAGACTGTCTCTGAAGGTGGCATTTAGCCGTGTGGCATTACAAGCCTCTGCAGTTGTGATCCTTCTGAGCATCTGTTCTTGGAGGTCTTCAGGGCAGGACACCTAGGTGCTTGCTTTGGCAGCAAGTCATGGTCCCAGCACTCAAGGACTGACAAGGTCTAAAAGAGAATAATCCTGATACTGTGTTCTGAGTAGATTCAGAAGATCCCTACTAGGGTGAAACACTTGCCTTGGTTTGTTTGGAATTTTCTTGGTTTTAAAATAAAAAATCTCATGTCCCAGAAACCCCTTCAGTCTTGAGAAAACCAAGATGGTTGGTCACCCTACTCCCTAGGCTTCTATTTAAACATTTTCAGGTTGATTCACAGATCTTTGGACAAATGCTCAATGACTTCAAGCCCAAGAGAGACTCAGCACACTCCCAGTTCTGAGTCTCTTAGCCCTGTGTCCTCATCTCTGGGGTGAGATGGTTAGATTAGATGATCTCTAAGGCCTTGCTAGTCAGAGTGCATCGGTGAGACCTGGGACTAGATGCAGAGAATCTCACACTCAGCCTAGACGTTCTGAGTCAGGACCCCTGGGGCATTTATACTCAAGTTTTAGAAGCACTGCCTTAAGATCTTTCTAACTTGATCTTTCCAGATTCTATCCCCAGTTATTTGTGTTCAGTGACTTGATCTCTGTCCCAGAGCATTATAACCTCATTAGGAACATGTCAGAGCTAATGAGCAATTTGAATTCCACGTAGATACAAACTTTGTGGCATTTCGTGGAGAAAGGACTAATTTGCTGTGCTGTTTTCCCTGGAGCGTGCACCCTAAGAGTGGATTTGCAAAGCTCTCACAGTCCCCATCTTTTGGGGTTGCTTGCTGATGGGGATCTGATGTGGCACATGGTCCCTGCCCTCTTTCCTTTCAACATTTAGCCCCCTCCTGCCTCCTCAGCCCAGGTGCCTAGAGGGTAGGGCGTGAGGTCTGCACAGCTGCCTAAACGGGGCACCCCTGCCCCCTAACTAACAACTGAGTACTTGGGGCGTGATCTCTTCCTCGGAGGCTCCTCCTGGCCCATGTTCAATAGGTTCTGTGTTTGACATTGACAACCTTCTTCCCTCACTACCTTTTCCAAGAGTGATGGGCACTTCTGGTTTCGTAGCTTCCTCTGACTTCATCCTCACAGTTGTGTTGACCAAGGCATAGAAATGTTTAAAGTTGGCAATAATAATTAATATTTTGGTGAAGAAAAGTTTCCTACCCTCTACAAGGCAGAGTCGAAGTTCTGTTTTGTTAAAAATAATGACATTTTAGTCTGGGTGAGTTCTCTCTCACTACAAGTTCTAAAATGTGCTTTCTTAAGGGGCCACTGGTGTTCAGGGTAGCATTTCTTTCCTGACTTCTATTTCTACGAATCTCTTTCTCTCAAACCTCGTCCTTCCTGATAAGACCAGGAAGTGGTAGCTCTGCTAGTATAAGTCAGGACCTCATTTCAGAAAAATGTCAGCACCGTTTGCTCCAGAGGCCTCATCATGGCAAAATAGCTCACATAGTCCCTGGATTCATTGATCCTAAATTTCTTCTGTGTAGAGATGCTTACCTGGGACAAGGATCGTGTCACCAGTAGGGTACTGTGTGCTCCTTCTAGACCTCCTTTGTAAGCTTTTCTTCCTGACCCTTCAATGCTAGTGTTCCTTAAGATTCTTCAAGAAGCTTTCAAGTTATTCTCTTCCCAAATGATCTGGACTGTTCCATAGCCTCAGTTAACATTCACTGATGGTGCTTTATGGAAGTCCAGACCCACTTATCCAACTGCCCTTAGGATCTGCCCTGTCTAATATTGTAGTCACTTACCACAGGTGGCCACTGAACACATGAAATGTGGCTCATCCAAATGGAGATGTGCTGGAAGTGCAAATTATGCATCTTGTTTCTAAGACTTTGTATGAAAAAAAGGATGTAAAATAGCTCAATGATTTTTTATATTGATCATCTTGAAATGATAAGATTTTGAATATATTGGGTTAAATATATTATTAAATTAATTTTATTTGTTTCTTTTACATTTTTTAATATGGCTATGATAAAATTTAAGGTTCTATCTGTGGCTTGCATTTATGGCTTGCATTGTATTTTCATTGAGTGGTAGTGCTTTCAATATTTCTGTTAGAGTATTCAGCAGCCATCTCAAACACAACCTGTCAAAACCAAACTTAAGGTCTTTATTCCATGGACCTATTGGGTGTTAAGAATCTCTGGGTGTTCAGACAAACGATGCAATTACCTGAACCAGAAATGGGAGTTATCCTTGACTCATCTGCTCACAGAAATCACCTACCATGTCCAGTCCATTTCATCTCCTAAAAAAAAATCCCTTTTGAGTTTTACTACTTCTCTCCTTCCCAACTTCTCTAGTCCAAATTGACACTCAGATGCCACCTGTTTAACTGCAGCGGCCACTTAGCTTGCCACCTTGCTGGGATCCTGTCCTTAAACTTGTGAGTCTTTGTAGATCAGATCTGGTCCTGCCATCCACACATTCCCTTGCTGAGGCTTCATCAGGGCCTTCCCAGTGCCTCCCAGTGAAAGCCTACCATTTTTAACGTCTCAAGGGCACTTCATGACCTACTCCTTTTTGTGGTATACTTCTAGGATCCTTTCTCAATGCTCTGCCCTCCTTTCCCTAAATTTTAAGCTTCAGCCACACTCAACTTCTTTGTGTTTTTTGATCCAAAAGGTTCAGCTTCCATGAACTCAGCATGAAGGTAGTTTACTCTGGTGAGCTTCCCCGAGCTTTCTGCACAGCACTGTATCCCTGCTGTGTGCTGGCTGTCTGTACTTTCTCTAATCAATACTCACACTCCTACATAGCTTGTAAATCACCCCTCCCTTCTCATTCATGGTAAGTAGGACAAGGATAGCGGGATTTGCTTGTTTCTATTATGGTCCCAATACCACGTTGAACATAAAGTGACTCAATAAAATTAGTATTGAATACATAAATATCATTTAAGAAATTGTGGACTCTCCCAAATCTTCCTCTCATGTTCTTATTGTCCATTTCTCTCTTAGGACCTATTTATGAGGAGTCCACAGCACTTAACTTTTCCTTAGAAGATCCAGGATTAAAATACTATCCTGTCGTTATTTCTAAAATTCCTAGAAACATCAAATACTTAAGAATATCCTTTCATAATGTCTTCTGGGCTTTTGCTTGCCTGGGGCTGTCAGTTGATCAGACAATTTATTTTAACAGCTGATTTCTTCTCAACCCCGCCCCTACCCCACCCCTACTGAAATAGCAGTTTGCATACATTTGCAAGCATTTTCTTTTCCTGGTGGTATAGATGCACAGAATTGTGATGGGGAGAATGAGAACCAACTTTCACAATTACCATCTGGGAATTATTTGTTTTTTTGGTTTAGAGCACTCTACAGCTCTTTCAGTTGATACAGATTTATTCAAATATCAGTAAATCAAGCCTTGATCTGTCTTCCAATTACGTACTGAACCGAATGTGGGGGAAATTAAAAGAGTTTACAAGATGTTGTAGGTTGGCCAACCAGTCGTTCTGAGTTTTAATAGGAAGTACATAAAAGAAAGTCTGGCTATATGCATATGTTTGAAATTATTTTTCAAAGGCTGAAGAATAAAGAAGTAATTAAGAATCATTTGTGGGTATAAATCATAAACCACCCTCCCTCCGCCACTTCCTAGGTATGTTCCTGGACAAGTTACTTCACCTCTTTCTGCTTCAGTTCTCAAGACAGTAAAAAGAGCAAAATGTTACTTCACTCACGGGGTCGTTGTCGGGCACGAAGTAAGTGCTCAGTAAATGTTGTCTTTCGAAAGCCTCTACATTTATGATTGATAAAACAACATATAAAGTTACTACTAATAGAATAAAATATAGATAATTATGTTTCTGAGAAACAAATGCCTGGCAAGGGAATTAAGTTTGTTCAAATGAAACTTAATCCAATTCTTGAAAGACAGGGAACACTTTCCAATAGTCACGAGACATCGCACTGATCCAGAAACCTCCCAGAAAGTCGTGGAATCTGGAGTCTTTCTGGACACAGTTTTTGATTCACTCATGCCCCCAATGCTTTCTGTTTCTTCCTTCCTATTTCTCCTAGAAAAGGTTAATGTTGTTGTTGATCACCTTGATTCTTAGATCTTGCTTAATATCCTCTCCTGTAGAGCTTACATTCAGTGTTTACCTATGGAACTGCTCTTAATGTGTCAGTATTCAGAGTACGAGGCACCCCCTGCCTCTTGAATGTAACAGTAAAGAAGAGTTCAAATGGAAATTGTGGCCTAGCTTTTCCTCTAACAATCGCCTAACTCTCTTCCTAGGGATAAATAGGCATAGCATCACTAATGGTATCTTTTCAGTTCTCAAAAAAATAAAAAACATGTGAGACAGGGAAATTCCAAGAAGTTTTATCCTCTCTAGGCAGCAGAGGTTACAGAAGTAAAATAGAAGAAGAGCTAAACATAAAAATGGAGCCCAAACCAAGGAATAGCATCAATAATACTCCACGGTTATTAAATTTCATGAATAATAAAGGGGCCCAGGGGTGTGCTGGTACCTGTTTTACGACTAGAATAAAAAGCCTGATTTGTAGCGTTTGCCTAATTCCTTGGTGGAAATACTCTCACATGACTGGGCTAAGGCTAACATCATGATGTCACTGAACATGGAGTTGGGAAGAAGGGCTGGTGATGAACTTGTGGGCAGGTGTCGGTCAGTCCTACCATACCAAGTGTGCATAGGGATAAAAGGGAGGGTGGGCTTTGTAACTACCTGCCTGCATGGAATTGTTTTTCAATATTCCTGACAAGTAGTTGTCTACCTTGCAGTTGTGTAGCTCTAAGGGTAGTAGTCTCATGTTCTGAGATAGCCATACCAACTTCATCCCACAGATTAAGCTAGAGATGCAATAGAATCTAAAGTATGGGTAGATAGAGTATAGATAGCTACTGCTTCTCTTCAAGGATGAAGGTGTAACAGGCAAGAATTTCTGTCAAGTATGTTGCAAAAACTGTAAATACTATGTCTGAGGAGATGCTAGGCTGATTTGGGGACTTAACAATCATTATTGCTTTAGCTGACTCTGAGAAGAGATAAACAGAAATATACATCAGCAAAGTCATGGAGAATGACTTTGAATCCTCCATCATGGAGGACCCATGATGTCAGGATATACCTACCAGAAATGCAAGGATTATTATTTTTTTGTTGAAGCGTAGTTGATTTACAATATCGGGCCAGTCTCTGCTGTATAGCAAGATGACTCAGTTATATACATATATATGTTTTTTGTAAACATTCTTTTCCATTGTGGTTTACCACGGGATAGTGAATATACTTCCCTGTGCTCTACATTAGGACCTTGTTGTTTATCCATTTTAAATGTAATAGCTTACATCTACCAACTTCATACTTTCAGTCCATCTGTTTTCCTTCTACTCCCTTGGTAACCACACGTCTGATCTCTACATCTATGAATCTATTTCTGTTTTATGCTATGCTATGCTAAGTCACTTCAGTCGTGTCTGACTCTGTGCGACCCCATAGACAGCAGCCCACCAGGCTCCCCCGTCCCTGGGATTCTCCAGGCAAGAACACTGGAGTGGGTTGCCATTTCCTTCATTTGAGCCATATTTTAGATTCCACATTTAAGTGATATCATACAGTATTTTTCTTCCTCTTTCTTAGTTTACTTAGTATGAAAATCTCTAGCTGTATCCATGTTGCTGCAAATGGTATTATTTCATTCCTTTTTATGGCCAAGTAATATTCCACTGGCCATAAGAATCATTTTTATCCACTCATCTGTCAATGGACATTCAGTTTGCTTCCGTGTCTTGGCTATTGTGAACAGTGCTGCTATGAACAGAGGGGTGCATGTATCTTTTTGAATTATAGTTTTGTCCAGACATATGCCCAGCAGTGGGATTGCTGGATCATATGATAATTCTGTTGTTAGTTTTCTAAGGAACCTCCGAGCTGTTTTACACAGTAGCTGCACCAGCTTACATTCCCACTAACAGTGTGTGGGTGAAGTGAAAGTGAAAGTGTGAGTTGTTCAGTCCTGTCTGACTCTTTGTGACCCTATGGAATGTAGCCTGCCAGGCTCCTCTGTCCATGGAATTCTCCAGGCAACTATACTGGAGTGGGTAGCCATTCCCTTCTCCAGGGGATCTTCCCAACCAAGGGATCAAACCCGGGTCTCCTGCAGTGCAGGCAAATTCTTTACCATCTGAGCCACCAGGGAAGCCCTAACAGTGTAGAAGGGGTCCCTAGAAATGCAAGATAATTAAATCGCATGGCTTGCATCCCTGGACTTGTGCTATTTTTTATGTGAATTTAAGGATTGTTACAAGTTTGGGGCAAAGACTGAGGGTTATGATTTCTTTTCTCTTTTTAGGTTTCTTACTCAGAAGGAGAAATATTTGTTTCTCAGTCAATAAGAGTATATACAGAAAACTTCTTATTGACACACATCAGATAGTACTGGGTGATGGCAGATAGGTAGATAGAATAGTCATCTTCTGACAAAGGCTTCTTTTTTTCTTTTTGTTAAAAATGTGTTTGTTATTGTTATTTACCAATGGGGAGAGGCAGTTTATTTATAAGCCACAAAAGCAAGGGGATAGCACAGTTAGTTAGCAATCTGTGTAAGATGGGCTACTTATGCAAAAATAAGACTCTTCAAAACAAAAGACGTGGAGAGCCTCTGACAAGAACTTCTTAGGAGTCCAGTGTATTTTAAAGATGCTAGAGAAAAATAATAGGAGAAGGCAATGGCACCCCACTCCAGTACTATTACCTGGAAAATCCCATGGACAGAAGAGCCTGGTAGGCTGCAGTCCATGGGATCGCAAAGAGTCGGACACGACTGAACGACTTCCCTTTCACTTTTCACTTTCATGCATTGGAGGAGGAAATGGCAACCCACTCCAGTGTTCTTGCTTGGAGAATCCCAGGGACGGAGAGTAGTGGAAAGGGTCGCATGGTGGGCTGGTGGGCTGCCTGTTGGGCTGCCGTCTATGGGGTCACACAGAGTCGGACACGATTGAAGTGATTTAGCAGTAGCAGAGAAAAATAAAGCCACAAAAATATGTTGGCTGTGCTCAACATTTTGATTTTGTCTTCTTTGTGCAGTAAAAGATGAGAGTAACATCAGCAAGCATGAATATCCAGGCGATGCCGACAGCACCATTTGGGGCTAGTTATTATGATGCGTTGGCTTAGGAGATGCAAAATTATAAAGGGTTTACTTCACAATTGTTCCAAAGAGAGGGCATTTAGAGCTCAGTGAAGTGTTTGTCTTAATACACAGAGATTAAGTGTAAGCCAATGGTAAACACAAACCGGGGAGTTAATATTTGTTCTCATTGGTGTTGTTGATTACCTAACAAATCCTCTGTGGGCAGTATACACTCAACAGTTCCACATAGTATCTGGGCACTAAATTACAGAACTGTTGATGCAACGAGTATTGTGACTTGGGACTTTGGTTGGGGAGTTTATCAAGTGATAAACTTGATATTTATCAAGTGATAAACTGTTATATTTCTAAAGGAAGATGTCCCTGAATTAAAAACAGCCTTGGTGATTTAAAAAAAAAATATATGCTCCCTCATAGAAAAGGAAAAGCTTGTAGTTTTCTTGTCTTTTTGATTGTATCCAGGAGCTGTTGTTGACACCAAGGTAAGGGTTAACATTTCAAATGGACTGGTTGCCTCCTGATTTCTTGCACATAAAGCCACGCGAAGTTCGGGGAGAGACTTCTTCCCCTAGTAATGAAGCTCTCTGCTGCTAATGGCCCATGCAGACTCCCTTGGCTCCTCCAAATTAGAAATACTTCAGTGTGCTCCTTTGCTTCATTAACAGTAAAGAGAGGGAGATTGGTGGCTATTTAGGGCACGGGGAAATTAGTGGCTATTTAGGGCAAGAGAAAATTGTCGTAATTATGGTTGGTAAATTCTCTTCATGGTATTCTTCTATTCTGAATGTTCTTTGGGTGCTTTTCAGAAGAGCCCACCACTGGCACCGCTGGCATTTGGCCTAGAAGGACGGGAACTGATTTGACTACGAATTTTTGGCCCTCAGGGTGACAGTCAACACAAGGCGTTTTGCCTCCTCGAAGACTGGTCTTTGTCATTCGGGTTTGGTTTTCAGAATGCACATGCGACCCTTTCCACTACCAACTGTGACAAAGGAGTATTTGATAACCTCCATCTCTACTTGTATCGCTCTAAAGAAAGCTCATGCCATCCACAAATGCCTGTGAAATTGTGTCCCATATGAACCTCTGATGATATAGATGGGGCAGCTTGGTAGAATCCGAGCAGTGTATGAAGAAGGAGGAGGAAAGAATGATTTAGGATCACAATGTGCTATGGTTGGTTCTCCAGTTGATCAAGGAGTTAGCATCAGTTTGGATACTGGTTGGAAGAAGGGGATCAAAAAGAAACTACAGAAGTCCTAAAGATAAGTAGAACTGAACTGATGTTAGCATTTGAAAATAGGGTCATGTGTATAGGGGTCTTTAGAAACTGGGGAGTATGGCCTGAAAATGACTCCTTCAGTAATTGCTACTACGATCTGTAGTAATGGAATCTGGATAAATTAGATCCTAAAACTGATTTGTAAATGTCATACTGATAGAAAATTAAGAAATAATTAAGTCTCATCAAAGTGACCAGGGGGATTCCTGAGGCCTCACTGCTGGAATGAAGTATTTCTGGACATAAACATGATGTCTTAAGAGAAGAATGACAAAATATGGGTTGGTAAGGCAAAGACAGTGACAAAATATAGACCAGAGGAATTAAATGGGAACAGATGGATGCATTTGAACAAATAGAATTCTTTTGTTCTATAGTTAAAAATAAAACCAGGACTCTAATCTAAAAATAGTTTAACTGAGAACACTCCACTTGGATAGAAGAAATCTAAGTTCAAGGAAATCTTCGCATTTTCCTAAGCCAGGCCCATTGTTAGTGCAGTTGCTTACATGTGTGCAGAGGAGGTTTTCTGACCACTCAGTTCAGTTCAGTCGGTCAGTCATGTCCGACTCTTTGCTACCCCGTGGACTGCAGCATGCTGGGCTTCCCTGTCCATCATAACTCTTGCAGCTTGCTCAAACTCATGTCCATCAAGGCAGTTGATGCCATCCAACCATCTAATCCTCTGTCATCCCCTTCTCCTCCTGCCTTCAATCTTTCCCAGCATCAGGGTCTTCTCCAATAAGTCAGTTCCTCGCATCAGGTGGCCAAAGTATTGGAGTTTCAGCTTCAGCATCAGTCCTTCCAATGACTATTCAGGACTGATTTCCTTTAGGATGGACTGGTTGGATCTCCTTTCAGTCCAGGGGACTCTCAAGAGTCTTTTCCAACACCAGAGTTCAAAAGCATCAATTCTTCGGTGCTCAGCTTTCTTTATAGTCCAACTCTCCCAAAGAAAGACAATGCCAAAGAATGTTCAAACTACTGCACAATTGCACTTATCTCACACGCTAGCAAAGTAATGCTCAAAATTCTCCAAGTGAGGCTTCAACAGTATGTGAACTGTGAAATTCCAGGTGTTCAAGCTGGATTGAGAAAATGTAGGGGAACCAGAGATCAAATTGCCAACATCCGTTGGATCATTGAGAAAGCAAGAGAGTTCAAGAAAAACATCTACTTCTGCTTTATTGACTATGCCAAAGCCTTTGACTGTGTATATCATGACAAACTGTGGAAAATTCTTAAGGAGATAGAACTACCAGACCACCTCACCTGCCTCCTGAGAAATCTGTATGCAGGTCAAGAAGCAACAGTTAGAACTGGACATGGAAAAACAGACTGGTTCCAAATTGGGAAAGGAATACATCAAAGTTGTAAATTGTCACCCTGCTTATTTAACTTATATGCAGAGTACATCATGTGAAATGCCAGGCTGGATGAAGCACAAGCTGGAATCAAGATTGCTGGGAGAAATATCAATAACCTCAGATTTTCAGATGACACTACCCTTATGGCAGAAAGCAAAGAAGAATTAAAGAGTCAGAAAGAGTGTTCTTTCTGACCACTAAAGATAAATGTTCAAGTCTTCTTGGCAAATATCTTATTGATAATGAGGTTGACTGTATCAAGAACTGATAACTTATCATCAAATGCTTATCTCTTTTGATTAATACATTTACAAGAAGTATTCTGACACTCTTGTTGTTTTCTGGGTAGACTTCCCTGGGACAAAACATCACTAAACAGCCAGCAGCCAAAGTGTTCTAATCTACTTAACACTCATTTATTGATTCAACAAACATTTGTTGAGCACTCACCATGTGAAAGACAGTTTTATTTCTCATTGCAGATTTTAAAATGGAAATTCTGATTTATCAGTGAGTATTTCTTGGAATTTTGTCTTGTGATTCATTTTCCAGAGCCAGTGTCTCTGTGAAAGCTAAAGGGCTGCACTTTCAGAACCTGAGATGCTCGGAATTATTTTCTGGACTGTGGGGAAATTCCACCTGATATATTGACCTTGGTACCCATGGTGGCCACCTCATTTGCCTCTTTGGGATTTCAACTTATCTCTTCTTATCACATTTGTTTTACATTTATTTCCCAGAAGCCTGTCTTCATTTATTAAATATATTAGTTGGGCCAAATTGTGCTGGATGATATCCTGGGATGCTGGGACTCATGTCTTCGTAATGATTGAGGGGGGATGGCCAGACAATACAAGGAAGAAAATTAAGCCTTCTCCAACTTGTCTGAAATGAAAATTTAGGAATAAACTTCATAAATGGAGAAGGAATTTGAGGATGTGAACTCCCCATAACTGGAAGAAATAACAAGATAAAATCTGGAGGAAATTCCCATAATGGGTTGGATGTTAGAACAAATGATCCCCATATCCACTCTGAGTAGGAATATGAGCCCAGATTTCCATTAGTTCTAATTTAAATCTTGGTATACATGAGGGAAAAAAAGGTCCTTCATACCCCAAACCCAAAGAGAGGAAGAAGCCCCTCCATTTCAAGATTTTTTTTTTTTCTTTTGACCACACCACATACAGGATCTTAGTTCCCCCATCAGAGATCAAGCTTGCATCCTCTGCAGTGGAAGCACAGTCTTAACCAGTGGACCACCAGGGAAGTCCCCACCCCAAGATTTCTAAAGGTTCAGTGAATGCTGTGTAGAGACATCTGGGAAACGGTAGTTCATTTATTCCAAATGCCCTGAGTATTCTTTATCCCTTTTTATCTATTAACAGATGAAACAAACACATTTTCTTACAAGAAAGAATGAAAGAAAAGAAAGTGAAGTCGTTCACTTGTGTCCGATTCTGCGACCCCACGGACTGTAGTTTACCAGGCTCCTCCGTCCTTGGGATTTTCTAGGCAGGAGTACTGGAGTGGGTTGCCATTTCCTTCTCCAGGATTTCTTCCCGACTCAGGGATCAAACCTGGGTCTCTCACATTGTAGTCATATGCTTTACCATCTGAACCACCAGGGAAGTCTTACAAGAAATATATATCAAATACTATATCACCAGGGCTAAAGCTCATGAGAGGATGTGAGCGTGTTTTTAAATGACCAAATATCCTGGATAAACCTTGAGACAATAAAATAACTAGACAGAGTGGCAAACCAGGTACATCTGAAGTTCTTTCTTCCATGAGCTACAGGTAGACTTACTGGGCTTGAGATGGTTATTGAATACATCGATTATCACGTTGTTTCACAGCTGCTACAGGAGATACATACTGTTGTCTCCATTTGAAAAAAAGAGAAATGAAAGCTTACAGAGGGTAAGTGAGTCCCCAGAATTCATACACTTAGTTCATGCAGATATAGACTTCCAATTTACACACAGTTAACAATGGTCCCCAAATGTTTAACACGAAAACCAGTCTCCTCTTTATACTGTGCCACTCAACTGTAAATTGACTTTTGATTTGTTCACGCCACCCCTCACTTTGAAAACCCAACATCCTCCTTCATTTCATTTCCTTCTACTGTGAGAATTTAATTATCTGCCTGCAGCAACATGCCACAGTTGAAGATTCTCATGAAAACTAAACCAAAGGGGAAGGACAGTCATATTATGTGTGTGTTGTGTTTTTTTTAACTTTTGCTTTAATTTTTCTGTCACTTTGACTTTCTTTTAGGGTCTAAGCAGGTGGAAAAAATGTATTTATGATCTGGTAAAGACTTAAAAAATCACTTTCTAGGAGAGTTGACTCATTGGAAAAGACTGATGCTGGGAGGGATTGGGGGCAGGAGGAGAAGGGGATGACAGAGGATGAGATGGCTGGATGGCATCACTGACTCGATGGATGTGAGTTTGAGTGAACTCTGGGAGTTGGTGATGGACAGGGAGGCCTGGCGTGCTGCAATTCACGGGGTCGCAAACGGTCAAACATGACTGAGTGACTGAACTGAACTGAACTGAACTGATGGGGAATAAGGTGTAGAAACCCAAAACTTTGTTTCTACCTGTGACGCTCACATAGTACGTTTGCCATCCTCTGTCTCTATTTTCCTCATGGTGAGATACCATTCTTCTAGAAAACTTTTCTGTAAATTGGGAAGTTGGCACCAACTGCTTTGGGGAGAGCTCCTCCATGCAGTTTTTGTTCGTATTGTTGTTGTTTATTGTTTAGTCGCTAAGTTGTGTCTGACTCTGCAACCCCATGGACTGTAGCCCTCCAGACTCCTCGGTCCGTGAGATTTCCCAGGCAAGAATATGGGAGTGGGTTACCATTTCCTCCTCCAGGGAATCTTCCCAACCCAGGGTTTGAACCCGCATCTTCTACATTGCAGGCAGATTCTTTACCACTGAATCACCAAGGAAGCTTTTGCTCGTATAACAAATATGGTTTGGGTACCCATCTTGTGCAGAGTCCGATGCCAGGGGGCAGGATACAGAAAAGAGGAAATGTCTCTAACTTCAGGATGTCGCGGTCTTTGTTAACAAGCGAAACTGCAAATCCCTCTGGCACTGAGTGATCATGTAAGGCCACGAGAGAGGTCTCAGGGTCCTCTTTGTTCTGGGGAAGCTACTGAGGCCATTGCTGCTGGGCAGTTGGAGGTAGACTCTGTGAGTCCAGGCACATCAGGCTCTGGGCGTCAGCCACTACTCCCCAGAGAGATAACTAATAACTATATAGTGTGTGTTCTGCTGCTGATAAACCTGGGCCATGGCAATATTCTGACCATGGACATTTCTCTGTTAAAATAATCGTATCTAGTCCTGGCCTGTATGAACTCATTAGAGTGGCATTGATTAGTGGCCTAAGATCTGAGTGTTACAGGCCACTGCAGATCTGAGTGGAGCACACATGATCCAACAGCACTCTCCCACTGGGCATTTTGACCCATGGTGTGACTTCTAAAACCTCCATAAGCACTGGGGAGACATAATGGAGAAAATGGGAGATGGCTTACAGCTGATGGAGAGGAGTGCCTTAGATCCAGGATGGACAAAAACTTACCACCCACTTTTTTCTTTTAAATCTCCCTAGAGCCAGTGCCTTGAAAGTTTCTCAAGATTTAACCATAACGGACAGCAGAAACAAGACAACCACTGTCAGTTATGTGCATGACACTCTGTCTAACCCTTATGGCTGGATGGCCCTGCTCTTGGATCAAGAGACCTACTCCCTGCGATTCGAGAGCCCTTGGACTAGCAGCGCTCTGCAGGTAACCCTGACATCCACTCGCTGGTAGATTCCTTTCCCCAGGGGTTCCCAACTTGCCTTCTGTGACATAATAGTCTGCAGGTATTAGCCTCTTCTGGTGCTGATCAAGCAAACTGCAGCAGAATTTTTGCCAGATGAATGTAACCTGAATTTGAGATATGATTGTTTTTTTTATTTTAAACTTGAAACTTGTAGAATCTATTTAAACCTCACTTTGAACACAGCATGATTCTGCCTGAAAATTTAGCTTTATTAATACACTGACAAATAGCTTCTAAGCATCCTATAGATATGCAGTCCTATGTTACAGGTTAAGAACCAACCTACCCCAGGGAAGTGTTTCATAGCCCAAAGGAAATATCTTCCCAAGGCATTTTTACATTACACACTGCCACCTTGTGGTCAAAGAGTAACTTGCAATGAAGGTCTGTCCTTTCCGTTGTTAGGTTGAAGGAGTCAGATGGTTAGGGGAGGGATGGTAGGAATAACCATGTGGAAAATGGGTGCATTTTCCAAATAGCCCGTTGGATTCCCTCAAGCTCCTTTTCTTCATTTTAAGCACATTTCTTTCTTTCAGTCTCATCACACACACTTTCTTCCTAACGGTCATGAGATTAGTTCTTAGGGAGCTGGAGGCAGGCCATTTGTTGTTCAGTCGCTCAGTCAAGTCCAACTCTTTGTGACCCCTTCGAATGCAGCACACCAGGCTTCCCTGTCCTTCAATATCTTCCGGAGTTTGCTCAAACTCATGTGCATTGAGTCAATAATGCCATTCAACTATCTCACCCTCTGTTGCCCCCTTCTCCTACTGCCCTCAATATTTCAAAGTAGAATCTTTATGATACCTTCACCAGGGCTCTCAGGAAGGGTGCCCACCTCTCTCTCCTTCCCTTGAGGTTCTCATGAGAACATTCTGGAGAGGTGAAGGCAGTAGAATGGTGACTCTGGAGGTGGACACCTGGGTTTCTGTCCCAGATCAGCACTCGCCTACGTCATGATGTGGGAAAATTTACTGAACCTCCACCTGCCTCAAGTGTCCTCCTCTATAAAATGGGGACAGCACTAGTAACAGTTCCCAGGGCCTTTAAGGATTGAATACCTGGATAGGAATGATACCTGAGCACGTGGCGAATGCTCAGCCATGTTAGCCATTACTGTTATAAATGAATGGCACTCCTGCCAATGCCTGCTATTTGAATCTTGGGGAAAACTGGGTGGGAATTCTAGACGTGGCTCTGTCTCTTCCCACTGGTTAACCTGAGACAAATTACTTCGCTCATCTGAACTTTGGTTTTCTCCTCTAGATTGTTAAACAAGAAGAGGGCTTCTCTGGTGGCTTAGATGGTAAAGAAAGTGAAAGTGAAGTCACTCAGTCATGTCTGACTGTTTGCGATCCCATGGACTGTAGCTCACCAGGCTTCTCTGTCCATGGAATTTTTAAGATGGTAAAGAATCTGCCTGCAGTGCAGGAGACCTGGGGTCAATACCTGAGTTAGGAGATCCCCTGGAGAAAGGAATGGCAACCCACTCCAGTAATCTTGCCTGGAGAATTCCTTGGACAGAGGAGCCTGGTGGGCTATAGTCCATGACCAACAAAGAGTTGGTCACAAAGATTGAATGATTAGCACACACACACAAGAAGAACCTTACAGCTTTCAGTCCTCACATTGTATGATTTTTGTAGCTCTAGTTATGAGATTATTGTGCAGTAAATTTGAGTAAACCCATTTCCCACAAGAAAAGTACCCGGTGTGAATGGTCCTGTTTCTAAACTACTCCATCCTTATTGGCAAGAGTTTTCCTTTCTAAAAGAGCACTTTTGCACTTTTCTCTCACTTCAAGTACTCAGCAACATTTGACAACTTTGCTCCTGGAAATTACCTGTTGCTGGTGCACACAGACATGTGGGTTTACCCTGACATCCTCATAAAGTGTGGGAGTCATGAGGGGCGGTCCCTCTCATCTCTTCCATCGCCTGGCCAGGACCAAGGCTGTGACTGGTTCTTCGACAGTCAGTTGAGACAACTCACCTATCTGGGTAAGTATGATTGAGAGAGCATGTGGAGTGCATGTAGTCAGAAACCACTCTTCCTTTTGGAATTTCATTGGTGCTGCGAAGTGATGAAGAACTGAAAGGGACACCTGTGTGCTGTGATTAGGTGATTGTGCTCCGAAATCAGACTGCCTGTGTTTAAATCCCAGCTTCAGCGCCTGCTAGCTATGAGACACTGAGCAGGTATTCTTTCTAAGCCTCAGTCTCCTCCTCTGTAAAATGGAATAATAAAAGGGCCTACATGAAGAACAGGAAATTAAGTAAAGGATAAGATGTAAAATTCTTTAAAACAGTGTCTGATCCAGAGTGAGTGCTTAATAACCTGTGATCGCTATTCACATTTTTCCTTCATGTTAAGCATTGTATTTGTAGAAAGGTCAACTGCACATGTAAAGACAGGGTGGCTGGCTGCCATCACAGGGACAGGGGACAGCAAAGAGTGAAAGGTGACAGAGAGGCAGGATGAAGAACGTAGTCAGTGTGGAAGGTGAGAAGCTTTGGAAGGCAATCTGAGGACAGGAAGATGAGATGTACAGAGTGCTGAGGACAGGGGGATGGGCTGCCTCATCCTGTGTCAGATGCAGCATCAGGGTGCAGGATCCAGGGGCCTTGTTTCGTGGAACCAGAAACCCTACTGTGACTGCTCAGTAACAGGGGCCGGCAGGATTTCCTTACTTTCTTATTGTGCCTGTTTCACGGAAGCCGCGTATGTGACTCAGGGCCATAGATTTCTTTTGACTTCCTGGAGCTCATCTCTTATTGCCTTTCCATATTGTTTCACTGACCACTCTGAGTGCCATGATGTCTACTTATGCTAACCTTAGCTCAGTGGTCTGTAGGAAGGAGAATCTGAAAAAATGAGTCTCTAGAATGACAATTTTGTTACAAATTAGTCTTCATAGATCTTGGTCTAATTCAGGACCGTGTCAAGCATGGGAAGACCCAGCCTCTGCCATGAGCCAGACTTGGCCCTAAAGGCTTAGAGGGCTGGTAGGTGTCCCAAGTTCCACGTCTCCATCACTCGTGCCTAGCCATAGGTCGGCTGAGTCGGATCACTCTTGGGCCCTGGTACTCTTACATTTTCATAGCACGAGAGAAGAGAGGAGGGTGTTTCCCGGGTTCTTAAAAGTGTTTGCCAAGTGGATTGCTGTATATTTCATTTGCACTGAAATGTACCATCCAGATTTTATTTTGGATTTGATCCATCTATAAATGTAACCTCAAACTATAAAACTTCAAGATGGACAGAGATGCCTGACACCATTTTACCACTAAAGTCAAATACAACCATTAAGTAAGAGCAAATAGTTGCTGTTAACTTTAACTGTGGCTATTCATTTCATGTATATTTTGAAACAAAATTTGAATTTCAAATTGCTCTTGTTTTCAACCTTAACATGTTTCTGAGGAGCCTGTCTTGTTCATTGATGGGATTTTGTTCACGAATTGCACTCTAGTTTGAACAGTCACAAAAAGCAAGCATGATAAAGGAACATTTGTGGCATACAGAACAAAAAAATCAAGTCATGCAGTTACAGATTTTTCTTCCTCTTTGATGGCATTATTTATTGAATTAATAGCAGGTTATACTATTGTGCTGTATTTATACATATGTTCTAAATGCATGTCTGTATAAGTGTCTCTGTATTTATATGTATATTTATATGTACATATAGAGGATATAGGTGAATATTTGAATATAAACCATTTTTATTAGGCAGATGGCTTTTATTAATTAAAGAGTCTTTGTATCAGAATCCTTTAGTATCTCCACTTTTGAACAATGTGAGTTGGTCAAGGAACAGGAAGTCACAGGGGGTTGATGGAATGTTTAATAAAGTTAGGGACCCTTGTTCCTTGGAGAGGATTTCCAGGACTCCAGGTCGTGACTTTCCTGGTCATTTGTGCCTTTGAGTGCGTGGAGTACATAGGTGACGAGAGCCAGTCCTGTTCCCATTCCCGGGCTGGCACAGTGAGGACGTGAGGGTTCGGGAGGAACCAAGGTTCACAAACAGGTCCCCCATGGTGGTGGCCCGTGCAGCGATATTGGGTCGTGTATGATGGGCTGTGACTTTTTATACCCTCTGTGTAAAGTGTGCACCACCACTGTGAAGTTGATGAGGAGGCGACCATGTTTTCCATAGACCAACCCCACTACGGCAGTGACGTAGTTGTAGCTGACGCCTCACAAAGGCTCAATGCAGTAGTTCCAGTTACATATTGATTAGCTTGTTGTGAAAGTCACTCAGTCGTGTCCGACTCTTTGCGACCCTATGGACGATACAGTCCATGGAATTCTCCAGGCCAGAATACTGGAGTGGGTAGCTGTTCCCTTCTCCAGGGGATCTTCCCAACCCTGGGATGGAACCCAGGTCTCAGATTCTTTACCAGCTGAACCACCAGGGAAGCCCTGATGAGCTTGTTACTTTCGCCTAATTGTTTTTTGGGCTGTGCGACTTTATAAGTCTGTGACGGGGTAACTTACATAAAGTACATTTAATCTAAGAAGAAAAGAGAAGACTTCACAGTCAAAGTAGACATATTTCTGGAATTAAAAAGAAAAAGAAAAAAAAAAAAACTCATAGCGTTGTGTGTACAGAAAGTTCATTTTATTGTAAGGGAGCTGCTTGACCTCCTCCAGGTCCACTGAGCTTCCTGTCAGACTCTGGGGGGTGGGCGTCGGGGAGACATTGCTCTTTTACCCGCCGGCCTTCAGTTCGGAATCCTGCTCCACTGATGTTTGGCTGGCCTTCACTCATTCCTTGACCACTTCTAAGTGGCCCTTCTTTTGTATTGTTTCTTCATAACCCTACCACATCCTCCTCAGAGAGGAAGTTTTAAAAAAATCCCAATTATCTTCATTTCCTCCATTTGGCTCCTTGGTGTATGATTTAAGATGCCTGACTCCTTTCCAACCCAGTGAGATTGGCAGAGGGTGGAACCCAGGCATTCTGGCTCCTGTCTGTGCCTCTCCACTAGGGTGTGCTGCCCACTCAATAATCGTGGACCCCTGACCAGCCAGGCTGGGGGGTGCCCGGCAGGTTTCCGGGAGAACACTTCTCACTGATCCCCAGTGACAAAGAAAAAAATCCCGCACATACAATATTCTTTGACCCTTCCTTTTTTCTTCTTTACCAAGGCAAGTTTTGCCTTTGTTCGGCAAACGTCTTTACAGAAAGCAGCTTCTTTGGAAAGCTCACGGCCAGAGTTTGGGGCTTCGGGCTTTAATCAGTGGCTGGCTGGTTATTTTACCTGGGGCATGGAATTATAAATGTTCTCTTCCTCTGTGGCTACATCCATACAATGAGGTTAAGCTTACTTATCTATTGGAATTGTGGTACAAAACACCCAACCTCTTCAAGTGTGATTAGCATGCGTTGTTACTTCACTATACACTTTCTCAGTAGATGATTTCTCTAAAACGGTTCTTTCTTCCCCCACCTCCGCCCCCACCCTGAAGATGAACAACCTCAGGTGCCTTGAACTCAGCGTACCTGTCATAACTTGTCTGCAAGAGTCTCATTCTATTTTCCTTGACTAGCTTTTGTAAGATAACAGATTCATGATAACATGACATGGATGATATATGGGTCCCCTGATTGAAACTTAATACCACTTAAGCAATTGTTACCCACAGACTAAGATAACCTCGCTCATTTAAAAACATCTCTCTTAAGGAGATTGGTTCAGGTTGCCTTTCTAATGCCCCTGAGATTTCTGCCCAGTGAACCGCTTAAACACAGACCACGAGTGAAGTCCTTGCGTGCTATAGTTTGTGTGAGGGTCCCGGAGGGGCAATATTTGCTAGAATAAACTGTTATGAATGGCAGTCACGAACTGTCACTTCTGCGCCATGCTTGTGACAGGTCTGACTGTAAAACAAGAGTTCCTTTATATTTTCAAAGTCGGAGTCAAATCCAGAGAACCCCTTTTTCAGTTTCTGCTCTTGGATTCACCAGCACTCCCATCTCTGCCTTACGCATGCAGGCAGATTCCCACTGCCTCTGTCCCTGCAGTTTTTTTTTTTTTCCCCAGGAATGTTTCAGTTCATGGTGAACTATTTTTATTTTTTAGTTACATTAACGCTATGAAATAATTAGTCAGCTAATTAATCTGGTGTACAAGCTTTGTAGGATTCTTCAGCTGTCAGTCAGGCCCAGGCCCGAGGCCTACATCTAGTCTCAGCACTCTCGCCCATGTGATTCCCGTTGCCATGGCTACTGGGTACATCTGCTGACACCCCACTCTCTATTTATTGCTTAATTAAGAATTTCACGCTCAGCCCTTATCTGCCTCTAAGAACAAGCGCACACTGTTAAGAAATTCCGAATTTAGGCCTGGGCACAAGGAAAGCCTTTCTTGCGGGGCTTGGCTGGACTGGAGCCTCTCTAACGATCTTCTCAGCATCCCAGCCGCCACCCTTCAATCAAAAATCATTAAATGGGGCAGAGATAATGAGCATGTAGCGTATCAAAGAAGGATGTTTGCTTGGTCCAAAGGAGGAAAAGCTGCTAGGCCCCATGCTCTGCTCCACTTCAAAGGCAGAGGAGACCCCTTGTCACTGGGGCCTGATAAAGCCTCATTTGTTCTGGGCTTGACTTATGCAAAAGGTCTGGTATGTCAGAGTCCCATCTCACAGACGTGGGATTCCCTCCCCGGCACCACTTCTTGCCTCCACCCCCACCGGCCTCCTCCCTGGCCTTCCGCACACGCTCGTGTGTCAGCTCTTAGGCAGCTGGGCCCCCCAAAGCATCAGGCGGAGCGTGTAATCACTGACTCCACGCTGACAATGGCCACTTGTAGGGGGGTGGCCAGGAGGAGGTCTTCATCACAATAGGAACACAATTATTGCAGCTGCTAGGGAGGGCTATGCTTCTTCCTGTAGAAATAGAATAGGACTTGCCCCAAACAGGAGGACAAGGTTGGGGGGAAGTGGTGGGGGTGGAGGGGGTGGAGAAAACAATCCTGAGTTGATTATTCATATTCTGACTCTTGGAAGCCTGATGCAGAACCAGTGGGGTCCCAGCAGCTGTTCCCGCACCGTCCTCTTCTAATAATCGTGCATTCTGTCTGAGGTCAACTTACTTTTGACCCCGTCCTTTTTATACAGGGACGAGGCTCTTTAGGGCAAACTGTTGGGTTGTGGCAGGGTGCATTAAACACTCACAGCCCCTTCCCCTTGCTCTATCCCCCGCCCAACCAGCAGCCGGTGATAAATTCATATCAGATGCCGAGCTATTCACGCTCGCCCTCCTGAGTTCACACAGCCCCCACTCGTGCAGGGGAGATGCAGCCGAGCTGGGATATTGTGCGAGGTGGCAGCTGAGAAAGTCCGCCTGCTAGGCTCAGAGGCTCCCATGTACCACCTTCTTCTCATCAGACTGAAAAACAGACACGTCTAGCCAGGCTGGCCACTGCTTATTTCCAAATGTCCCACTCACCAGGATAAAGACAGGCTCTTTGGCAAGAATCCGGGGCTCTTGTCCATGAGGGCAAGAGGGCTGTGGATAGAAAGGCAAATGGACTTTATTGTCTGTTCCTATTACTCCAGAGAACTTAAGTCACATCACACTGAAGTCTCAGAAAAGATGCTTTAATTTGAGAGATCCTGAAAATAAGGAGTGTTTTCCCAACTGCCCAGGTTTCTCTCTCCTCAAAGCGCTAAGGTCCTGGGATGGAGCTGACTGCTATCTGGATCCTTCTGTTTCTCAGTGGGTCTAGGAAACCCCATGCAACTCCTCTAGGAGGAATCTTGCCAGAATCTAAGGAGGGAAGACTCAGCTGGCTCCCCAGAGCTCTTGGGGAGGATTCTGTGAGCAGGGCAGAATCATAATCCTTTGAAACTCTGTACCCATTCCCATGTTGAGGCCCTCTGAGGCAATCTATGGCATTCTAGTTAATAAATTAATTTACATTCTTATAGAAAACTCATTCCCCAAAGATCCCCCAAGGATTTTGTACCAGTAATATAGAGAGTTGACTTCAGGGACTTGCATGACAAACCTTTATGGCAAAAATAGAATGGAACAGGAGCTGTGGATGTGAGAAGTGATTTTTGCTTCCCAATTACAAGCAACTTCTCCAAAAGGAGAAGGAAGAAATGGAGAAAAGGAAAGAAAGAAGGAAGGAAGGAAAACCCAGGAGTCAGAATCAGGTACTTTTTCTAGGAATCACTCAAGATTAAGGAGCTCATTCTCAGTGATGCTGGTGGCTGGCTTTGGTTCATGCAGGTCACAGGTGGTATAACCAGTATCGTGACTTGGATTTTCTGACTGTTTCAGTGCTGTTTCTAGTATATTAGTGTTTTGTTTTGTTTTAATTCAAGCTTATGTTCCTACCCTTGTAAACCAAATCTTCTTTCTTCTATTTGTAGGAAAAACCTATACTTATTAACAATGCTTCTTAAACTTTAAGCATTAGAGTACCACCTTCGCACTTTGTCACATCCTACCTCCCGTACTATTACTTCCTTGATAATTTTCTTAAGTCGACTTCCACACTGTTTTATTTTTAAAGTCCATCTCTTTTTAAGCAATAATATCCATAAAATCATGGGTTTAGTGACCTACTTGCTTTCTCTAAAATATATTAACATCCATAACTATTAAAACTTTTATCCTACTAACATCATCACATTTACTTTATATTTTGGGAGTAGACTTTGACCTTCAAGTTTTTGGTATAAATGATGAAAAGTAAGAATTGTGAATGTAAGGATCTTTTTTTTTTTTTAAATTCTGGGTCCCTTTCCTCATTTGCTAAGAACACCTGCCTCTGAGTAAAAATCGCGTTTTGAGAGTAGGGTACGAAAAAGGTTGTAAACTCCCTTCCATAAGTGCTTTCTAAGTGTGCCTCCTGGGCACACAGCTGGAATGCTTGCTTCCAGGTTCCCTGTCCCCTGCCAGAGGCTCTGGTTCTGTAGATCTGCACAGGGCCCAGGAATCACACACCTGCTGCGCAAGTGCAGCCAACATTGCTCTGAGTCAGAATAACAATTGTGATTGTTCTCTGAGTTAATTAAGAAGGTATAATTGAGCTAACTCTCAGGACTGTTTAATGTAGATATATTTGTCGACATCTCGATCAAATTCTTTTGCTCTTAAAAAATTACACCCTTTAAAGAATGAATGTTGGGAGTAATAGGAGACTCTTAGAAGGATTTTCATATCCTATTTCTTTGAAGGTCTTGAAAAGATCCTGAGTGATGAGGGCTGAGGTGACTCAGTGGCTGTCTCTGAGAGGCTGGAACCAGACAAGAGTGTGGTCCTGCAAATCAAGTTTTAGCTGCCCAAGAACCAGTTAACAAAAAAGCCTTCTCTGTGGCTGGGTGAAAGAAGTGATTTCTAGGGAGCAAGAATTGAACAGGGAGGGAGAAGAAGAGCAGGAGGGTACAGGAGTTGTGAGAAGTGGTAGAGGCCAACAGGGCAAGTGAAGATGAAAATGCCAAGAGAGGATCAACCCAAGAGCTGGCCCATGAAGATGGTGCTGGAAGTGGGTCCAGGGCCCACAGAGATGGAAAGCAGGCATGAGTTGATAAGACTGGATGGAACTCACAGACACAGAAGTAGTTGCTGTTTTCTGTTCTGTCCACATGCAGATAGAGGGTGACTCATCCTAGATAAAGGTGGGCTGAGGGAGAAGTCCCAGGGTGTGCATAGTAAGTTGCCTACATACAAGCGAATTCAGTTCCATAATTAATGCGTAACTTGTGCATAAGTCCAGCAAAGTTAACCTAGGTACCCAACTAACACAATCAGCTATATAGTAGTGTACTGTAATGGGTTTGTAATACTTTTCACACAATACATAAAAACCGAACAGACCCCCAAATAAAACATTTTTAAACTTGCAGTATAGGACCTTGAAAAGTACAGTAGTACCGTGCAACAGCTGGCACACAGGGGCTGGCGAGTGAGCAGGCAAGAAGAATTACTGACTGGAGGAGGGGAGGAGGTGGGAGACGGTAGAGCTGAAGGAGGGTCAGCAAGAGGAGACGGAGGGCAAGGAGCAGTTTCAGTGACACCTGACGCCGATGGCCCTGGCTCTGGTTCCTTACTGGAACAAGATGCACTTGCACGTCTTTGAAAGTTTGCAGCTTGAAGGTTTGTATGTAGGGAGACTTACTGTACAATCCTCAGAGGCCAGGTGAGCAGGGGATAGAATGAAGAAGAAAACAGGCGAGGGATCTATTGCTAAGATGCCAGATGGTTTTTCTTTTCAGATAGACAGGTACTCTTCCCCTCCAAAATTCCAAGAGAAAATGGGACCTGCTCTGGGAGAGAATCAATTAATTTTTCTCTTCCCTAGGGCCCTCATGAGGACAGAATTTGCCAGCACAACACATCACTCTGGCAGGCACTAGAATCAGATCTACTTGAGTAATTCCTCTCTCACCGGGAGCCATTTTCTTACACGTTTTTCTCTTTCTCCTGGATGTCTGTGTTTATAGCAAGCTTAGATCATATAGCACTCATCAGAATAATTTGGTCATAATTGACCTAAAGACTTCTTTTCTTTTTGAGGACCAACCAGATATTCTTACAATCTGGGAAGGATCAACAGCAGTGAGTTTCCATTGATAAACAAAGGAGATTAACCGTTCTCATCTTACAAACCCAAAATCAGAAATCATAAGCACTGAGAAAACATATGTACAGTATCACAGCTTGTGTTAGGCTCTTAAACTCTCCCTGAGTCAATACCTTTAGTCTCAGATGATTTTTATCCTTCTTTGTATGTACCCAAATTGGAAATGACACTGCATTTATACTGTCTTTTATAGAGTCAAAGCACTTTAGCAAACTTTAGTGGATCTGGTTAAGTTGCTTACAACTTGGAATACTAGGGCTCATCATGATTAGGTGCAGCTGTCAAAAGAGTAAAAGCATTTTTTTTTTTTTTTTTTGGTTTTGTTAACTGGCTCCTAGAAAAATGAGCATGTCTTAATAACAGTATTGATGATGACTCACATGTATTGTTCATTGAAACCAAGTCCTGTGCTAAGTGTGTTACCTGGATTATCCCATCTTTTCTTCCTGATCACCCTATGATGTAGGTAATAGGATGATTCCCATTTTTAGAAGAAGTGAGTGAGGCTCAGAACTTGTCAGTTACCCATGTAGAGGACCTGGAAGGTCTAGGATTCAAATCCAGGCTGCTGAATTTCACCCACAAGCTTCCTGTTTACTCTCTGTGGTCTCTCTCAGCCTAGAAAGGGTGTTTGGGAAGAAGCAGCCTACTGCATCAGCGCACGTGCTCAGAGGCAGCCCGCAGGGGCCATGTGGTATAGGAAATCAGACTTTTCTCGTTTTTCCTACTTTTGGTGCCTGTGCCGCATTTTCTCTGCTACTGAAACTGCTTCTCTTCTCATGTCTGCGTTGAGGAAGAGGTTGCTCTGAAGGTTGGGGCCATCTGTATACCTGTAAAGGCTGAACAAAGCCAGAATCTGCCCAGCTTGGAAGCCACTGGTACAGAGGTGCAGGCGTGAGAGCTCGCTGCTCCAGGGAGCCTTGGTTTACTAGCAACAGGGCCTGGGTGAGGGCTTTAGTGGACAAAGGAAAGTGAGACAGCCTATCATGAGAGTCAGAGATGTCCAGGGTTCACCTTTTCCGTCTTCTGGGTAATCATCACTGCTGCCTATCAGGACTGTATAGTCAGTGTTAACTTCAGCGCCGGACGCTGCACTGCTGGTGGGATCCTTTACACCCAGGGGATTCTGGATGCATGGATTACTTTCCCTTTACTTCAAATCCCCTCCTCTATGTAGTGGGGAAAATGCTGTTTCTATTCTCCCCTAAGTATAAATATTATATATTTTGGGTTAAATAAATCATTATAAAATTGCTAGAGTAGCTTTGAAAAAGACTCTTTACATGTGACTTTTTTCACTTTCTTTAACCTCAGGGGCTGTGTCTTAAGGAAGAAGGCACAGATGTACTAAAATTTACAAATGCCTGGAAATTATTAATAAGGATAATTGAAATAGTTTTTATTGAAATCTAGTTGATTTACAATGTTCTGTTAGTTTCTGCTGCACAGCAAAGTGATTCAGTTATACCCACCCCTACACACACATATATTCTTTTTCATATTCTTTTCCACTATGGCTTCTTACAAGATATTGAATATTCCCTGTACTATAAAGTTGGTCCTTGTGTTTATTTATGTATAGTGTTGTGTATCTGCTAATCCCAAACTCCTACTTTGTCCTTCCTCCATCTTTGGCAACTGTTCGTTTGTTTTCTATATCTGTGAGTACAAGGATGATTTTTATAACATCTTTAAATGAGCTAACTTCCCTTTCCAAATGATTCTCGGATTTTTTTTTTAAATTTACCCTTCCTAGAGTTTGATTCTATTACAATATTTTATTCCTTTCTCTTGTGCAAGGGTATTTTATTGTTATAGACTTATACATGTTTTTAGATGTCATTTTGTCATAAATTTGACTTTTCTTTCTGATTGAATAGAATTTTTTTACTACTTTGTCTTTGAGTTCCTTTAAAAGGGTTATTTCCTGCCTCCAATTGTTTAATTTGTTGAAATGGTGAGTTATTAATACATCCTGGCATCCAGAGTAGAGCAGTTTATCTAGATTGGTTCATGAAAGTTAAGATATACATGCCCAGCAATGTCTAGGATCTTAAGGTACAGGAGAAAAATCCCTCTCTCAGAGATTTAGAGACAGACCTTAGGATAGAGGCAGTCCTGAATTCACCACAGTTGATGCACAATAATATTTTCTCATTGAGAGCGACCTTGCTATAAGTATCATAGTTTGGTTTTAGGAGTGCTTTTCAACTTTAGCAAATGCATATAGATCAGTGTGAGTAGAAATGGATATTAGGACATTATAGGGAAAAAAAAGAGATGTTGAGCTGGTGTCTTTAGTATTAATTATTATTATTAAGTTAGAAAAGTGGGTGAAATGGGCAATTGTATGAAAAAACAATATAAGCAAAGTTTTGGAAGGAATGATGAAGGAGAACACATGAAGAACAAGTTGGCCATTGTGCCTGGTCTCAAAATGTGTACAGTGTAAGGAGAAAGCCGCAGACACACACATTTTATAATAGGGAAAATATTTTTCACTGAAGTATAGCTGATTTTCAATATTATATTAGTTTCACGTATCATCATGATTCTGTATTTCTGTATTCCTGAAGATGATATTCTACTATAGGTTATTATAGAAAAATTTTAAATGGAATAATCAACAAAGAAAGAATAAAATCAGAGAGGTCTCATCATGGGTGTTTTGCGGACTTAATGTTCTGAAGCTTATGCTTTGTAATTAGAAAGAATGATCCTTGGTCTACTCCAAACCTGCCACAGAGGAAAGGGTTTAGTGCTCCAGGGAGAGGCAAATGGGGGGCATGAGTGGGACCAAGGCCCCAGGGCTGCAACCTTCAGCATCATTGGGCTCTTCAGTGGTGGGAGACTTTGGCCTTCATGGCATCTGATAAGGCAGAAAGGTAATTAACCAATGAGAGGCAAGGTGTTACTGAAAAGTGGGGTTCGTGCACCTGATTACTAATTAATCAGGCGTGAGAGCACCTTGTAGATGCATTCACTATTTAATTATAGCAGCCTCTCTTGGCAAAGGAGCATATGTTCCCAGCTTAATCTACTGGTTTATACTGACATCAAATTGTCATTATCAGAAGGAATCAGGCCTTTTGATTATTTTCACTAATTTATTGAACACTTAAAATTAATGAACCCCAGGCCTTTCAAATGTGCTCAGTTGGTTTGGAAGATAGGAGGAGAAAGTGGAGGGGGGGGAGGTTGGAGAAACAACTTCATTAAAAGGACAATTTGCCTGGATAAAGGTAAAGCAAATACATTTCATGGGTGATCTGAATTCTATTGGTGAAGAACACATGAATTCCAAAAGCTGAGCCTTCAAACTGATGGAAGGGAAATAGGATATGAGGGATGTCCTGCTGACCAACACTGGCCTCCAAAAAACATATGGTTAAAGGATTTTTTTCCCCCTAATTATTTACGTGCCTATTCTCTTGGAAACCTTACTGTGATTAAGTTTAATCGAAAGCAAACAATCAAAATCAAATGTTGGAAATCAATTGTTAGACTAACTAACAAGGACTGCATTTTTTTTTAAAATTTTGACAATGTAATTAGATTGGGGAGAATTTAACATAAAGTCGTCTTTCTCACACGTGAATATCTGTTATATTAAGAGAATCTTTGTATCATATCCAAGTTGTGATTCTCTTTTGTATTCAGTTTCAGGTGAGGGCCAAGTTAAAGTAGTTCTCCAGGTGAGGAAAGGTGTGGACCCGACTATTTCAGGTGAGTATTAACCCACCAAATAGAACTGCCGGATGCAAAAAGATGTCTTCCCATCATTTTATAAATTTCTCCCATCGTATTTTTTTGTAGGGAAGGGATCAGCCCTAACGCTTTTATGTCTGACAAGTCCTCACTGCGTCACCCTTACAGCTAAAATATACGGATGCATGTCAAAGAAAGATATAAGTGGTGCATTTTAAAACATTGGAAAGTAAGAATTACAACATGTAAATAAGCACGTTTCATAAATTATGGACCATATGTGCACATAGGAGTCCAGATCTGCAGATGGGCCATTAGGCCCCCACCAAATGGAAAGAAAAATTCAGGGTATCTCAAAACTTTAATTGTTCCCAGTAATTTCAGGAAATCAGGGTAAACAAACCCTCCCCAAAAGTCAGATGGTTCTGTGAAATCTTCCTAACTCATAAAAGCTAAACTCTCAAAGACTAAATGACTCATAAGCACCTTCTAATGTATTACGTTGTTTGTTTTTGTTTATTCTGAGGCAGTTTAACTATACATTTGCAGCCGGAATAAATCTTTTCAAAGGCCGAGTTTTCCTTTGATTTCCAGTGGCATTTTTTTGTGTTATGTCAGAGAAGAGCCAGGCTAATCAGAAAATGATCTAATTCCTCCATTTATTTTATTTTTTTTAAAGTTCTCCATTTAAATTAATAAATTAACGAGGTTAAGGTATTGCACTAAAACTATAAACTGACCTTGACTATTCCATGCTTATTTGCCTGAGAAGAATGGGATTCTTTGTTTTTATATCTGTGAACTGCCATCGCCTTTGCTCTTTATGTTCCTGGTCCTTTTTCACTTTTTTCCTTTAGGTGACTCACAAGTCTCTGTTGAATCTCCCATGTGATGTGTAGGAGGCCACAATGCTGAGCAAGATGGAGTGCTCTTTGACTTCATGAGGTCTTATGGTCACTAGGAGGTGTCAATCAAATGACTAATTAATCAAGGAATATGTTCCTTTTAAAATAATTGTTACCAAAGAGAAGTATCATGATTGTTTTAATGTTCAAACTCCCCCAGAAGAGATGCGATTGGTTGGGTGAGGCCTTATTTTGTAGAGAACCACCTGTAGGGGAGCTCTTATGCCAGGTCCACTGGGAGGATCCCGGACCATCTCCACCTGTAGGTGGCCATTCCTGGTTCAGACAGCTTTCATCAGCATAACATGCCACTCAGCACTTAGTGTGAAGAAGTCTGTACTAAGGACTCTTTGGAAGGACATTGTGGGTGGCTGGTATCTGGGACTTTTCAGCAGGGGTCAGTTTAACTGGGAGATGCTTCACTTGGCCTGTCAATTGCAGCATGCTGGATGAATAGAAAGCTGGTGCTTCACAGAGTCGTAGAATTTTAGTAAGAGAAGGAACCCCATAAAGTATCCTATCCAACTGCCTCATTCTACAAATAAGGACATGGAAGCCTAAAGATTAAGCAGTTTACTTAGTCACATTCAGTGGTTGAGCCTGGATGAGGACTCAAGTTTCCAACTCAGGCCAGTGTTCTTTCTGTTATACCGTGTAAACCCTAAAGTGTTCAAGCTACCTTTTTTGGTATATTTTAATTTGTGAGTTACATTAAATTTATTGTATATAGCCAATTTTTGTAGCTTATATAGATTGGGACACAAAACTATCCTAAGACCCAGGGAGTCATGGAACTAGTATGTTACCATTTGTTATATTCAAATATTTATTATTAATATGGTTCCAAGGGATTGATTGATCTCTATCATGTGGGATATAAGCACTAATGTCAAAATTAAACTATGGGCGTGTATGTTGTTTAATGGAGAGCTCTATGAAAAACAGTAAAATGTTTGCAATATCAAAAATTCTTTGACAAAACAAGAATGGAATACACAATGGAGTTCCATCTATATGCTCCCATTAAGAGATTCAATGAACATGTAATGCAGAAAATATATTTTGGGTTTAGGTGTTCTGCTACAGAGTCTTTTAGCCTTTTATTTAATTGAGGACCTAACCTGTGTATAAGACTGTGCTGGTCATTGTGGGGACGTTGGAAAGGCCAAGGAAGCAGAAATTAAAGTATGTATGGGGCAGTGTTGGGAAGAAGCAGAGAAAGTGGTGCTGATGAAAGCTGTTGTGTGGTGCTTAGTCAGGTTGGGGTAAGGATGTATGCTCATCTGGGTCAGGAAGGTACCCAGTTTTCTGAAGACCCCATACAGGTCTTAATGCTCCTCCGACACTGTGACTTCACTGGTTTTCTCTCGGTGTCCATGGCACTTTATAAAAGATGAAGGAGAGGAAGAGGATGAAGCAACTCACATTAGGGGAAAGTAAAAATATTTCTGAGGAGATTTTACCTCAGCCATGTTGTCTTTTCAGTGGGGGCTAATTGCAAATATTGTTGACAGTATTTACAAACATTCAGATGATTGGACAGAGAAGGAAACGGCACCCCACTCCAGTGTTCTTGCCTGGAGAATCCCAGGGATGGGGGAGGCTGGTGGGCTGCCATCTGTGGGGTCGCACAGAGTTGGACACGACTGAAGTGACTTAGCAGCAGCAGATGATTGGATACTCTTTTCCTAAATTTGTGCTCCCTTTCCCCACAGATTGGGTTTATTTCCTTTCTTCTGGCTTTGAAATCTGTCAGCCTTTCTTCTATTTCAAGTCAATCCATCCCTTCTAGCACCTTTTGAACTTTATTTTATCAGCAAATGAAGTTAACCTCTCCATCATTCCTGGCTCCTTCTGTTCAGTACCTCTCAATTAAAAAAAAAATCAAAACAAAATTCATAGACACTGAGTCTTCCACAAGTTGACATTGCTTCTGCAGACTTATCTAAAGATAAGCCTTCTCTTGATGCAGAGCCATAAAAAGCACTGTTTATAATAGTCAGGACATGGAAGCAACCTAAATGTCCATCAGCAGATGAATGGATAAGAAAGCTGTGGTGCATATACACAATGGAGTATTACTCAGCCATTAAAAAGAATACATTCGAATCAGTTCTAATGAGGTGGATAAATCTGGAGCCTATTATACAGAGTGACGTAAGCCAGAAAGAAAAACACCAATATAGTATACTAATGCATATATATGGGAATTTAGAAAGATGGTAATGAAAACCCTGTATGTGAGACAGCAAAAGAGACACAGATATATTGAACAGTCTTTTGGACTCTGTGGGAGAGGGCGAGGGTGGGATGATTTGGGAGAATGGCATTGAAACATGTAAAATATCATATGTGAAATGAATCACCAGTCTAGGTTCGATGCATGAGACAGGGTGCTCGGGGCTGGTGCACTGGGATGACCCAGAAGGATGGGATGGGGAGAGAGGTGGCAGTGGGGTTCAGAATGGAGAACACATGTATACCCATGGCTGATTCATGTCAATGTATGGCAAAACCAATACAATATTGTAAAGTAAAATAAATTAATTAATTTAAAAAAAAAGGAAAAAAAAAGAAGCTGGGTAAATGAAGGATTAGATGGCAATATTTGGCTCACATAATGAATTGGAGACCATTTCAAGTGGTGACTGTTGTTGACTGACAAATTTGAGAAGGAAATGTTGGTCTTGAACAGTGTTCATGGACTCCAGTTTTAAGATAAGTCTAATTTATCTAAAAAGTAGGAAGACAGATCAAAGGCTCAGGATCTCGGATCATTTCCTCAATAAGTGTTTTGCATGATCAGACCTAATGTCTTTTCTTCCTCACTTCTAGTGTACTCCTAAGTCTGCTATAATTCAAGTGGTTCCGACCTCCAGCACTCCACTGACACTGTCTTCATCCTGATCACCCATGCCCTGGTTGTCACATTCAGCAGCCACTTCTTATTCCTTCTCTTCTTGGAACTTTGCTATTAACAAGATCACTTCTACTCTCTGGACATTCTTTATTTCTTAGTCTTCCAAGACATTCCTCTCTTCTGGTTCTCCATGTATATAGCTGATAGCTTTAACTCTTTAGGCTTCTTTTCCTCTCCTCTCCTTTCTGTATTAAAAATAGTCACCTGCAAACCTGATGTTAACTGTATAGACATCTCATAACTGCAGGAGACTAAACATGTCCTTCTCTATTAAGTGTTCTTATTTTAAGGCAAGATGGTATAAAATAATCAAATTCATTCATCATAACATTTCTTAGAATAGCAATTTCAAGATTTAGTTTGTTCAGTTAAAGACAGGTTTAACCCTCCCATAGATAAGAGTGAAGATGACAAAAATGAAGAATGTTTCTAACGTGTGATACAAAATTGAAACAACTAAGGGTTTTTGAGGCTTGGAGTAGGGTTTTAAAGAACCTCATCATTGCCTGTTTAAAATATCACTGGAAATGAGAACATCTCTTTCTGTTTTGTGGTGTCTGTTAGTGGCCACCTCAACAAATATCCCCACCCTATCACCATTTGGGTATTTAGAGTATAGTACTGGAAAGAAAACAAAATTGAAAAGAAACTTAGAAAGTTTCTTTGTAAGAATGTATTATATTATTGGTATTTATAAAATATTTCTATTTTTTAAATTTTATTTTTTTAAAAATGAAGTATAGTTGATTTATAAATTTATAGTTGATCTATAGTTTCTGGTGTACAGCAACATATATATATATATATATATATATAATTTTCTTATGCTTTTCCACTATGATTTATTATATAATAGTAGATAAATATAAAATATTTCTAAAACCTCTTTCACAATAAAGTTTGTTCCAAGACATCACCTGGTTTCCATGGTGTGGGATATACTTTGTGCTAATTAAATTGTCTAGGATTTCTACTTGACCATAATCCATGTATTTTTAAGTTATCCTGGGGCCCTAATTAGACCATAACCAGCAGGGAGTTGGGTTCATACAGACAAAATAGTCAGGTGTTCTCCATGGTTCTGACCTTAGGCATTTTGTCTTTCCACACTCTAGTCCCAAGGAGCTCTCACAACCCATCCTCAGATTTTCAAATATGGCCTCTGGGCCAATGATGCCAAGATCCATCTCTCAGATTCAGAGTTCTTCCCCATCCTTCAGATTCACATCCATCCCCTGCTTGCTGTGCATCTCTACCTGGAGGCCTCAAAGACACCCCAAACTTTAAATGGCCCAAACTGAATTAATCAAATGTCGGTCTTAATGGGCATCTCCACCAGGCACCAGCTATGCTGGAAACCCCCGGCTGACCTTTGGCATTTTTCTTACCCTTCCCGCTCTGACCTCTGGTTGTTTTTCTGGCCCTATCTATCACCCGCCTCCTTGCGACTGTGTGACTCAGCAATACCAGATTGCTTGTATTCCTTCCACATGATCTCTCATTTCTTGCCATCCATTGTGTTCATCCCTCTAGAGGGCAGACTCTCAGTTCATATCCTCACCCCCTTCACCTCAATTGGGTCCTAAGCCTTTAAGTGCAGCTCAGATGCTCCGACTCCAGGAAGCCTCCCCTGGTGAGGTCTCACTGCCTGCCTTGGTCAGGTACCATCAAAGATAATTCCCTTCAGAATTCTATCCCCCTAGTATTTACTTATATACTTACACAATATTGGTGCCTCCTGGGGGGCAAGCATGACATTTTATTTCTTTTCTTTTTTTTTTTTTTAAATTGTATTTTATTTTTAAACTTTACAATATTGTATTAGTTCTGCCAAATATCGAAATGAATCCGCCACAGGTATACCTGCATTCCCCATCCTGAACCCTGCTCCCTCCTCCCTCCCCTACCCTCCCTCTGGGTCGTCCCAGTGCACCAGCCCCAAGCATCCAGTACCGTGCATCGAACCTGGACTGGCGACTCGTTTCATACATGATATTATACATGTTTCAATGCTATTCTCCCAAATCTCCCCACCCTCTCCCTCTCCCACAGAGTCCATAAGACTGATCTATACATCGGTGACATTTTATTTCTTTTTGCACTATTTCACTGTTTTTTTAGGACAGTTCTGATAGAGGAGGCACTCATTATTTATGCTTATGAAGTTAGCAAGTACTAGAGGAGATTCTTTCTCTCATTATGTGAGTTTATGAATCTCCCAGAAAATCTGCCAAGTAAAATAAGAACTGAATGTAAAATTACAAGTTATATGATCTAAATTACATAAAAATGCTGAGAGATTCTGGAAGGAAACACAAAAGGTTAATGGCAGTTATCTCTAGGTGGTGAGATAGTAGGCAATTATTATTTTTCTTTTTCTTTCTGTATTTGCATTTTACAAATGGCTCATGCTAAACATATGCTGTGCTATTCATAATAAAGGCAAAACACAAGTGTTTAACTGCAAAAGTAGAATACATTTTCCCTTCAAGTGGAGGTAATCCAAGGATTGAATAATTACTTATTTTATACATGATAAATGTTTTCATTAATATAAATATCTGAAGGCAGCTTTTTGTGGGAAGTGAAAATGTCACCAGGATCTTAATATAAGGATAGAATTTGCAAGTTGTCATAGTGAGTCAGATTTTCATCGTTACCCTTGTTATTTTCCTTTTGTTTTCTAGCTTCTGCCTCTGTACCAGAGTCAGTTTTAAAATGGTCCCTCCCTGAAGCATGGGAAGGCGTGGCTGAGGGCTGGGGAGGACACAGCGGTGCCAGTCCAGGCCCTGGGGAAGACGTCCTGATTTTATCCAGTGAGTGAAACAATCCATGGTGTGAATAATCACAGATAGACTGAATCAGGCCAATCTGGGAATTATCTGTCATTTAGATATTCTGAACAACACGGTAAAGAATGTGAAAGTAAATAGGCAATTATGTCTACAGCCTTCTCTTTTGGGTTATTACAAGAGAGGAATTTAATAACCCAGTAAAACCGGAAAAGATAGTTCCGCCTACCTTCATTAAAGGTGGGGTAAATAGCCCCATGCCAAAAGGAATTAGACTAATTCACTAACTGGATGATTTTTCTAATATGTCCAAGAACAGATTTATAGAAAATTTTAGTGTTCTTATATTTGAAAGACACGGAGAGTATGGAAAGAAGCCGTTTGTAAATGCCTCCTGCTCTTCTGCATTTGTGAATCTTTTAAACATGGGACTGAGAAATGACAAGGTCTTCTATTGCCATGGTTTTTCAAAGATGATGGGAAAGGAACAGATAAATCAAATAGAAAAGCAACATTCTACCAATCTATCATCTCTCCAATCTCTCACCTATCTTTTCATCAGTCCATCTGGCGGCTTCAGATGGTAAAGAATCTGCCTGCAAAGCAGGAGACCCGGCTTCGATCCCTGGGTTGGGAAGATCCCCTGGAGAAGGGAATGGCTACCCACTCCAGTACACTTGCCTGGAGAATTCCATGGACAGAGGAGCCTGGCGGGCTACAGTCGATGGATTCACAAAGAGTCAGACATGACTGAGCGACTAACACACTTCTACCTAGAACTCTCTTTTTGTTTAAATAAGAAGGGAAAGATGATTCCTCAGATATACAGATTTACGAATCATACTTGTAAAATTCTTCTTTCTTAAGAGAGAATTCTTGAAACTCCCAGAAAATTTTCCTAGCCTGAGAAAAATATTCTTCATAGAACAGATACAGTTTCTCTAAAAGACCTATTTCCATTTATGATTTAATTTGAACTTCAAAAGATAATACTGAATAAAAGAGGATCAGTACTTGAAGAAGAATATTTGGTCATCTGTGAAATAATAATATGCTAAAATATTAAACAAGTTCTTCCCTGTAGCTCAAATGGTAAAGAATCTGCCTGCAATGCAGGAGACCCAGGTTCAATCCCTGGGTCAGGAAGATCCTCTGGAGAAGGGAATGGCAACCCACTCCAGTATTCTTGCCTGGAAATTCCCACAGACAGAGAAGCCTGGAGGGTTAGTTTGTGGGGTCTCAAAGAGTCAGACACGACTTAGTGACTAACACACACACAATATTAAACACAGGTTGACAACTAACAATATTCAGGAATCATTCTTTATATATTAACTAATTTAATCTTCATAATAATTCTGCAATACAAGTAATATTATCATCATCCCCATTTTTACTGACATAGAAACAGGGGCCCAGGGTGGTTAGGGAACTTGCCCAGGGTCACACAGTTTGCAATTCAGCAGAGTCAGGATTTTGACACAGGCAGTCTGTCTCAAAGTCCTTATTCTTAACCAATCAAGTACATTCCCTTTCTAAAAGGACTGCTGCTGCTGCTGCTAAGTCGCTTCAGTCGTGTCCGACTCCGTGCGACCCCAGAGACGGCAGCCCACCAGGCTCCCCCGTCCCTGGGATTCTCCAGGCAAGAACACTGGAGTGGGTTGCCATTTCCTTCTCCAATGCATGAAAGGGAAAAGTGAAAGTGAAGTCGCTCAGTCGTGTCCGACTCTTCACGACCTAGGAGTAAACAAAAACAGTGGTGGTGTCGTTTGCTTTATTCATGATGGGACGAGAAGGCAGGAAGATCAAAACATACTGACCACCTTCTGCGTATTGGTGGGGCGCATATGATACACAGAGATGAGGGCGGGAGGAGGGGGCTGACCGATACAAACTTAAACTGCTCATTATCATCCCACCCCCTATCACCCACCTCTCTCCATGGAGGATGGAACTTTTTGAATAAACAAGCTCATGAGTCATTCCTATACGGAAAGGAAAAATCTGTTCTGTCTCAGCCATCTCTTTGATGAATGTAGCCAGTGGATTGGCCCTGGGCTATGGTTTTTCCCACTAAGCAAGCTGTTTCCCCCACCCCCTGCAGGAAGCACCAGAAGCTTTTGAAGGTTGCCAAGCTTTTAGTATCCTTTGGGACCTTTATGCTGAGCGACAAGCAGTCTTTGCTTTCTTGCTTGGCATTGCTGTTGTCTGTATCCACTGTGTGTCCTGGTTTCCAGGGTTCCTGGCATTCTCCATCTTCCTTCATTCCTTTCTTCATGGTCAGCTTGTAAGGTGGACCCAAATTCTTCACAAAGTTGCTCTTAAGGAGCACAAATCAGTGCTTTGGAAAAAGGCGGGGGTGGGACACAAATACGGGATATCTGAAGTGTCTCCCAGTTGGTCCTTCAGTATTATTGTAAAAATGAAAGTTAAGATTTTTAAAACCTGCCATTGTTGTTCATTATTTAGTTTTCAATTGGAAAATAAGTGAATGAGAACAGATTTGTAATACATAATAAATGAAATCCTTACTTCTTATTGCCTCTCTCCTCTAAAAAGCCCTGTCTGTTGATAATTCTAGAAAATGATCTGAAAGTGGCCAGTGTTTGAAATCTGTTCTGTTGAGGGTCTAATGCAGGAGCTCTGCTGGATTACTTCTCCCTTTTGATTTTTGGCAAACCCTGATATTTTGACCTTTGATGGCCCCTAGGGTTGAATTGCCCTCTTTCTGCTTATGGTTTTACCGTCTTGACCGTTTTCCTGGCTGCTCTGTTTTCTTTCCTCCTTTGCTTCCTCGAAATCAAGAGTTTGTTCATTCAAGTCTGGCACAAAAGAGACACCAAGTATTGCTTGAATGAAGCACGCGGTCTCCAGGCTGCCGTCCGCAACTTAACACCAGAACTAAATCTGTGGGTTTCATAGGATTGACCCAGGGTGACTGCAGGATTATACAGGTCTATAGAAAATAACGCTTTCTCCTTCGAACAGAGTCCTAAGAATTAAGATTTTCCTGATGATAATGATGATGGTCCCAGCAACTGTAATTTGAGTGCTGGGTATGTGCTAAGTGTTTTACATGGATGTTTTCAGTTATTCCTCACAACTACTTTGAGTTGGATCCCGTTGTTATCTTCTTCTTCTTTTTTTATAACTGAGGGATTTGGTACTCAGAGAGGTTAAGTAACTTCCCAAGTTTCTGCCAGATAACAAGTAGAAAGGCTGGCAGAGGGAAGCAGACAGTTTGATTCCAGAGCCCTGCCTCTTTACCACATATATTTTTAAAAAACTCACCATTCCTACTTGCTCTGATACACTCAGATCAGACTCCATACTATACTGAATTTATACTTCTCTTCTTACTGTTTCCATTGTTCCCTTCACTTTGAATTAAAAAATACTATTTATTGAGTACCTGGCATCTGTCAGATATTCTCTAGGAACGCATTCAATCTCACTATATTCTCATTAGGTGCATACACGCAGAGAAGCTGGAAAAACTCCCCAAAGAGGTATCTGATGCAATGAGCCATTGGGGGAAGTACCCACTTTGCATCTGGTAGCAAGTGTAGTTCTAATTCAAGTTAACATTCCTTTTCCAATTCAGTTTAACCAACAATAACTGAACACTCACTGTGTTCAAGGCACTGAACCAGGACCTCTGATCAGCTGTGATCTCAAGCAGCTGGTAAATTAGCTGGGTTGATAAAACACATACTAAAGCGTAATAATACAACATGCAGCTGTAATGAACAGAAGTATTTAGAATCAAAGTGTCTCAGGTGAGAAGAGAGCTGGCCCCGCAGAACAAGAGGCATTTGAGGAGGACCTTGATGGACGGGGTGAAAAACTGAAGGCCAGTTATGAGGGTGAACTGGGGAGGAAGCAGTGCTTTAGGAGATGCAGGATGGGCTTTTGACTAGGATAAACCTGGGTTCACATTCAGATTCTGACATTTACAAACTGCATGATATGGGACAAGTGTAAATGCTTCCCACGTTCACTTTCTGATCACATGAGGGCTATAATTAACACATCATCATGTTGAAAGGATTAAGTGAGATAACGTCAGTACACATGACCACTGTATGGAGTGTTGGTGATAATGGAATCAGAGATGAAAGCTGTGATTTTTAATGTGTCAGGTGCTCTTTTCTTTCATTTTCCCATCTGGCTGCCCCTCTTGGCCTCTGGTATTAGCCACACTTTGTATTTGCTTTCCAATGGCTTATTATTTAATTTTCACAACATCCTTGGGAGCTAAATAGGTAATAACTATTATTACAGTAAAAACCCATTTTTACATAATACGATTTTAATGGAACTGCTGATTTTACAAAATGAAAGTGACTGGTAAAGAAGATTTAAGTGATACTTTTGAACCTCTAATATAATTTTATGATGTTTTGTGTATTTTAATTCATTAATAAAGGAAATGTGTAGAACATTCCCATCATTATTCAAATAGAATAGCATAATTTTTCAATAAAATTCTTAGGGTAAATTGCCTATTTCCATTTTCTGGGAAATCAATTTTATGGAATGACCTCAGACCCATCCTATTCCATAAAAATAGGACTTTACTGTACTAATAAAAGATATCACTATTTTAAGTATGGTACCGTTTTCCTTCGAGGCATTCTGTCTTTATAGACGTTGGATTTTGAAAAAGCTGTAAATTCTTCTTGGTGGTGTTATGGAGTGAGCTGAAGTCATCGTGAAGAATTGGCTTTTGTAGTTTAGTTTTTGATGACTTTGCTTCACGCAAACAAGTATATCTGGTTGTCTTTGCCATTTAATTACTAGGAGAATTGGTCTAGATGTGTTCACAACATCTCACAGAGTGGAAACGAGTTCTATTAAGCCATGCAAATCTCAGAACTTCACAAATGATCCTGCTAGCGTGTACTCCAGGTTTTATACTGAACTGACCTGTGAGGATTTGATGCTTCCAGTTCTTTCTCTGAAGGAGTCTTATCCACGACAGGATGACACCCTGTTGACACAGAGCAGGCTTAATGAAAGGAAAATGTGTTATAATTCTAAGGGGTAGGATTCTGTTTTGAAGGGTACAGATGTGATATCATGTAGCCTCCAGCATGATTTTATTTTTGCGTGTATGTGTGGTAGAATTCACTGTGTTCCATTTTCCCGTATTACTTTGAACTGTCTTTATTTGAAGAGATGAATGGAGAAGTACTGGTTTTCTTTCATAATAGTTCCTCTGTTTGTTCTGATTTTCAATACTTGGGTACTTTAAATGGCAGTGAGGCTCATCAAAGTCCTGTGATGTTCAAAATCAACAGTGCTTAATGCATTTCCTTGTTAAACCGCAAGGCATTAAGGTTGGAGATATGAGCTAAGATGACCACAAATCAGGAAATAATTTTTTCTGGGGAAGAAATTTTTACAAAATGTTCTAAGTAGAGCATTATTAGTTTGATTTACTTTTTTTTCTTACCTGAAATGAAAAGTAGTTTAAGGTAAGATGTTCATAATACAGAGATTTGGGTCTGCAACATCAATCAGAAACCAAATACTAGAAATACCAGTGTTGTCTCAAATAGTTTCAGAATTCTGGTATTTTTTCAGTTGGATCAAACAGAAAGGCACACAAAGAATCACCCCATATATTCTGGATTGCTAGCAAGTGGGAAGGGTGAGTTAATTTAAACTTGAGTTACTGGGGTTCTTTGTATGGTGGGTGCACGTCTTCAGTATGCTGACTACAGGAGTGTGAGTGTTCTGGAAATCTGTCATTACTTAAAAAGCCACCTAGAAACTTAATAGCTTAAAACATACCTTTTATTTTGTTCATAATTTTGTGGGGAAGGGCTAGACTTTGGATCTTCATGCTGGAGTCTTTCATGAATTGCTGTCAGATTATGGTTGGGCTCATCTAAGGTTCCAGCATGTCTGGGTGGCCCGAGAGAGCTCATCATGCAGCTGGCAGGTGACTCTTGTTATTAGCTGTGAGCTTGACCAGGGCAGTCAGCTAAGAGGACTCAGTTCCTCTCCACATGGGTTTCTATATGGTTTTGGGTTTTCTAATAGCGTGGTAGCTGGATTCCAAGAAGGAACATCCTAAGAAGGAGTTCCCTCCAAGTGAGCAGTTAAGTTGTAGCTGTTCAGTTGCTTAGTCATGTCTGATTCTTTGTGATTCCGTGGACTGCAGCATGTCAGGCTTCCCTGTCCTTCACTGTCTCTTGCAGTTGGCTCAACCTCATGTCCATTGAGTTGGTGATGTCATCTAAGTGTCTCCTCCTCTGTCACCCCTTCTCTTCCTGCCCTCAATCTTTCCTAGCATCAGGATCTTTTCATGAGTTGGCTCTTCATATCAGGCCAAAGTATTGAAGCTTCAACTTCAGCATCAGTTCTTCCAATGAATATTCAGGGTTTATTTCCTCTAGGATTGACTGGTTTGGTCTCCTTGCAATCCAAGGGACTGCCAAGAGTCTTTTCTAGCACCACAGTTCAAAAGCATCAATTCTTTGGTGCTCAGCCTTCGTTATGGTCCAACTCTCACATCCATGCATGACTACTGGAAAAGCCATAGCCTTGATTATATGGACCTTTGTCGACAAAGTGATGTCTCTGCTTTTTAACATGTTGTCGAGGTTTGTCATAGCTTTTCTTCCAAGGAACAAGCATCTTTTAATTTCATGGCTGCAGTCACTGCCCATGGTGATTTTGGAGCCCAAGAAAATAAAGTCTGTCACTGTTTCCATTGTTTCCCATCTATTTGCCATGAATTGATGGGACTGGGTGCCATGATCTTACTTTTTTGAATGTTAAACAGGTAAAAGACCAGGAAGAAAGCTACACACCTTCCAAGCCAGACTAGCAGACTGAGAATATCATGACCATCACGACCATCACACTGTCTATGTGTGATGTAAAGCCTGCCCAGGTACAAAGGAGGAGAATTAGGCTCTCCTTTCACTGAGAGGAAGAGCAAAGAACTTGCAGCTGTCTTTAATCTACCACTGTGCATGTGTTTATGTATGTGAGTGCATGTGCACGCATGTAATTAAGAGCAGATGTACCTGACTTAATTCAAAAGGTTTGAGTGTTTAGGGTCTTGTCAATTTGTGCTGTCTTCCCTCTCTGGGCAGACATTATTTAGATTCTGTTGGCTTATGAGTCAGAAATTGAAGAACACCAGGAGACAGACTGGTCAAAGGATTTTAGTTTATTCTCTACTCCCTACCATGCTGGGTGTTATGCTAGTGCTTCTTCACTGCCCCCAAAGTGGGGTTCTTCAACCCTTGAACATAATTAGAGCCCTGATCTGGGATTTCTCACCCCGAGATGGCTGAAGGATGGCAGTGTTGGGCTGCAACCTGTGTCCAATTCTGTACACGCACGACCAGAAGCCTCTTCTTGGGCAAGAGGGGTGCCTTGGCGTGAGGGCAGAAGTAGAGCATGAGTATGTTGAACATTTTACTTCTTTCAGGGTAGAAATTAAATGTCTGCAAGGACAACAGTCAACATTTCCTTTACCTTATTTAGAACGTGAGTGTGAAAGCTAATTCTTTAAGATTGTGTGGGGAAGAACAAATATGATTTCAAGAGACACTTGACACAGAAATTTTAATCAGCATTATTAGAAAATAAAAATAAAGAAGTAAAAAGAAAATTTGAAACCAGAGATCCAAGGACCTTTAGATACTGTATTCATCTCCTTCTTTTAGGCAGTTTCTTGGAGGGGAGCGCAGACCTCTGGGAACCTTGCCTTATGGTGAAGGGTGTTGAGGCTATGTCCTTCCCACAAGAAGGAAATATCAGGATCCCAAACTCCTTGGGGCAAGTATTTCTACTGACCTCCTCAAATAGTTACGAAAGGCTTAATGTAACCTGACTTTTCATATATTCAGTTATTTAAGAATATACCACAGAAGCTTACAATTTAAGGCAATCTAAGTGCAAAATCCTTTGCAATATGGTATCCTTGGGTGAATTGAATGATTATCAAGCAATTTAGTTTTATTTGAAGCATTTTTCTATGGATTTAATTGTATTAAGTAAACATTAATATATATATAAAATATGGATACATGGTAATAGAATTGTTGAACTGGTAGGGAACTTAGTGACACTCAGATGAGCTAAAATAATGCAAGTGGTCTATAAATTGTAAAATCCTATGAACCACATTATTATCATTATCCAAACGTATATGAACTTTTGTATCAAGGATAAGAATAGGATTTCAGTTTCCTTGTCTTCAAACCAGTGCTGCAAATTGTCTGCTAAAATTTATAAGAAAGAAACTTGCTTTATTTGCTATATTTTAGATAATTTGTGTCCTTCAAATAGGTTTACTTTTGAGAGACATACTTGAAGTCTAGGGAGTTCCTTTAAGTTGTGATGACTGTGATTCAAATGGCTTTTTACAAATGAGTAACAGGGATGCCCTAACTACCAACCCAGACCTGTGATAGGGCATCCTTGTCAGTGGTGGAAAACCAAGAGTTGAATGTTTTTTTAAGTATTTTTCCAGCTGTATGTTTTTCCCCATAAAAATTAAATTTCAATTAAAATAACAGCAGAGATTTTTAAATTTCCTGCAAGTGAGAAAAGGAACATAATAAAAATATATTAAAATAAGTTGATATCCTTTCTTGAATCTCAATTTGTCAGTCTGTTTGACTCAGTCATGGCGCTTGTTTCTGGACTAATTAGAACTCACTTAGAATCTTCTCTTGGGACCCAAGTCATGTAGACCCTGACACTCTTTATGGCTTGCTAACTTGCTGTAACTAATTGGAGTTTCAGTTTAATTGAGCAGTTTTCAAACTCTTTTCTGTCCTGACTCACCTAAGAAACACACTCATTGTCACTGTCCATTAGTATTAGGATCATAGCACTTTTTTAGGAGGGCGCATACTTCTCCAGGGTCTTCAGATCATCATTTGGGTAGGGGGAATATCAGCAAGTATGAAGTGTGTAGGAGACTCAGGGTTTATTTTTGTACTTACCCCACCCACAGAATCACTACTTTTATAAGTTTACAAACTCCCAACTCCAGTCTCCCAGAAGTGTGACCCTTCTAGACCTTTGGGTTCTAATTCTTCATCCATTCATCAGTTGATGAACACTTAGGTTGCTCCCTATCTTGGTAATTGTAAATGTGGCTATGAACATTGGGTGTGTGTATATTTTCAAATTAGTATTTTGTGTGGCTTTTTTAAAGATATATACTAAGGAATAGAATTGCTGGGTCATTTGGTAGTTTTATTTTTAGTTTTCTGAGAAACCTCCATACTATTTTCCACAGTGGGTGCACCAGTTTGCATTCCCACCAGCAGTGTATGAGGGTTGCCTTTTCTTCACAAGGGAGGAAATTAAAAGAAAGAAAATTCGTTAAAACTTCCCTGATGAGACAGTAACACTTGTAGTGTGGCAGCCCAGTTGTCCATATACACGTTGTTTCTAGAATATAGCCAAGTGTTCCAAATGAATAGGTTATATAATAAGCTTAGTCTAACAGAACTGGTCAATTTGTATAGCTCAGTCAGTCTGGGAAAATAGAACAGGCTATTTTCTCTAAGGTAACATTATCATTTCCTAAAGGGATACAGTATTACAAAAATATAAATCAACACAATAGATGAATTTTTAATAAAAATTTAGACTGTATATAATTGTTAAAATGAGTTTAGTTCTGGAGGTAAGAATTTATGGTCATATTTTTAACAGGCAATAGTAGCCCATCAGAGTACATTGGTGGAGTCTGTTCAAATTCAGAACAGTGAAAGCAGCATCCAGAGATTTTGGTATTTACTTTGGGGTGTTGATCTTAGGAACTCATCTCTTTAGAGTCATTAGTAATTAGAGCGACAGACTACTCTGGTTTATCCAGAACTGAGGAGTTTTCTGGGACACAGGACTTGTAGCAATAAAACCTGAGAAGTCCAAGACAAACCTGAACAAGCTGGTCGCCTTACTAAGAAATCAGCTTTCAAGTTCTTAACGACCCCGTAGTCTGTTATCTGCACTGCCACAAATTTGCTGAGAATTAATGAAATTTTTCCTTGACTTCAATGCAGAAACCTATATTTTTACCTTGCTTTATTCCCCTAAGAAATTTGCCTCGTGGAATTAATATTCTTTGAGGAGACACAGGCATTTCTTACAAGAGAAGGGGACCTGAGTGCTTGCATATGTATTTTACCTCCTGGTTGGGGCCGGGGAAGTTGAGCCGAGGAAGGAACAGCTGCCTACGGGGCCCTTAATCTAGAGCAGGGCTTTTTTCACTTGCTGTAATCGAATTACTTCTTTTTCTTTTTACTTTATGGTCTGTTTTCCATGCAGATATTCTTGGAATGTCGAATTAAATAATTCATGATTTCCCAATGATTGGTTTAGGTATAGTTGCCATTTCTTGAATTGATTAGACTTTCTGGAGGGAGCTTTCGGAGTGTCTTCACATGCAGAGCTTTAAAGATAAGAAGTTTGCCCATTAGAGGTACAGCCCAGCCAGAAGGGGTGGACTAGCGCAGCAGTTCTCTGTTGACCCTTGGGGGTCACCACGCTTTTACGCAACCCAGGGTTTCTGAACTACTTGTGTGCCCTTGGTTCCTTTATCAGTCTCGTGAAGCCTGGATCCAATCTCAAAATAATATTTTTAATACATAAAAAAGAATAGGCTTATAAAAGAAAGCGGTTATGTCGATCCAGCTATCAAAATACTAAAAATTGAATTTGTGATGTGATAATATATATGCTTCTTTACTAGAACATTAAATAACGCTATCTAGTTCTGTGCTAATTACTACCATAATGTCGATGTTGCCATTGTAGATATCCTTCAAAAAGGGCTGCCATAGATTCCTTCTCTCCTTGTAAACGTATTCTGTTCCTCACTGGGAGAAGTAGGGCCCAGGTCACAAGAACCTTTGCATAAGAAGACCATTTTGCCTGGATGGCTGTCTTGCTATCAAGATGCTCCCTTTTGTGGCAGAGTCCTCAGGCCATGGGACTTGAACCCTGTGGGAAGGCCAGGTTTTTAACACTGGTTGGCAGGCTTGGACGAGCTCTGTTAGTAGCTGGTGTCGATTTCCAGCCATGTAAGTGATCTCTCTTGGATGTCCAGGGCTTCCTTGGAGCCCAGTAATGAGGTATTACTGGTAACTCTGAGGTTTTTTAAAAACTTTATTTGAAAACACGTTAAAAAATCTCTTATTTTACACTTATGTGAATATTTCTCAGAATTTATTTTTTTGTATTCCTGAATGTTCCCTTAGAAGGGAGATTCCTCTGTTTGACTTATTAAGAGTCCACATAGGCCCTGAGGAGTTCACTGCCTTCAGGCTGTCAAAGAGAGTGAGAGTGATTAAAACTCCTCCTCAAAGTGACCATTATAAACTAATAATATTAACAACTGCTATAGAAAACATGCAGAAAGTTATGAAAGCATATACCATCAAGACTAGGACCAGAATGATGTGATTCTACCTAGGTTAACCATATTGTAAGGCTAATACAATCATTAGATATTACCTTTTAATGGCACCCCACTCCAGTACTCTTGCTTGGAAAATCCCATGGATGGAGGAGCCTGGAAGGCTGCAGTCCATGGGGTCGCTGAGGGTCGGACACG
>NW_011495047.1:852938-853121 GCF_000754665.1 Bison bison bison
TAAACACAGAAAAATTATTTCTTGCATCTGATTTTTTCAGAGCCCTTTATATGATAATATAGATTGTGTAATTTCAAGGGGGGATATAGCATGTACTGTTTCTGAAAGATATTTAACCCTGTAACTCTTTTATTCACAGAACAGCTCACGATGCCAGGAGTTTAGGGAAACCCTCTGAGTACA
>NW_011495047.1:853221-863747 GCF_000754665.1 Bison bison bison
AGGGACGGGGGAGCCTGGTGGGCTGCCGTCTATGGGGTCGCACAGAGTCGGACACGACTGAAGTGACTTAGCAGTAGCAGTAGCAGTGGTAAGTTTACCCAGAATTTCTCAAATTGTTTCCTATGGAATTAGTTTATAAGCATCACACATAATGTCCATGGAATTCTCCAGGCAAGAATACTGGAGTGGGTTGCCATTTCCTACTCCAGGTAATCTTCCCAACCCAGGGATCAAACCCAAGTCTTCCATGTTACAGGCAGATTCTTTACTGTCTGAGCCACCAGTGAAGCCCATAAGAAGGATACCAACATCAAATGACTTGGGGAAATTTGGAACTAAACACAGAAAAATTATTTCTTGCATCTGATTTTTTCAGAGCCCTTTATATGATAATATAGATTGTGTAATTTCAAGGGGGGATATAGCTCAAGGGGGGATATAGCATGTACTGTTTCTGAAAGATATTTAACCCTGTAACTCTTTTATTCACAGAACAGCTCACGATGGCAGGAGTTTAGGGAAACCCTCTGAGTACAAAGTATTCTCACACTTAACATGCCATTTCCAACAACCCTATGAGGTTAGGCATCAGTTGTTATTAGATAAAGCTAGGTCTTCTGTGAGTAACAAAGACCCGAAAGTAGGAGTTTCTCTCTCTCTTATGTCTCTTTTGTCTATTCTGTGGCATCAAGGACTTGGACTTCATTTATTTTTTTGCTCCAATATGTGCTGTTTTTCCATTCCCAAAGTTACTCTGTGGTCCAAGATGTTAGCTGGAGCTCCAGCCATTGCACCCACATTCTAGGCAGCAGGCAGTATGAAGGATTCCACCTCTAAGTCACATGGCTGAATAGTCATAACTAACTGAAAAGGAGACTGCGAAATGTAGTTTTTTTGGCTAGGTGACAATGTATTCAGCTAAAAACTGGAGTTCTTATGACTAATGGAAAAGAAAAGAGATACTGGGAGACAACTGGTGGTCTCTGCCACAATTATCTCTCATTTTATAACTGAGGAAAATGGACTCCAACAGGGATGCCCGAGTAAGAGTTCAGAGACCATGGCAAGAGCACAGATTCAAATATAGGCCTCCAGACTCCTTGAGTCTCTCTAGTTCATTACAAAAATCCCTACTTAAACAAACATGTAGAAGGGATCCAAATAGACCCTTTCAAAGGCTGTGATCTAAAGGGTCATGGTGATATAAACAGATACACCACCATAAAAGAAAGGAAGGGATATCTGTTTCTTAGAGGTATATCCTCATATTTGGAAATTAATAACACTAGATAAACAAAAACCCATAAGTGGGATATGACTGTCCTTTGCTGTGGGTGTGTTATTAATGCTTTATTGACCAGGGGGTTTTGGGGAAAACTAATGCCTGTGGCTGGCAATTTTTATTTTGGCTGACCAAAAATTAATTCTGTTATTTCACTAACACTCTGAGGGTTATTGCATTCAATAGTTACACTGGACACACCTGTAAAGTCTTCTAATTTTCATAAAATATTGTCTTCACTTCACTCTTGAGGAGGCAAAGCATTCTCTAGCACCATGTGAATTTTCACTTTCTGAATCAGAATCAATCATTAAGGTTTTTTTGTCTTTTTGTTGGTCTGATATTCACATAGTCTGAATCAGAACTATATTCTGAAGAACTATCATCTTCAGAGACACTAATATGTATCGCTTGGACAGTCAGAGACTTTTATCTACATAAAATACATCAAAAAATTCTTGTTTCCTAAAAATTTTGCAATGTGTCATTTTTGAAAATTTTACATTTTTAATATACACAAGGTTGGAACAAAATCCTAACAGAGCAAAATATGAATGATAAAGACAATCATAAGGTGTAGAATGAACTCTTGATCAATTTTAAGCCCTAACAACTTTTCAGGGTGATGCTAATTGTATCAGTTTCTAAAAACATATTGATATGTCTCTGGTCAGTGAAATTCCGGTAACAAAAGATCATTAATATGTCTCCAGTCAGTAATGTTTTAAGATTAGTATTCTGTTTGTCAGGCTGCCATGAGCTGCAGGACCTGCACTGCGTCTAACAGCTTGTCCTCTCTTTCCTGCGTTTGTCACATCAGTGATGCTCTGTAAGCCCTGGATCCCATCTGAAGCCATCTGTTTGCTTCTCTTTATTTACATGATAACATCACCTGATGGCAAGTTAGTGTTTGGATAAAACAACACTGGTCTTACCTGGATTGAGCTGGGTTTTTGTCTGGTTTAAGGACAGTGGGCTAACCCCCTGCCTGCATTTCTTGGGCAGCAATAATGTTTGCACAGAGGTGACAAGCCTGCTGCACTGTGCCAGGCCTGGCTGGGCTGTGTGCACAGGCAGATGGCAGGTGAGGCTCTGTTGTCTTCCAGCACATGATGAGTACCAACAGGAACCTCTCATCTTTGTGTTCCTGGGTCCACGATAGCTCTGGAACAGAGGAGATGTTGTCTGCGTATGTGTTAATGAATGAACAGTGAACTGGATGGAATGCTGATGAATCCCGGACTTTCTCTTCCATTCATATGATGGCATCCTTGCTAGACTTGTAGGAATGATTTTTGTTGGCAAAGTGAGACAGATGCCTTGAGATGGTTGCTCGGTGGACATGGCTCTAACTCAGAATCGGAGCCTTGACATTGAAGCCAGGTCCCTTTCTCTCCTCTTTGCCCATCATAAGATGGGAGGTGGTGTGTGGACATACTTTGCTCTTGAGAGATCTCTAGGGGAATGTGTCTAGAGTAGGGTTTCCTCCCATATGTTCTGGCATTTAGGATTCCAACCCTCTGCACTGTGGGAGTTTTTCTAACTAAAAATCACCCCCACCCCACTCTTTTTTCCCATTATTGTATAGTTGATTTACAATGTTTCAGGTATACAGCAATGATTCAGTTACATATATATATATCTCCTGCATCCTGTATACAGCATGGGTGCTCTGTCCTGTCTGAATCTTTGCAACTCCATGAACTATAGCTCCTCTGTCCATGGAATTTTCTAGGTAAGAATATTGGAGTGGGCTGCCATTTTCTACTCAGGGGATCTTCCCGACCCAGAGATTGAACCTGTGTCCTGCATTGGCAGGCGGATTCTTTTACCACTGAGCTACCTGGGAAACCCATATATATATTATTTTTCAGGTTCTTTTCCATTAGACATTATTACAAGATATTGAATATAGTTCCCAGTGCTATAAGTAGATCTTTGTTGTCCATCTATTTTGTATGTAGTGGTGTGTACCTATTACTCCCTCCCTCTTTCCCCTTTGGTAACCATAAGCTTGCATTCTATGTCTGTGAGTCTATTTTTGGTTTGAAAGTAAGTTCATTTGTATCATTTTAGATTCCACATACAAGTGATATCATATGATATTTGTCTTTGTCTGACTCTTTGCTTAGTATGACAATCTATAGGTCTATCCATGTAGCTGCAAATGGCATTATTTCATTCTTTTTTTATGGCTTAAACATGTACCATATTTTTTTTATCCGTTCATCTGCTGATAGACATTTAGGCTGCTTCCACATCTTATACATAGGATTTACGCTTAGCAAAGCTACCTCTGGCAAGGAAATACACACATGCATGTAGAGTGGTTCTCAGATTGCTGACTCTTACATCCTTTTGGGGGACAACCAGAAAATTAGCTCCTAGAGGTACAGACCTGTCTTTGAGAACCCAGTGTTGTGGGGATATGAGAGTAGAGGCTTCCCTGGTAGCCTCAGGACCCCTCTCACTCCTTAGGTGAAATATCCTGCCTGTAGCCCTCTGACATTGCCCAGGTTGCTTTCACTGCGCAATGAGGGGGACCAAGCACTGGCTTCATCATTTGTGTTATCCTTAATGCTCATAATGACCACGAGTTGCAGAGGGAAGGGTGTCAGTTGCTATCATTAAGTCATGATCTGTTGCCTTAATCTTTTATCAGCTACACAGAAATTACTTAGGCTTGATTGTGCTATAAATCACCATCCTTGATTTTCTTCTTGTCTTTTCCTTCATTTAGTTGGTTTGCTTTAATGAATAGCACTGACATGTATCTACATGCATGCACATGAGGGTATCCAGGAGGTCGGTCTAGGTATTTGTTAGCCGCCTGATGCCGTGGCTTCTGAATGGGATATGAAAGATAATCCATCAAAGAGCACATAGAACATATGAGAACATTTATTCTATTTTTTATCCTATCCTTTGAAAGTTTTTTGTGTGTATGTGTTATTATGTAGATAATATTTATTACTAGTATTCAGTTCAGTTCAGTCGCTCAGTCATGTCCGACTCTTTGCGACCCCATGGGCTGCAGCATGCCAGGTTTCCCTGTCCATCACCAATCCCAGCGCTTGCTCAAACTCATGCCCATTGAGTCGGTGATACCATCCAACCATCTCATCCTCTGTCATCCCCTTCTCCTCCTGCCTTCAATCTTTCCCAGCATCAGGGTCTTTTCCAAAGAGTCAGTTCTTTGCATCAGGTGGACAAAGTATTGGAGTTTCAGCTTCAGCATATTCAGCATATTCAGGACTGATTTCCTTTAGGATGGACTGGTTGGATCTCCTTGCAGTCCAAGGGACTCTCAAGAGTCTTCTCTAACACCACAGTTCAAAAGCATCAATTCTTTGGTGCTCAGCTTTCTTTACAGTCCAATTCTCACATCTGTACATGACTACTGAAAAAACCATAGCATTGACTAGATGGACCTTTGTTGGCCAAGTAATGTTTGCACTTTTTAATGTGCTGTCTAGGTTAGTCATAGCTTTTCTTCCAAGGAACAAGTGTCTTAATTTCATGGCTGCACTCACCATCTGCAGTGATTTTGGAGCTCCCCAAAATAAAGTCTTTCACTGTTTTCATTGTTTCCCCATCTATTTGCCGTGAAGTGATGGGACCGGATGCGATGATCTTAGTTTTCTGAATGTTGAGTTCTAAAGTCAACTTTTTCACTCTTCTCTTTCACTTTCATCAAGAGGGTCTTTAGTTCCTCTTCACTTATGCATGGCTGCCAACAATCTGGAGATGACCAATGCCAGCCTTGTCCTTTTCAAGCATGTTTCATCCACAATTCCTCACCCCTTTCAAGATGGAAGCCCATGTGAAAAGCAGTTTCCTGTGGGAAAAAATACTAACATACAGAATCTGGCAGAGGTGTGGGTCGGCAGTGGCTTGCACCAGGGTCAGGGGGCACTGAGTGTGGCAGTGTGTGCAAGGAACCTTTTGAAGGAGGTCGCCATTATCTTCATTACCCCCACTATAGTTTGGCCTCAGGTCAAACAACAGGGAGGGAACACAGCCCAGCCCATCAACAGAAAATTGGGTTAAAGATTTACAGAGCATGGCCCCGCCAATCAGAACTGGGTTTCAGTTTCCCCCTCAGTCAGTCTCTCCCATCGGGAAGCTTCCATAAGCCTCTTATCCTTCTCCATCAGAGGGCAGACAGAATGAAACTACACACACAGAAAACTAACCAAACTGATCACATGGACCACAGCCTTGTCTAACTCAATGAAACTATGAGCCATGCTGTGTAGAGCCACCCAAGACAGACGGGTCATAGTGGAGAGTTCTGACAAAACGTGGTCCACTGGAGAAGGGAATGGCAAACCACTTCAATATTCTTGCCTTGAGAACCCCATGAAAAGGCAAAAGCATAGGAAACATTAGTTTTACATGTACATAATTAATCAATAAATTGATAAGTAAATAAATATTATTGAGAATACATAATTAAAAATTTGCTCATATAAAGAAGGACTACTTGGCATTTATTTGAATTTTAATACCATATTGTTTACTGACTATACTAAGAGTCCTCATTATTTGTACTGTGCTGTGTATGGAACACGTCACTGTCCCTCTATAAGTATATTGTTTTATATGTTTTAGAAATTAAGTGACAAAACATAAAATTAGAATTTTGACTTCAGAACCCATTTGGTTTTGAAAGTAGGTTAGCCTTTATGAAAAATTGAAAAACCGAGTCGTCAAAAGCAACAGTTTTCAGTTTTCTGAAGGCCTGGCCATAGGTATAGATTATTCCAGGGGCTCCCCAAAGCCTTCACATTAAATCTCCATGTCGTTAGTTTGGATCACAGGGTCCTTTATGATTTGGCCTCCTTGCCTGCTTGCTCCCAGTGTGTCCTGCCACCAAATCATATGCATCTACTTCCTGTTCTTGGATGAAATCATACCCATCTACTTCCTGTTCTTGGATGAAGTCAGCTCTTTCTCCCCTTAGCTCATTTATACTTCCTGTTCTCGCTGCCTGGAACTTCCCCACCTCTCCATCCCACTTCTCCTCCTCACCCTCTTTCCCACCCTAAGACTCTACCGATTGTTCCTTTCTGTCTTTGAACACTCCAAGGAGTGTTACCATGTCCAGAAAGTGTCCCTGAATCCCATTTGATGTAATTCTCTTTCGTCTGTGCTCCTGCAACACCTTGGGCCTATTTTCATCATATACCCTTCTTTGGTGATTTACTATTTATGTTTATGTTCCCTTGATGACAGAGGCCATATCTTATTCAACTTGTACTGATGAGAAGCACGTGATATGGCGTGGAGCTGATGCTCCAAAAACGCTAGAGTGAATGACAGGAAGTGAGATGCAGGTACTGCCTAGTCGGTTTCTGCTGAAGTTTCTAGGGGGTTTGAAGCTGAAGGGAGAGCTGTCATGTCAGTCTGAGAATCTGGGCACATGACGGGGAATGGAGGGTGGTGCCAAGAACTTTAGCAACTGACTGGACGATGTGGACCTTGTCTGGGAGCCCTGGAGGTCTGCCGCTGTACCCAGCCTGGGACTCATTCAGCGCCAGGATTTATTCAGGTTCCTTGGGCTGGAAGCTTACTCTCTGTGAGTCCTGCTTCCCACAGCTAAGAAGATTCTCTGTGCAGGAGAGCACGGGCTCATTCCTTGTGCTAATGGAGTTCTCTGAACTCTTGTGTTCCCAGTGGGTGCTCTCATTTCTCTTCTCCCCTGGGGAGCCGGTGGCCTTCATTCAAGCTCCTCCTCTGCACAGCTTGCCTCCTCCCTGCACCTTCCACCTGAGCTGCTGATGGGCCTCCCGTGGATCAGCACCTGAGGACCTGCTGGGCCCGGTGTGGCTTGCCGAGCTGGAGCTCAGAGCTCTCTGGGGGTTTACTGTCTCCCCAGCCCACAGGCCTCCCGTGGCTTAGCATCTAGGCGGTTGACACACCTCCTGTGGTGTCAGCTAGGGAGCAGCTTGAGCATCTTCTGTTTGCTGGGAAATCATTTCAGAGGTTACCTTTTCTCATTTGCATAGTGTGAATGCACCTGGTTTTGTTTCCTTTCTTTTTTTGGTGAAACTATAAAAGGGAGAGGGTATATAAGAAAATGTCAACACTTGCTTATAGCTGTGACATTGGCTACAGCAAAGGGGCCCAAGTTTTGCCATTTGGCAGTTAGTGTAGGCCTTTATCATAACGCTGGTGAGGAAATCATTGTAACTGGGGAGAGAGGAGTAGGAGTAGAGCCAGTGTCTTTCTGTATCCTGGTGTATGTAGTAAACTTGGTGTGTATTTAATGATATCTTACGAGTCTGAATGAATTAAAAAGGCTTCCCACACATCTTAAATTATCTCATTCATCTGGAAGTGCCACTTCAGAGGAGGCTTTCGGCAGAGCAAGCTGGCCCTGCAGTTCAAGTAGAAAGGGAAGGAAACAGTTAAAGGGTTTTAAACTGTTAACGAGGGCTTTTCCATTTTTCTGGGAAAGCAGCAGTTTGCATGGAAATCACAGCTTTTATACATTAAGTATGGTTATGAGTCTCTTCTCTAAAGCTGTGTGAGAAATGTGGACTTTTTCCCCCAAGGGAACGAGGGACCAAAGGAGAACTAGGACCAAAGAGGCATGTAGTTTCATGCCAAGGTTTTCCAGGTAACAAAGAAAAGAGAGACAGACTGGTCGGTACTCGGAAAAGAGAGGATTTTATTGATAGAGTTTTGCCATACCATGCTTACCTCAGGGCCTCCCTGATAACTCAGTTGGTAAAGAATCCCAATGCAGGGGACCCCAGTTCAATTCCTGAGTTAGGAAGAGCTGCTGGGGAAGGGATGGGCTACCCATTCCAGCATTCCTGGGCTTCCCTGGTGGTTCAACTGGTAAAGAATCTGCCTGCAATGTGGAAGACCTGGGTTTGATCCCTGGGTTGGGAAGATCCCCTGGAGAAGGGAAAGGCTACCCATCCCAGTATTTTGTCCTGGAGAATTAGCCACATTCAGAGAGGACAACTTTAGTGCCAGTTTTTAGAAATTCTCCTATTTCACTTTCTCTTCTTTTCCCATCCTAATTCCACCATAGCCCATCACAGGCAAACCCAAATCACACGACATAGTAAGAACCATCTCAGCACCTCAGTGCCAAGTGCTGGCCCTACCTTTACTAGGTCCCAGATTACTTGAATAATAGTAATCAGAGATGCTGGGTTAAAACCAGAAGGTCATAAAATATCATCAGCAAAAATAATGCAGGAAATAGGAGAGATATTCAAATTTAATTTTTTGAGCCCCTAAAGGAATACATTATGTAAATATATGGGGATAGAAACACGTAACACATCAAAGATATTTAGATCCTTCATTTGGTAATAGTAACAGTAATTACAATATTGTGTTAATAATAGTGCTACTGGTAAAAAATACCCTCATTTGTATAATAAGATAATAAAATGAGTTCAGTATTTTTATGTGCCAGTTAGCCAGTTATTGTGTTAATATTATTTTATCTCACTGGAACTTCACATTCTATGCACAAGGAAACCAAGATTGAGACAGAGGTTCTTAACCTTTAGCATGCATGAGATCAACTGAGATGGTTATAAAATACTAATGATTGCCATTTTGAGCCAATTAGCATGAAAACATGTCTTAAGTATTCATATGACTTTAAAAAATTAGTAATACCTTGGAGATAACATGTCTGTAAAAAAAAAAATCTACTTCATCCTTTTAAATGACTACATACTATTCCAGAGAAGAAATGTAACATGATTTATTGAACTACTGTGTTACTGATGAACTCAAGTTTTTCCCACCAATTTTTACAAGCAATATTATATAAAAATTATTCATACCTTATTTTATGAATAGGCAAATTTCTCTGGGCTAGTTGATTTCCAAAGTGGAGTCCATAGCCCACCTACCCTTGAAATCACTCGGGCACACTCACTGATTTTCAGTCTTTTGAATGTATGGAGCTTTCCCTCACTTCATACTTTTCATAGGTATTACTTTCTCTGTCTAGAGCACTCTATCCCCATGATATTTTGCAATTTTCTTTGTTAGCACTTAGCACTATTTTGTGCCTATGTAGTTATTTGTGTGATTATGTTTAGATGTCCATTTCCTCCACAAAAACTTAAGTTGCATGAGATCAAGGCCTTTGTCTCTTTGGCTCACCAAATAATGAAGTGACAGGCATAGAGCACTCAAAAATATATATCAGGTGTAAAAAAACGAATGATAGCTAAACCTTTCATGCCTGGTAAGTGTAGGCACAGTAATACTCTTACGGTATTCCATCTAATTAGATAGTATTCCACCTAACCCTTACTGTTGCCTCCATGAAGTACTATTTCTCTTATTTTGCATGTGGGGAACAGAAAATCAGCGAAATCTAAGCAATTTTCCTGAGGAATGGCTTATTTGAGATTCAAATTCAGGTCTCTGAATTCTTATTAGGTGACCATTACATTGTACCTGTTAGCTTCTTGGACTAATAGTAATAGATGGATTAGACAGTGTTCTTGTCTTACATTAGTTCTTTATTGAGGCTTTATTGGGACTTATTTTGGAAGCACAAAGCATTAAATAGATATAATTTATTGGAATTTACCAAGAAATTCTTAAAGGCTTTGGGAATTTTTAAAATACATTACAATGGAAAATATGGAAATGTTGAGAACAATGAACACCTCTAAAGAAGGTTGAGTGCAGAAGAACTGATGCTTTTGAACTGTGGTGCTGGAGAAGGTTTTTGAGAATCCCTTAGACTGCAAGAGATCAAACCAGTCAATCCTAAAGGAAATCAACCCTGAATATTTGTTGGAAAGACTGATGCTGAAACTGAAGCTCCAGTACTTTGGCCACCTGATGCAAAGAGCTGATTCATTGGAAAAGACCCTGATCCTGGGAAAGACTGGGGGCAGGAAGAGAAGGGGGCAACAGAGGATGAGATGGTTGGATGGCATCATCAATTCAGTGGACATGAGTTTGAGAAAACTCTGGGAGATAGTGAAGGACAGGGAAGCCTGATGTGCTGCAGTGCATAGGGTTGCAAAGAGTTGGACATGACTTAGCAACTGAACAACAACAACAACATAAACACTGAATTTAGGAATGAAAATATAGACTAGTTTGCTCAGAAGTTATAAATTCGGTTCAGTTCAGTTCATTTGCTCAGTCATGTCCGACTTTTTGTGACCCCATGAATCGCAGCACGCCAGGCCCTGTCCATCACCAACTCCCAGAATTCACTCAAACTCACGTCCATCGAGTC
>NW_011495047.1:863847-864353 GCF_000754665.1 Bison bison bison
TCGCAGCACGCCAGGCCTCCCTGTCCATCACCAACTCCCAGAATTCACTCAAACTCACGTCCATCGAGTCGGTGATGCCATCCAGCCATCTCATCCTCTGTCGTTCCCTTCTCCTCCTGCCCCCAATCCCTCCCAGCATCAGGGTCTTTTCCAGTGAGTCAACTCTTCGCATGAGGTGGCCAAAGTACTGGAGTTTCAGCTTTAGCATCATTCCTTCCAAAGAACACCCAGGACTGATCTCCTTTAGAATGGACTGGTTCATGGGGTTCTCAAGGCAAGAATACTGAAGTGGTTTGCCATTCCCTTCTCCAGTGGACCACATTCTGTCAGACCTTTCCACCATGACCCGCTCATCTTGGGTGGCCCCACGTGGCATGGCTTAGTTTCATTGAGTTAGACAAGGCTGTGGTCTGTGTAATTAGATTGACTAGTTTTTTTGTGATTATGGTTTCAGTGTGTCTGCCCTCTGATGCCCTCTCGCAACACCCACTGTCTTACTTGGGTTT
>NW_011495047.1:864453-867280 GCF_000754665.1 Bison bison bison
TATCTTTTCACGGCTGCTCCAGCAAAGTGCAGCCGCTGCTCCTTACCTTGGACAAGGGGTATCTTCCTCACCACCGCCCCTCCAGTTACAACACATTAAAATGTAGAATAGAGATTGTTTACTTAATATTTATTAGTCAAGTACTATATTCTAAGTTTTCTTTTAAGCATCAGTTATGTATTTATTAAATAATACATATGGTTTTAAAAACAAATAGAGTATAAGCATTTTATTTTTAAGGAATTTAGTGATGTTTTGGAGAGTTCCCCTCCCCCTGTCAGTTAGAAGAAATAATTGAAAGCTTGAGAAAAAATAATCAATAACATTAAAGAAAAATAAAGAATCTCATAGTTTTCTGGATGCATTGCTCTTTCTAGTGTAAAGCAGAGACGAAAAGAGAGGATTTTTTTGCTCATGGGGGAAATAAATTCATTGAGTATAATGTTTGCCACATGCCTAAACAGCCTCATTCAGGAGTGAATCACTTATTTCATAGATTGTCATGTTTTTTTTTTTTCTTCAGGATTAAATTATTAAAACATATTTAATTACTATAAGTTGGTTTCATTATTTTTCTTAGGGAAACAAATCAAAACAAAAGCTCACATAGGAAAATAAATTTGGTGCCTCATTTGGCTTTAACACTAACTGCTGCATATATTAATAAAAACTGAATAATTGAGTTACCTGAGATTTACAAGTTTATGCCTCTTCACATATGAATGCATCATTCACTACAAGAGTTGGAGAGGAATTTAATCACAAAACTTCAGGTTAATACAGATTCATTAATGATATATTGAGGTCGATAGAGTTATGTGTATAAAGCCAAACTCTAGTTTAATACCTGACCTCACATTTATCAAAAACTCTTCACTTTTAGGTCTTCTGAGGATTGCAAGGTCTAGGTTTTTGCTGTTGTTGTCTCGTTTGCTTGTCTTTTTGAGTCTTGAGTCCTCTGAGCTATCAGAACCCCTGGACCCCTTGTTTCAAATAGTAACACCAGTGACCATGGGCATGCAGATATCCCTGAGATCCTGTTTTCATTTTTTTGGATAAATACCCAGAAGTGAGATTGTTGGATTATGTGGTGGGTCTAGTTTTAAGTTTTGAGGAACCGCCATACTGTTTTCCGTAGTGGCTATACGAATTTACAGTCCCACCGACTGTGTACTAGAGTCCCCTCTTCTCCAATTTCTTGGTGGTGGTGATTTAGTTGCTAAGTTGTGTCTGACTCTTGCGACCCCTATGGACTATAGCCCACCAGGCTCCTCTGTCCATGGGATTCTCCAGGCAAGAATACTGGAGTGGGTTGCCATTTCCTTCTCTAATTTCTTACCAACAGTTTTTTATCTTTTTTTTCTTGTTAAAAGCCATGCTAAGCATTGTGAGGTAATATCTTGTAGTTATGATTTACATTTCCCTAATGATTAGTGATGTTGAGCACATTTTCTTTTTATTTATAATGTAAATTTATAATTTAAACAGTTTATTTAGTTTTGGCTATGCTGGGTCTTTGTTGCTGGGCTTTTCTCTAGCTGTGGTGCACGAGCGTCTCATCGTGGTAGCTTCTCTCGTGGAGCACGGACTCTAGGGCATGCGGGCTTCAGTAGTGGTGCCTGGGCTCAGTAGGTGCAGCTCCTGGGCTCTAGAGCACAGGCTCAGTAGCTGTGCTGCACGGGCTTGGTTGCTTTGTGTCATGTGGGATTTTCCTGGACCAGGGATAGAACCCGTGTCTCTTGCATTAGAAGGCAGATTCTTTACGACTGAGCCACCAGGAAAGCCCTGCGTATTTTCATATATCTATTGTCTGTCTTTTTTCTTTGGGTGAAATGTCTACTCAGTTCCTTTGCCCATCTTTTAATTTAGTGGTGGATGGACAAGAAAGATGGGAAAATGAAGAGATACTCGTCAAAGGGTACAAGGTACAGTTATGCACGATGAATAAATCCTAGAGAACTGCTGTACGACAAAATGCCTATAGTAAGCAGTACTATGTTCTATACTTAAAATTTGCTGAGAGGAGATCTTGTGTTCTTATTTCAAACTAAGAATTAATTAAAAGGCCTAATTAATTAGTTAAACTTTTGGAGAGAATGGATAGGTTTATGGCCTAGATTGTAGTGATGTTACATGGGTATACGCATGCGTGCATGCTCAGTAGCTGACTAAGCATGACTAATGTCCAACTCTTTGTGACTCCATAAACTGTAGTGGGCCAGGCTTCTCCATCCATGGGATTCTCCAGGCAAGAATACTGGATTGGGTTTTCATTTCCTTCTCCAGGGACATGAATACATGTGCATCTCTAAACTCACTAAGTTTTATACATGAAATATATACAGCTTTTGAATGTCAATTATACATCCATTTTTTAAAATATTAAGTTGTCTTTTAAAAAGGCAATACCAAGTTGGCTGCTCTGAATTCTTTGAAGCCTAATGGAGAGAATGGAGGCATAACAGCATCTCAAGATTAAAACAAAACAAAACAAAACAAAGAAAGCCTGGAATGAGAAAAGGCACAGATTCTTTTCTATTTCTATAAAAACAGCAGCACCTTCTGGTATTTCCCTTTCAGAATTCAGGCTTTAGAGGACTGATCTGATACAGTTGGTAATTTTACTTAAAGACCTTCCTATTAAATAGATTCAAACTATTTTTGAAGAACAGATGGTATAGACTAGAGGAAGAGATAAACACTGTATGTTAAACATTTTATTGATCAATTAAAATATCATAATTTAAAATGTTGATTCTGCTGTGGGAATTATGCATGTCTGTCTGTGATGGAGAAAGACACTGAGATGGTGTATGTAGGGAGTGGG
>NW_011495047.1:867401-878438 GCF_000754665.1 Bison bison bison
GCCCCCGCCCCCCGCCCCATTCCACACACACACACCAGACAGGCAGATGGCTCTTCTTCAGGTGTAAGGAAGCTGGCTTTCAGTCTTGAATCATGTGCCTCGGGGTGCTTTGAAAACTGCCTATTTTTAAGATCAGTTTGAAAAAAAATGATAGAGTAGAATAAAGAAACCACCTGTGTGGATTTGAAGAAAAAGTCAAGCTATAAAGTTAGCAGCTCTTTGCAAAGAATATAGTTATAGAAAAACTGCATCCTTATCTTCTAGCACTTCTTTGTTCTGCTTTTTCTACAAGAGCATGAATTCTTGATAAATAAATACCAGCATCTCTGTAAATTATTTGACATTAATTTTCTATTTGACGTTAATAAAGTCTATTTGACATTAATTTTCATTAATGTTAACCTTTCATTCCTATGAATTACTTATGTGTAACAATTTCCATTCCATCATAAACAAACTTTTCTTGGATGTTTTCATTAATTGTGAGAGGATATTTGGGTAAATCGTGAGATTCACCAAAAGCTAACCAAATATAAAGGAGATAAAACATCACCAATCATTGTGTACATATGTATATCTAAGTATCTAAAATAGTTACTTTAGAGACAGAAACATTCTTTTCTTTTTCAAAAAGGAAGATTGGGTCATTTAATAGTGATTGAAATGGTATTGAAACTTATTTTTCCATTGGTTCACATATTTATGAGAAAGTATTGGAGCTAAGACTGAATATAGAAATAAGCTTGTTAATTATGGAAGGTGCAGGAAAATAGCAAGCCTGCAAATAGCCTTGTATGTTCTACTCTGCCCTTGTGTGCCATGACTTTCCCCTTGATGTCAGAGCCATGTCCAAAGTTGGTGTAGGCTGTGTTCCTGCCAACAGCAGGTTTGTAGTGGAAACTGTCTTCACCACCCAAGTTATGGACCTGATACAATGAATCCCACACAAGCAGTGGGTCTGCCTGCCCCCAGTTGTGCCCCGTTTTATTCTCAGGATCTGTGTCCTTTGCCCTTGGTCTTTTTCTACAGGATTTAGATGAATGTCAGACCCTTGAAATGCTACCCAATAGTGACCTTGATTTTCTGACTTTGCTGGGGGAAAAATTGAGTTTAAATCTAGAGTTGAAATTATATGCAATGCTATGGTAGTCAGGTCATTTCTGATACAAAAGAAGACTTCACTTGCCATTAGAGATATCTGTCTTTTGATTTGGCTGAAGCTTTCTGGTCTTAAGGGTAGCTATGCATTTACAGAAGATGAATGCTTCTTTTTTTTTTGTAGTTGCCTTGCCTTTGGTATATGGGGAAAGTTGGGTAATTCTTTCTTAGTTCTAATTTTCAAGATATTATTTATAAAGGTTTATCCTTCTTGTTGTCAAAATACAACACTTTTAGGGGTGAAAAACCCCAAGTACTGCTTGGGGAAAAAATACTAGAATAAAGATGGCGGGATGGTTAGTGTTTGATGGATGAACGAGTGGAAAGAGGGTGTAATTCGGAACCAAAAGGCACTACCCCATGGCTGGTCCTGAGCTCCTTTGGGGGCAAAGCAGTCTTTAATTACATCTGGTACTCATTAATTCTTTTTGGAGTCTCTTTCCAGATCTGTTCCCCCATCAGCCTCCCATCGAGCAACAGAAATTCCAGATGGTTCCCTCCATATGCCAGTGCTCATTCTCTTAAGTAGGATAGATTGGTCACTGACAGAGCAGGATGCAGGAGCACTGGCCAAGTCAAGCCAAGGTGAAAAGCATTGGGCCACAGTTACATTAGAGATAATCCATCATTCATGTTTCTAAGTGCATTGTATGCATAACTGCTTCTGAATGTTTTCTCTGAAACATCTTGAGTAATTTCCTGGAAAGCATGGTACTTCTAGACAATGTGGCATATTGATCCTAATTGTCTACACCTGGAGCAGAGAGAGGTCCTCTAGAAGCTGTCATTATAGCTGAGAGTCGTTTTGGACCTGATCTGCTCTGGAGCCTACTTTAGGATGATTTTTTTTTTTGTCTGCATCAATTGCAATGCCAACTGTCATGTCTGTTATTGTAATGCAAAGAGAATTACTTGATATAAATCTTTATAAGTCAAAGGTTTATTTCATCTTTGCAGAATTTTGTTGTAATATGCACATAGACAGACTTTCCATTTTTAAGTTTTGAGAATGAAGATGAGGTTAATCTCCATATAATAAAAAAATATGTTGTTTCAAGTATATTGCCTTGTGTTTATTTATCTGTCTTCATCTGATGATGGGAAACATGTCTGACTCATCTTTGAGTTCTCACCACCCGGCAAGATGTGGCACATATTGAGGAAGGAAAGGAAGCAAGAAAGAAGTGTGACTAGATGGATCCAGGAAATTTCAAAGTGCAGTTGGCACTGAAAGAAATAAGAATAGTGTTTCTACTCTTGTCTTCATCTTATTCTTTGCTTCTAATGGCTGTTGGATTTTACATGTACGTGTGTGTGTGTGTGTGTGTGCAAGCGTGCGTGCACTCTTTGGTGTTATTTTTTGAGCACCTACCAAAGTCTGGGTATTGTTCTATGTGCTCAGCAACTCAGTGTGACCATGACAGGTATAGTCTGTGTTGTCATAGAGCATATAATAGTTAGGCTAACTGTGCTTCGTGGGCAATTTATTGGTATATTTGGAAGGCAAGACAATTAGGAAAAATGTCTTCTAAGGGGAAACATGATAAAGACCAAAGGGAAGATTTTAAATTCCATATAATTGTCACATTTTAACTGAAAGGTATATTCAAAAGAAGCCTAATATCATCTTGTGTGTGTGTGTGTGTGTGTGTGTGTTGTCAGTATTTTGTGGATGAGAGAACACATTTATTGAAGAAGTTAAGTTACTTTGTACAATCAGGTTCAATAGTCAAACATTGGTAGAATGGGCCACAGACTGGAAGAGACAAAGGGTATTTGTATCGAAGTCTTATATTTAAATGTGTTTGCTTGAAGTAATTTCTGTCTTGCTTTTGAAGTCACATTAAAGTTATGAACTTACAAAATGTATGTGAAACCTATAACATTCTCTAGATATTTCACTCTTTTGTTTGAATGTGTGAAAAGGAGCAGACGTGAAATTGAAATACATACTTTTTTCATCTGTTTAGTCTGATTATTCATTTTACATCAGTCACTGATAAACTTTGGAAATTTAAGGTGTGTAGGGAACTCAGCATATCTGAGCAACATTTATGGCACGGCTTTATCTTTGATGTCATAAGAGGCACTAGGGATTTCTTAAAAGGGGTGTTGTCTTCTCCTAAGGAATAACAGTTGGGAGAGAAAGACATAATTACATTGAGGATCAGCCCAGTGACAGCTCCTTCCTTATAAGCAATAATCATGTGTGTAATTATCATAAAATTTTTTAATGCTGTGTGTTATAAGAAGGTCCAGGGTATCAATAGAGAGTAAAAGAAAGAGATTTCCATAGAGGAGTGGTGGATCCAATGCGGAGACTTAATAGCAGATCTAAAACTTTGTTGCTTCAGATGGATGAGTGTGTGGTGCGGATGCTGTTGGATCATCCTTACATCCTGAGAGCCAGCATTCTGCTATTTAACTGAGACACGAGGGGAGGGAAAGGTGTATTTAGGAGAATTTAGGGATCAGGTCTAGAGATGTCACACTTCAACTCTGCCTACATTTTATTGGCTACCCTGAGCCACATGGCTTCATTTAATTGGAGAGGAGGGTGGAAAAAGTTGACTAACTATGAACCCAGGAATAAAAGGGAAATGGTTGGTTTACAACCCTGCAGTGTCTGCCATGGGAAGGTGTGGTGGTCTTATCCCTCGGACAGAAGGCAGGGACGAGAGAAGACAACTCCTGAGAAGTCAATTTGTGGGGCAGGGCCTTAAGAACAACAGGTTGCATTGTTTTCTGGAATCAGATGTGAGCTTATGTTTAAAAATTCCTTAAATATGAAACAGAAACAGACCCATAGCCATAGAGAATAGACATGTAGTTACCACGGGAGAGAGGAGGCAAGGGAGGGAAAGACTGGGAGTTTGGGACTGGCAGATGCAAACTACTGTATATATATACTGGATAAACAACAAGGCCCTGTTGTATAATACAAGGGACTACATTCGATATCTTATAATAACCTATAATGGAAAAGAATATGAAAAATCACAGATATATATGCCTAACTGAATTACTTTGCTGTATACCAGAATCTAACACAAGACTGTAAATCAACTATATCTCATTAAAATAAATTTCAGAAAATCCCTTCAAAATCTTTGCGTGTGTGATTATGGTATTAAGATGTAAGCAGAAACGCTTATTCGATATCTTCAATTTGGGCTGAATTACTACTGAACTTCAGAAAGTAACACTTACTACTTTGGCACACATGAAGCATTTATTGTTTTAAAAGAGAATTTTTATTCATGCATTATTCTATTGTCACTTTCAAGCAAAAACCAATGTTTTTTTTTTCTCCTGAAGTTATATGGAAGCTACTTTTAGAAAGGAGAGATGAAGAATAATGGTTTCAAGTTGCCCCATGAACTCTGTGAGTTCATCCAGCTGCTGAAAACAATACAAATAATGAATATATTAAGCGTTTATTGAGCATGTAACAGGCACTTGGTTTTCTTGGTGGGAATGGGGGATTGAGAGTGTCTTCCTAATCCTCTTCAGCACTTTATATCTATTGATTCATTTAATCTTAACAAACATCCTATGAATGAAGAGATATTTTTATTATCATTCTCATTTTATAGATTAGAAAATGGAGGCACTGAGGAGTAAATAGTTGGTCCAGGCAGCTAGTCAGTAGCAGCTTATTCACAGCCAGATAGTCTGACTTTAGAGGTCAAGGTCGTAAAGTGTGGTTGTCTACCTTTCAAACACCAGAGCCTCGGGAGGGGCAGGGACAAAGGGTGTGGAGCTTATCTGGACACTTGCTTTAAAGCAGGCTTGGGGCAGGGTTAGAGTCATAAGCAATGCCTTTGGCCATGCCCCTTGGTTTGCAAAGCAGGGGAAGAATGTATTCATTCTTCTCTTTTCCTCTGCCACTTCAGGAAAGCCTAGCCTTTGCAAACACTTTGTTTTTCCACTTTCTGCCCCTGACCTGGCCCAAGTTGCAATGCAAGCAGCTCCCGAGCTGCCTGGAGAACCCAGTATAAGTCACTGGAGGAGAGGAGGCAATTCTTGTCTTGGTTACATGTCTGAGCAATTTCTTTTCCTTCTGCAGACAGGACTGTCCTTGTGGATACTGATCTTCCGCCCCTCAGAGGCCTCTACGTGATGGGGACTCTAGAATTCCCTGTGGACAGAAGCAACGTTCTAAGCGTGGCCTGCATGCTCATTGCTGGTGGGGAGCTGAGAGTTGGTGAGTCAAGGGCAGCAGGACTGGGAGCAGAGAGAGGCTTTGGGAGAGGATAGTGTCTCTAGCAGGTTGCTTAAGGGGATCTGGAGAAGGCTGAGGCAAGGAGGAAGTTTACTAGCAAAATTTCTCCCCAGCCAGCTTTGGACACAGACAGAGGTGACATTTGTTGGTCACTCCTGTCCACCACTGTCTGCAGTCATCTGACCCCAGGGTCCTCACGCTCATTGCAGGGCTCTTTTTGCTTCCACCAGGCCACACATCAATTCTCCATTTAGTTCTCTGAGTGAGACTTTACCTGTGGCTCACCCTTCCAGAAGATCTCGTAGGATGGGTTGGTTAGCCCTTGATCAACCAACCCAGAAGAGAATTTCAGTTGCTGTGGTAGTGCAGATCCTTCAGAGAACCGACCTGGGAGCGAAGCTGATGTGCTCAGCCTGGGACAGTAAAGAGAGAAAGCTGGGGAGAAGGCAAGCAACTCACTTGTCTCCCACTGCCCCACAAACCCATGGACTCTTCCATCTAGTTATGTTTTATGACTCCCTAGGAAGCTGATGGAAGGGCCACAGATGCAGTGGGGCTAGGAGATGAGGGTCCTCCCCCTGGGAATTGAGAGGTGTTGCAGGAGAAGTGGATCTGGGGTGATGAGTTAACCAAGTCTGATACATTGAAGGGGTGAAAATGTTAGACACTCAGTCGTGTCTGACTCTTTGCGACCCCATGAACTGGAGCCTGCCAGGCTCTTCTGCCCATGGATTCTCCAGGCAAGAATACTGGAGTGCATAGCCAACTTAAAAATGTGAGTTGTCTATTTTATATATAGTGTAATGTGGAGAAGGCAATGGCGCCCCACACCAGTACTCTTGCCTGGAAAATCCCATGGACCGAGGAGCCTGGTGGGCTGCAGTCCATGGGGTTGCGAAGAGTCGGACATGACTGAGCGACTTCGCTTTCAGTTTTCACTTTCATGCATTGGAGAAGGAAATGGCAACCCACTCTAGTGTTTTTGCCTGGAGAATCCCAGGGACGGGGGAGCCTGGTGGGCTGCCGACTATGGGGTCGCACAGAGTCGGACACGACTGAAGCGACTTAGCAGCAGCATGTATATATCAGTCCCAATCTCCCAATTTATTCCCACATCTTGTCACTTGGTAACCATGTCTATTTTCTATATCCATGACTCCTGTTTTGTAAATCAGTTCATTTGTACTTTTTTTTTTTTCAAGATTTCACGTGTAAGGATGGACATATATACTTTACTATATACAAAATAGATAACTAAAAGAAACTGCTGTATAGCACAGAGAATTTTGCTCAATACTTTGTAATGGCCTAGGTGAGAAAAGAATCTAGAAGAAAGAGTTCATTATTTGAATGAGAGATGCAGGAAGCTGCATGGAGTTGGTTGTCAGACAGCAGTGTTAAGTTGTGTGTGACTGGGACACACTTGGTACTGAGAAGGACGTCTGGGAATAAATACCCAGATTTCACGCTCTGTCCTCCCCTGTCTCCTGCTCATGCTACCATTTAGTCAAACCCAGCCTGAACTCCGAGTCAAGGCTCACTGATGTCCTGTGTGTGGGTCAGCTGCATCCCAGGGCTGTGAGAGGAGGAGGGCAGTGTTTGGGAGTGAGGTTTGAAAGCTCTCCATCACATTCACTGGTGGAGAATGGTTCTTCTGTTAAAGCAGCCACAGCTTTTTCCAGCTTCATTATGCCAACCGCATTGTCACCTCTAACTCCTACTGTTTTTACATGTGCTGCCTCAAATACAGATCTCTGTGTTGTACACTTGCATAAGCATTGCTTTGTTTTCACCTGGGTTTTAAGGAGACGTAAGCGCAATATTTTTTACTCATCTCTATTTCAATCCATCTTTCCACAGTGGGGAAATTCTTTTGGCTCCTGATCTTTTCCTCCCAGATTGATGTCACTTGCTCATTGGTTTAATATTCTGTATCCTCATCCAGTTAACTGATTGAAATATTAAATAAAACTGAGCCTTGTTCCCGTTACTGGAAAACTTATTTTACGTTGACATCCTCAGTTGCTAAGAGAGGTCTTTTTTCATAAGTTTTTTTTAGGTCTCTGAAGTCACTTATTACTGTAATTCAAACTTGCTGCCTGGAAGTTTGTACCTTAGAAGAGAAATGACACAGTGGCACTTTCCAGTTTTGACTTACACGTTTCAAATCCTATTTTAATTTTGCCCATTCCCAACTACACTTTCATCTGTTACTAGACAATGGCATGTTCTTTTTCTCTCTGCTTGTCCATGTGTTCAAGGCCTAAAGGTTGATTATCCAAAAGGAACCCATCTGCCCAGTCCTGTGTGTATGATGCCTGAAGGGAGACTTTCAACCCATCTGTCCCATCCTACCACACCCTAAAGAAATCCCGACATGAAATAGATAATAAGACTAGTTAGCAAAGAAATCTAATAGATGTGGGCATTGGCGCAGAGCACTGCCAGAGACTGTCTGCTATCTGATGCCATTTGATCCCAGTCCCGGCACTGTGGAATTATATTTCTTGGTGGTCCTGCTTTTAAGGCAACTGGTGCTGGCAAAAGGTACCAATTGACTTTTAGTAGGGTGGAATCATAATGTTAGCATTAGACGGGAAGTTTAAGATCAAAGCTCTGCTTCAAGGGCTACAGCTGCATCACAAATGCCAAACTCAATTTCATTCTCTGTTCAGTGGTTGTCCTGTTAGTCTGATAAAACACTTAAGATAAGCTGAAAGTATTTCACTTGTTTGTCCATCCTATCATTCATCCTGATTTTGCTCACTGCCTACCATGTGCCAAGTTCCACAAGAGAGGTTGGATGTACAGGCGTAGAAGTCATGGACCTGGCTTTCAAGAACTGTCTCAATAAAGCAGCAGAGACAAATAAAATCATAACTGAAAGTGTCACCTCTTCCGATGTGGAGAGGGATTAAAGATAAAAAAAGAGATCTGAAAAGACCATATTTGTGGACAAGCATTATACCTTCAGGAAATTGCAGAAAACAGGTATGTCTGGATTGTAGGATTTATAAAATGGTGGTAGCCAATGAAGCTTCTTGGCCTTATGCATTATGTTAAAGAGTTTGGGTTTTCTCATGAAGGCAGTGCCCTGGCACTGGATATTTTTAAGCAGGGAAGTGACATTATTAGATCCGGTCTTAGAGCCATGACTTTTGGCAATGCAGCGGATGTACTGGAAGGGGCACAGTGAAAAGTGAGAAGGCTATAAGGTGTTTCAGAAAAGAATCTGTGAAAGATCGAGTGAAGACACTGGAGCTAAAGAGGAAGAATGAATTAGGGAAGTACTGCGGAGGTAAAAAATTCCTAGAATCAAGTGGCAATTTTGATGTGAGGTGAGGAGATGATACTTCCTAGGTTTCAGGTTGGGAGATCTGGGTCCATGGCGAGGCTGGGACAAACCTCCTTCCCACTACTTTTCAGTTGAGTGTGTGTGCCAAGTCACTTCAGTCATGTCCAACTCTTTGCCACCCTATGAATTATAGACAACCAGGCTCCTCTATCCATGGGATTTTCCAGGCAAGAATACTGCTATGGGTTGCTGTGCCCTCTTCCAGGGGATCTTCCTGACCCAGGGATAGAACCTGTGTCTCTTATGTCTCCCGCATTGGCAGGTGGGTGTTTTACCACTGGTGCCACCTGGGAAGCCCTTTTAGTTGAGTGACTCGGCCAAATTACATGAGCTATTTCTGCCTCAGTTTTCTTATCTCTAAAATGGGAGCAATAATAATCAGGCTTATTTTATCGAGTTTTATAGGAACTGAGTAAATTAATGGGATCACAAAGAGTTGGACATGGCTTAGCAACTGAACAACAGCAACGACAATATTTATTTATTAAAGGCTTCTTTGGTGGAAGTGCTTGAACAGTGTCAGGCGCCTAGTAAACCTTTAGACACAAATGTTAAGTTTAAGTTTCAGTAGGATGTGTAAGTGGTAATATATAGAGGACAAATAAATTAATGAGAAAGCTCAGAAGAGAGGACTGTGCTAAATATATATATTTGAGGGTCATCAGCCAAACATATGGAATCAAAGCTGTGAGATAGAGACGGCTTTTAAGGATAAGGGAGGAAGCTGAGCTCAAGAAAGAGAAAGGAAAATAAACAGCTATAAAGGTAGATGGACAATGAAAAGAAAAAATAATGTCTTGAAACAAAAGGAGGGATTTGCAAGAAAGAGGGAGTGGTTAGTAGTAGGAGATACAGCAGAAAGAATAAAATCAGGAAAGTAAATTGACCATCTTATTCCAGCTTTTAACGTCTTTATTTTTGTTGTTGTTCAGTCACTCAGTTGTGTCTGACTCTTTTGCAAGCCCTCAGACTATAGCTTGCCAGGCTCCATGGGATATCCCAGGCAAGAAACCTGCCGTGCATCGCCATTGCCTTCTCCAGGGGATCTGCACAACCCAGGAACTGAACCTGCATCTCCTGCATTGGCAGGCAGATTCTTTATCTGCCACCAGAGAAGTCCTTTACTTTTTTTACAATGGCTGTCAAATATACTTTTGACACAAAATGTTACTTTGCATGTTGAACAAAGAAAAAAATTTCCTGAAGGAGAGTAACTTCTAATAAGTTTAATACCACTTATCTATTCTTTAACAACTTCATGTTTTGGCTTAAAATATAGTCTTAAGTACAATTGAACAGATTCAATTTCATGCTTGAAAATGAACAGTTGTCTCTATTGAGTGATGTCATCAAACTTTTACATGCTTTCATGAGTAGCAAGCTTTCTATTGGACAATAAAATGGAATGAATCAGTAGGTTTAAGGAGAAAGTAGATTTACCCCTGTTTCCATCCCCTTCCTCCGGCCTTCCCTCACTTTCTCTTTCACTGAATGCCAACTCAGTGACAAGCATTCTTCCGCTGACTTGAGTATTCAGCAGTGAGCCAGACAGATACGATTCCTCCTTGTACTCTTTTGTTGGGGGAAATAGAAAATAAAATAGCAAAATAAAAGGGGACATAATTTTAGATGGCAATGCACGCTCTGAAGGAAACTAAATAGAGAAGTGAACTGAAGAGAGGTGTTGGCACTATAGATTAGGTAGTCAGTGCACAACTTTCTGAAGAGTCGGTGTGACTTGAGACCATAGAGACAACAAAGAGCTGGACTTGCAAAGATTTGAACAAAAAAGTTTCAGACAGAAGGAAGACCTGGTGCAGAAGTCCTGAGGCAGAGCTAGGCATGCGCTTTACATGGTTGTGAGGCAGAAAAGCAGTCACTGTAGCTGGAGACCAGTGAAGAGACGGCATGAGTTTCATGGGGTGGGCTGGATTTTGAGCTATGCTGTGTTGTTTTCTAAAGCAATAAAGAACACAAGTGAGTCCAAAATCTGCAGAAAATTGCTTTTTTCCCACTATATTATTCATTTATTTATTTTTTCTAACACTAACAGTCATACAGTCGAGAATGAGGCTAATGAGTGAATGTGTAAATCAGTTTTTACAGTGTTTATATATTTATAGTGAAGTAAAGTAATGCTCAAAATTCTCCAAGCCAGGCTTCAGCAATACGTGAACCATGAACTTCTAGATGTTCAAGCTGGTTTTAGAAAAGGCAGAGGAACCAGAGATCAAATTGCCAACATCTGCTGAATCATCGAAAAAGCAAGAGAGTTCCAGAAAAACATCTATTTCTGCTT
>NW_011495047.1:878538-893929 GCF_000754665.1 Bison bison bison
CTTTGACTGTGTGGATTACAATAAACTGTGGACAATTCTGAAAGAGATGGGAATACCAGACCACCTGACCTACCTCTTGAGAAACCTGTATACAGATCAGGAAGCAACAGTTAGAACTGGACATGGAACAACGGATTAGTTGCAAATAGGAAAAGGAGTACATCAAGGCTGTGATATTGTCACCCTGCTTATTTAACTTCTATGCAGAGTACATCATGAGAAACGCTGGGCTGGAAGAAGCACAAGCTGGAATCAAGATTGCTGGGAGAAATATCAATAACCTCAGATATGCAGATGACACCACCCTTATGGCAGAAAGTGAAGAGGAACTAAAAAACCTCTTGATGAAAGTGAAAGAGGAGAGTGAAACAGTTGGCTTAAAGCTCAACATTCAGAAAACGAAGATCATGGCATGTGGTCCCATCACTTCATGGGAAATAGATGGGGAAACAGTGGAAACAGTGTCAGACTTTATTTTGGGGGCTCCAAAATCACTGAAGATGGTGATTGCAGCCATGAAATTAAAAGACGCTTACTCCTTGGAAGGAAAGTTATGACCAACCTAGGTAGCATATTCAAAAGCAGAGACATTACTTTGCCAACAAAGGTCCGTCTAGTCAAGGCTATGGTTTTTCCTGTGGTCATGTATGGATGTGAGAGTTGGACTGTGAAGAAAGCTGAGCACTGAAGAATTGATGCTTTTGAACTGTGGTGTTGGAGAAGACTCTTGAGAGTCCCTTGGACAGCAAGTAGATCCAACCAGTCCATCCTAAAGGAGATCAGTCCTGGGTGTTCACTGGAAGGACTGATGCTGAAGCTGAAACTCCAATACTTTGGCCATCTCATGCGAAGAGTTGACTCATTGGAAAAGACTCTGATGCTGGGAGGGATTGAGGGCAGAAGGAGAAGGGGACGACAGAGGATGAGATGGCTGGATGGCGTCACCGACTCGATGGACGTGAGTCTGGGTGAACTCCGGGAGTTGGTGATGGACAGGGAGGCCTGGCATGCTGCTATTCATGGGGTCACAAAGAGTCAGACACGACTGAGCGACTCAACTGAACTGATTTTTATGAATAGATTTTTTTGCTGTGAATGCTTTCCTGTATTTATTTTTAAACCAGGCTCTGCTCTTTTTAGTACAGCAAATTCCCATTGGCTGTTTAATTTTACATATGGTATTGTAAATTTCCATGTTACTCTCTCCATACATCTCATCCCCTCCCCAAAATAGCTACTTTTTTATAATCTTATGCGTATGACTTTAACAAGACAGAAATTAGTTTAAGACATTCATGAATATGGGAATTCTAGAGATCTGGATCATAAATCTAGTTTAGCAACTTGTTACACAACTTCTGGAAAATTCCCCAATAGTGGACTTATAACTATGATATCTTAGACCTCAGAGATTGTGTGAATCATCTGTATCAGCATGTAGATGATGGAACTGAGACCCACAGAGATTATTGATTGGTTCCAAGGTCTCATAGCTGGTAAAGAGCAGGACCAGAGTTAGAAGTTATTTTAGTCACTTCAAATCTTTGTCCTTCAAGCCTTTGCCCAAGGATTACCTTTACTATGAACATTTTCTGTCTCCATTCAGTAGGTTTTAGTGTATCTTTTCTTCTGGCTCATTCTATCATTCATATCATCATTATTGCACTCATTTTTATGTTATGAAATGGTATGTTCTCATGAATGTCTTCTCTGTATTAGATGATAGACTTTACAATATTTTTGTAACCTTTGTACCTAGGACATAGTACACTTCTGATAATGTGCCATATGACTGACTAGTGTATATATAAATGAATGAACACATCTAAGTCTGTCTTTCAGCTTAATACCTTTTTCTTGCAATACATCCAGTCTCCTGACACTTAAATTTCAACAACTGCGAGGACGGACTTGTAGTGTTAATGTATAAGCGACTATGTTTCCCCACCCCCATATGGGAGAAATAAACGGGGGTAAAAACACATTGAAAAAATTGGTGATCTTGTACAAATCTAAAGTATTTTCAGTCTTACTCTGTCTAGGAGAGGAAGACTTATAAAAATGCCTGACTCAAAGCCTGTTCAATAAACATTGGTTTGTTGAGTGTTTTAAATGTTTGTATTTCTTTGCCCAGGAATAGCTGTCTGTACGCATCCTTTACATCACTGTCCTTTTTCAGATGAGACATCATTTCCATGCTTTAATTTGTGTGCTTTGTTATCTTAGATATCAGTGATGTTAACATGTTATTGATCCAAATGTGCAACTCGATGGAAAGTGTTTTAATCTTATGCATACTTTTAAAATTGCAAATGAAAATTCTCTCGTGATAGTTTGTAGGAGAATTTCAGAGAGGGATAATCAGTAATAATATATGTGTGTCTTTAAAACTTCACAGAAATCTCCTTGATCCCTAAGTAAACAACACATGCCCCACATTTCAGTGTCCCTGAGGACTCTGCAGAACATTGTACCTGGCCTGTCAGAGCCAGGTCACATGATGCACTGCCTAGTCACTCAGTAATTATGGTAGGAACTGGGTTTTTAGCCTAAAAGTTGTCACATATTGTTTTGCAGAGCCCATGATGGGTATTTGTCAGCCCTGTCTCACTTTGTAGCCAGGAGCCTAAGGTCATCATTAGCACATGACTTTGATTGTCAGGAAATGAAGTACTACGTGTATGGAAGTTTCATTGCTTCCATGATTGGGACTGTCTCAATCCTAAAGAAGAAGAAAAATCCATACACAGTTTATTGCCTTCCAAACTGACAGTTCTGTAAGGCTCATTGGATGATTAAGTAATAAGAAGGAGACAAACCAGAGAAAAGTGTAGATTAAAACATATCCTCCAGCTTAAAGCCACAATACCCAATAGTCAGACTTCTTGAGTTGCCAGAGAGAATCCTCAGATGATGTTTGTTTAAAAATAATATATTAAATAAAAAACCCAAGCCAAAAAAAATATATTCTTTCAAGTTTATGATTAAAAATATAACAAATTAACTATATATTTCATATGTAAATTTAAGGGTACATAGGTATCTGTTAAATAGTTTGTAACTTAACTAATATAGACCATCAGCCAACTAATCAGTTTCTGTCTACACTGATCGTTCTCTAATCAAACTACTGGTTAATAAAAAGGTGAAATCAAAATAATATGGCTTATAAATATTGTACTTATTTAACTACAAGGGCAAAAGCATAAAACCTGTGTTCTTTATAGGTTCAGCAAGCACTAAACTCCATTTCTGTGAGGTCCTAAGAAGATTGGTAGCCCACAGTTAAATAACACATATTTCAATATCAGATCAAGAATAGAATTATCTATTTTCAGATGGATATTAGTTCTCTGACAAACATCACATTTTTCTTAAATGTATAGGTTTTAAAGCACGATCTATCTTGGGTTTGTCTCTACTAGACTGACTTAACAGTAACCATTTTGGTAAATAAACCTTAAAAATATGCATTTTTTGTATGTCAGTTATACTTCATTAAAGCTTTAAAACATTTAATGGTTTAGAGAAGCAGAAAAACAAACGTAATTTTGACCAATTTTCATTCTTTTGATGAATAAGTACTTATTGACAAGTATCCTTGAAATATAATCACTTACTGTGTTTAGAATATGACATGTGTATAAAATATAACACATGTACAGACAAGTTCATAAAATAAAGAGCACATAAACAGGAATCCATGCTGCTGCTGCTGCTGCTAAGTCACTTCAGTCGTGTCCGACTCTGTGCGACCCCATAGATGGCAGCCCACCAGGCCCCACCGTCCCTGGGATTCTCCAGGCAAGAACACTGGAGTGGGTTGCCATTTCCTCCTCCAATGCATGAAAGTGAAAACTGAAAGTGAAGTCACCCAGTCGTGTCCAACTCTTAGCGACCCCATGGGCTGCAGCCTACCAGGCTCCTCCATCCATGGGATTTTCCAGGCAAGAGTACTGGAGTGGGATGCCATTGCCTTCTCCATGCTAGTGGGAATGTAATGGGATCTCATGATTGTGTTAATTTGTGTATCTCTAATGTGATTTGAGCACTTTTGAAATTTTTCTTGTCTATTTGGTATCTTTTTTTTTGAAGTAGCTACTCTCTTGCCCCCTTTTAAATGATGAATTATCTTTTTTATATTGATTTGTTGAAGTCACTTACATATTTTGGAAAGTACCTTTTGTTAGTTATATGTGTTGCAAATACCTTTGCCTAATCTGTGGCTTGCTTTTTCAGTCTTCTAATGGTGTTTCTAGATAACTGGAAAACCTTTATTTTAGTATAATTCATTTTATAGATCTTTCCCTAGATGAACTGTATATTTTCACTGAAATATGGTAAGCAAACATATGCTGTATGGTTTTAATCCTTTTAAATTTGCTAAATTTGCTTTAGGGTCATCATATGATCCATATTTGTGAATGTTTTATTCAAGCTTGAAAAGAATATGTTTTCTTTATGAGTCTATTTCCCATCTACACCTATTATTTGTTAATTGTATTAGTCAAAACTGTTACATCCTTATTATTTCCTTGTTTATTTTATGAGCAGTTGTGTTTAATTTGACACTGTTATTTTAGGTATATCTACTTTTCCTTATACTTCTTTTAATTTTTGCTTTATTTACTCTGAAGCTATGATGCTAGGCACATACATACTTAGTATTCTTATGGGTGAAATGAGTCTTTTTCACTGTGGAGTATCTGATTGTTTTCTGCAAGAGGACTGGTTAAAATTACCTAGTTCACTGTTTGGGGGACAAACCATAAGTGAACTCTGCTAGAAAGACACAGCCTTTTCTCTCCGGGAGTGTACTGTAAAGAGTAGGAAGCCTAATAGAAGGCATTTAGAATATAGTTTTGAAGCATTGAGGGAAAACACGGGATGTGTGGTAGCCCACAGAAGGCCCCTTAACACAGATGTAGTTGACAGGAAGGATCGTAGAGAAGGTTGCCTCTGAGCTTGGTTTGGTCTTGTTTGGGGACTTGGTTAAGGTGGCTCAGCTCTTTAGCATGGCAAGGAAACTGACAGGCAGGGGAAGGGAGTAGTTCTGAAGGCATAAATTTGTTTCCAATCATTTGCTATTTCAAAGCATTTTCCAATGTTCGCAATTATAAATAGATAACACTGCAGAGGAGAACTTTGGGCATTGACCTTTGCCTGTGTTCCATATTGTTTCTTTAGGGCAAGTTCCTCAAAGGAGACTTACTGCAACAAGGGGCCTGGACCTTTTTATGCACACAAGGGGACATCTAGTTCAAAGTCATAGGAGGCTTTTAGAAATAAACTACAGTGAAGCCAAGTTTTGAGGGGTGATTAGGAACAGGACAGGATGAGGCAGGCATATAAAAGCCTGGGGAATCTCACGGACACATAGGAGGGTAGAGGGAGCAGAAAGTAAGTAGTTCAGTGTATGTTGGCTTAGTTACCAGGTATGGAGAGTCATGCCCAAAGGGTGGACTTTACCTGTAAACTAGGTTTGTAATTGATTATACCAAAGAGTTAATAAAATCATATAAGGCCCTTTTCCCTTTTTCTTACCTTTGAAGTTCATGGAATCCATTTGTACCATATTCCTCAAATCATTATAATAACAGTTATCTTTTATATACCAGAACTTACTTTCCTTCCATCTCCCCAGGTGATTTTAGCATCTGGAACGTATTCTGTTTCCCCTCCATTGCCCACCATCATCCTAAATTGTGACAACTTCTCTTTACTTCTTTCCTGTTCCTCTGTGGCCACGTGTTCACTGATGGGACTTTTCAGCCTAAGCCCAGCTCCCCCGCTCTTTAGCTGTGTCATTTCTTAAATGCTCCTTAACCTCTCTTTGTTGCCATCTCCTCATGAGAACCTTAGCGATACCCATCACTGGGTTGTGAGAATTCAGTGAAATCATGTATGCAAAAACACCTGGCTTGTCTCTGCAGCATGGCAACAACAATTTCCCCTCCTTTGTGAGTATCTGCATCCATCAAGCCTGAAAATGCCTTTTGTTACAGTTTAGAGCATCTCTAAGCAGCTTTAGAGAGGAAAATCGGAGGATTGTATGATTCCTAGATCCTTCTCTTAGCTATGGTTCCTCTCAATTAGGGACAAAGCCCAGGCTGGTGAGGGCGCTTCACCTTTCTTTTGCTGGATTTGAGCATTCAGTGAGGAGTTTGAACTTTAAGGCTTCTCATTGAACAGCTTCTACACATTCGAGAGACACTGTTTTCATGTTAACATAGCATGTCTTTCCTTCTCTTAGGTCATTCTTGCCTTCTTTCTGCTTGGTCCCTGTTCTCCATGTTTCCCTTCCCCCACATCACAGTGAAGAATCCAAACTCTGGCCATTTCAGATACCCAAAGATCACGGCAGGCTGACTAATTTTGCCCAGACTTTCTGTGAAAGCTCCGCATGTGCTGCTGTTTTGGGTTGCATAATTGATTTAATCTCTGATTTTAGAGGAACGTTGAACTCTTTTCGTGGGACTCTGCATACATTTCTCTAGGGCAAAAGCTGTCCTACTTTTTTTTTTTTTTTTTCTCTCTGGTATCTGTTTAGTGCTAGGCCATTTTCCCCCCAAGAATCTAAACTACCCTCCGTGAAATAAATGAAATCACAGTTGGAAAACAGCTTACTGGACAGACTTCAAACCGCCAGATAAGAGCTACACCGCACACATTTTCTGAACATTCTCCTCCTCCCCAGCATCCCTTCTTTCTGCTCTAGCACGTCTTTGTTTTGGCTAAGAGGATATATTAGCCACTCAGCTGAGTACCTAGGTGGAGCCACCAAGTACCATCTTACTGAGAAAACAGGCTGTGGGGTCTAATTCTTGCATGCCCATTGGCCTACTGTTTGACTCCAGGAAAATTTACTTATCTCTCTGAGTCTTACTTTGAACACTCGTTTGTAGACCGATGGCTATGAAGCCTGGACTATAGAGCTAGGTATGCAGCAAGCTGGCAACTCACACTGAGCTTTTGGCTACCCAGGTATACATGGGGTGCCAACTGGGGAACATGATTTTATGCCCCTGAAAGACCACTTAGCCAAAAGAACAACCGGGAAATTTTAAGTTTCCATTTACTTCTTATCATATTTGGCAGCCTCATTCTGGGTTATGTTTTCAGGCATTTCAAAGTGGAAAGACATGTTTGATAGCAGATGTGTTTTGTCTGCTTCTCTTATCCAGTTTGGAGATAATCTTCTCATTAGTTGCTTCTTTAAAAATCTAATAAGTGTACTAAGTTGTTTTAGTCATGTCTGACTCTTTGCGACCTTATGGACTGTAGCCTGCCAGGCTCCTCTGTCGATGGGATTTTCCAGGCAAGAATACCATTTCCTTCTCCAGAGGATCTTCCAGACCCAGGGATCAAACCCGCATTTCTTACTTGTGCACTGGCATTTGTAGGCAGGCTCTTTACCACTAGTGCTACCTGGGCTTTGTAATATTTCATATCCTCTAAGATATATTCCAGGACTTCCCTGGTGGCTCAGATGGTAAAGCATCTGTCTACAATGCGGAAGACCCGGGTTCGATCTCTGGGTTGGGAAGATCCCCTGGAGAAGGAAATGGCAATCCACTCTAGTACTATTGCCTGCAAAATCCCATGGACAGAGGAGCCTGGTAGGCTACAGTCTACGGGGTCGCAAAGAGTCAGACACGACTGAGCGATATATTCCTGAAGATATATTCCTGAAGAAAATAATCTTTGATAGGTTCATACTCAGAAACACAGTTTCAGTAATTTCCCCAAACAATTCTATTTCTGTGAAAGTGACCAAACTCTGCAGTTTACATCAACAACTGCTCATTGAACATCACAGCCTGAAGATTGTGTCCTTATGCTGTTAAAAGAGTTTAGGCTTAAATAATAACCTATTATTTGTTTCATAAAACACAGCACAAACAGATCATTGTTCAAATTCAGACCATTACTTACTAGTTGGATAAATTTGGATGAATTCCTTAGCCCCTGTTCCTCGTTCTGTATGAGTATTTAACACTGAGATGAGAATCTTACTTCTCTGGTGTGTTGTGAAGATTAATTGTTAAAATACATGCAAAGCAATGTGGGGATCCAGCCATAGACAGTGTATGTCAGGTTTTGCTGGAATAATGCTGGGTAACAAAGAATCCCCAAGTTTCAGTGGCTCTCAACAACAAATATTGATGCCAGACTCGGTTTGACTTGGTTCCAGCTAAGGGGTTTTGTTTGGGTCTGCTGCATATGTTTCTTCATCCAGACCCTGGGGGCTATTTAAGGAATTCTCCTTGCATGGCAGGAAATGTTATTATAAAAGATCAGATGAAACTTGTCCAGCATTTTAAAGCATCAACTCAGAACTGGCATTACTGTCACTTCTACCCAAATTTCATTGGCCGAAACAAATCATGTGACCAGGCTCACTGTTAATAGGTCAGGAAAGTACACTCTGCCTTAAAAAGAGTAAATATTTGCTGAGCAGTAATCCAGTCTCCCTCAGACAAGTTTGCTGCATCTCATTTCTCCACCTTTTCTTATTTCATCTGTGCAACATTGGCTGTTTTCCACCTGCTCTATTTTATAGCATCTATTTTGCACCCTCAAAATTACATCACAACTTCCTTCTATCTCCTTAACTTCAAATAAATTTACATTATATATTTTTCTTTTTAAACAGGTACTTCAGAAAATCCATTAGAAAAAGAAAAAAAGCTTCTAATTCTCCTTAGAGCTTCAGAGGGAGTCTTTTGTGACCGTTTCAGTGGAATTCATATTGATCCAGGAACAATTGGTAAGAGTATAATGCCATTCTTATTAAAAATGAAATATATGTATTTCTGATAGGGAAGTATCATTCATAGAACACCTGCCAAATTCCAGGCAGTCTTCCAGAGAATTTATATTTATGATTTCATTTAATGGCTCTCTGGTAAGGAGTATCCATTCTAGATATGTCAAAACTAAGACTCAGAAATGATAAACAATATGCTGAAACCCATGGAGTGTTATGCTGTTAGAACCTTAGATTTTTATCCAGACTGGTCAGAAACCAAAAGCTGGACAGTCTGTGTAGTTATTCATAATATTTTTAACTGCTAGATCTAAAGATTATTAAGAAACATTTACTGTTGACAGTTTCTTATTTGAAACTGCCATAGTACCAAGTCCTATTTTAAAATTCATCTACAGAAGAACAAAGAAACTGGGACTGAGCTTGTATAAGTATAATGTAAGGGCCACACAATAAAGTAGTTTTAAGGGAAAAGTATAGGAGACTTTTTATAGATTTCTGGTATTTTCTTATTTTCTCTGTATGGCAATTCCAATTTTATTTTATTTTTTTTTATTTATTTTTTTTTTCAATTCCAATTTTATAAGATCTCAGTCACTCAGTAAAATGGAAACAATCATTGTAGGATAGTATGAAGTTTGATAACCTAGTTTCATAAAGTATAGCCCTTGCCATATAATACTTTGAGAGTGCTTTATTGCTTCCAAATGATTTTTCATAGGTGCTATTTATCTTTTTATGAACATGAGGTTAAGGAATATTTTACTTTTTTCCAAGTTGACAAACTAGATGGATCATAACAGGAACACAGACTTTTTTGGTCTGGTAACCAGTATGTTCCATGGAGTGCCACCAAAGACGTGAACTGGACTTGTGTTAGGAGTATATGAGGGTGTGCGGCTTGATTCCCAATGTCAGCTGTATTGCCAAAAAAGTGTTTTTTGAAAATTTCTCTGATGCTAAATTGAAAAAGGAATGAAATGTTTGTCACCGCATGAGTAAAATTTAAAATAATCTCTTCAAGTATTATAATCTCCTTGAAACAACTAAGAAATTGTGTCGTTTTGCAGTAAACCTTTGGTGACTGGGAATGATCAGGAAATCTTTCTGGTAAATTAAAGGAAATAAAATGGTTTATGTTACAATCTTTGTTGTTAGAAATTCTTCTGAATTACTCCATGTCCCTCTCCTATCTAGATTTCTTAGCTAATAGTGGAAAAGATTAATTTTTTGATAATGATGATATTATATTATTGTTATGAAAGACTGATTCCACGACATGTCCTGAAAGTGGGAATATTGTTTTCATTTCCACTAATCCTTATTTTAGTTTTATTATCTTCTGACTTTTTGCTGAATTAGAGTATGGTAAAATTGTGGGTGCTGACACAAATAGTTGATTAAGTTCTAATTAATTGAGCTTTTTTAGTTCACATTGGATGAAAGCCCAAAGCATACTATTTATGCCTGGCTGGTGTTTACTTCCTTTATTTATGCATTTGCTGCTAAAAATTATGAAATCTTTGGATTTCAGTACAAGGGGTACATTAATCCAGGGGTATGAAGGCAATCAATCCATTTGGGTGCAGGAAGAAAATACTAGAACCTTCTATTCAAACATGTATAAATATATTCATTTATATTTATGGTTATTTACCTAATAACAAATAAATATACATGTTAAGGGTGCACAGTCATAATTTTGGTGCTGCTTGATTTCATGCTCAAAACATATTTAGATGACTAAAATATGGAGAATTTTGCCTCTTGTGATTTTAAATAGCAATAAAATGTGTAAGAGGAAAGACCTGAAGGAATAAAACTGGACTTCATCAAGCATGTCCCTGGTAAGACTTTAATTTATGAGTCTGAAATAAATTATATTTTGAAACAAAGGAGTTAGAGATCTATCCTTTGATATCTGTAATGCAAAAAAAAAAAAAAAAATCTGAAGTCCAACCACTGAAAATAAAGCTCATAGCACCAAATCTTTTTCTTCAGGAAACAAAATTACCCTTTTCTTTGGAAAATCTACTGTATAACACAAAATATCAAAACCAGTTAGCTTCCAACAGAGTTGCAAATAGTTTGGAGACACTTAATGGTGGAAATATAACTAGTTAGCTGGTAGAGTGGTCTGTTTTCCAGCTCTTGGATTTCTAGATGGGATGTAGCATTCATTTCTCTATAGCTTTAAAGAGAAAAATGTTTCATAGCCATGTGAGATATAGGTGACTTGCTGAAAATAAAGCACTTAAATGTTCTTTTTATACTAAGGTGGACATCTTAACATATAGTTTCTGTATCACGTATCTTGCACAATAAGCCCTCCAATGAATTTTACTTGTGTGGTCTTAATTTTCTTGGAAGGAGTTTCCTATCAAACTGTTGCTCCTTTTATTTTCAGGAGTGTTTGGGAAAGTTCAGCTTCATAGTGCTTATCCTAAGAAATCCTGGACACGTCTTGGGGCTGACATAGCTTCAGGCAATGAGAGGTAAGGAATGAGAGTAATTTAGGGGGATATATTTTTTGCTTTAACTTGCTTCAGCTGGAGGTTTTGTTACAATAGGAAATTAAATTTTAGATTAAGAATCATAATTCAAGGTTAGATAAGTGGGAAATATTAAAGGCTACAAGGATTTAAAATATTCTCTGTAACATAATAGAAGAACAAACCAAGCAAAAGGTGGGGGAGGATATAATTTATTTAAGGAGTAAATTTTATTTATTTATTTTTATTGTTTATTTTTTAACTTTCTGTTTTGTATTGAGGTACAGTTGATTAACAATGTTGCAACAGTTTTGGGTGAGGTTCTTAGCCATATATATGCATATATCCATTCTCCCCCAAACTCCGCTCCTGTCCAGGCTGCCACATAACATTTGCAGAGTTCTATGTGCTGTACAGTAGGTCCTTGTTGATCTATTTTAAATATAGCAGTGGGTACACGTTCATCCCAAACTCCCTGACTATCCCTTTCCCCCATCCTTGCCCCTGGCAACCGTAAGTTCGTTCTCGAAGTAAGGAGTAAATTTTAGATAATACATGTTTACTGCTGTCAGTAAATCTTTAAAAAATATGAATTCTATGAGATAATAGATAAAATATGAGGTGGGACTACAATATCTGAATTGAAATGATGAGACAAAATGAGTGAGATGAAGTATATAAAGAACGTTATGGAATTTAAATTCAATGATGGAATTTAATAATACCTTGATGGCAATAAAGAATGAAATCACCGCTGCCTCAAAGTGAGTGCGTTTGTGCATGCTAAGTTGCTTCAGTTGTATCTGACTCTTTGCGACTCTATGGACTTGTAGCCGGCCAGGCTCCTCTGTCCATGGGATTCTCCAGGCAAGAATACTGGAGTGGATTGCCAAGCCCTTTTCCATGAAATGAGTAGGCAACATAAAAAAGAAACTGATGGAATCTACACAAATGAAAAGATAAGATAAAGAGATAAAAATAATAAAAGAGAAGGTATTAGAGAACAGAAAATAAAAGCACATTTTGGTAATAGCTCTTTTAAATAAGAGTCCAGAATAATGACACCACAAAGAATAATTAAAACAACTAAAAACACATAAAAGAGTTGGAATTAGTTCCATTTCATTTGAACAACATTGAGAATCATGACTGCTCCAAATCCTCACAGCACAAGAAAAAACAGTGAAAAAAGTAAGAGAAAAACAAAAGAAGACATAAAGCTTGATAACATTAGAATTCTCTACACCATTAAATGTCAGAAGATAGTAGTGCAAGAATCTACACATGTGTAGGGAAAATGATTCTAGGCAAAGGTTTGGCTTATAAACATAGACCCTGCTAAAATGCTGTTCGCATATGAAAGCAAAATATACCTTCCACTTTCCAAGAACTGAAAAAAATTAAAAACTGTGTTCTAATAAAGAGATTAAACTGAATCTAAAATTTAAGAGTGCAAATAAAATCCAGAAATTGTAAAAAGATTAATAAGAATAGGCATAGTAAGGAAAGTTTTACACTAGATAACATAATATAGAAATGTAAATCTCTAAAAAACATGATAGGAAATTACCAGTAACAGAAATAGTAATGAAAGTACAGATATGAGTATAGATATAGTAAGGTAAGTTTTATATCAGATAGTGTAATATCTTATATATGAAATATATAAAGTAAATCTCTAAAAAAAGAAAGGAAATTACCAGAAACAGAAATAGTAATGAAAGTATAGATATGAGCATAGATACAGTAAGGAAAGTTTTATATCAGATAGCGTAATATCTTATATATGAAATATATAAAGTAAATCTCTAAAAAAAGAAAGGAAATTAATAGAAACAAAAATAATAATGAAAGTAATGAAGTTTGCTTACCTCTTTCAGTTTAAACCTTTAAATTAGATTAAAATTATAAAGAAAAAATGAAGAAACATGACTAGTAAAAATTTAATTGGTATATATAAAATATACATTTGTTTACCCCAATATAATTATAATTAAAAAGTTTAATAAATTTTAATAAATTATATACAAGATAATCACAGTAAAATAAACAGAGATTAACACAAAATTTTAGCCAACTACCTTAATCTTTTGCAAGATGTAAGAAAAAAAATGATATATCTTCTCCTAAATAACTTTTGTATTAAAGAGATCAAACTTTTATAAATAGAATACTTGGAAAATAACAGTAATAAGAATTGAATAAGACATGGCCATACATGTCATCACATTAAATGCTTTTATTGTTGAATAAGAAAATATAAAAATAAATGAATCAGGTCGTTAGTATTAGAAACCAGAAACAAAATAACCACAAGCCTAATGAAATCAATACATACCTGATAAAGACAGAAATTGGTAATTTACAAAGTAGGAAATTAGTAGACTTGATTTTTTTTTTTTAGAAGTACTGGTAAATCTTTAATAACTAAGCACACAAAACAAAATATAATTCAGAAATGGAGATTTAAATATAATAGATATTGAAGAGATTAAAATTGTAATCTAAAAATATGTATATCTATAGAGTATCATTCTGAAATTAAGAAAAAATAAGTTATATATAGAAACATAAATGATCATAATTGTCTAAAGAAGACTAAAAATTGAGAGAACCAATAACAGCAAAAATCATAATGTTATCAAATATTTATTTCCAAGAATACATTTCGCTCAAATAAATTTATGGCATGTTCTACTCATTCATTCAGTCATCAAATACTTATTGTGTTGTATAATCTATTCCATAGCATAGAAAAATATATGAAGATTGCCAATTTGTTTTAGCAAGCATGTATAAAATAATTTTTAAAACAGCTGCTAAAGATAACTCAAAAAGAGAAAACTGAGGCAACATCCAAGTTGTATCCTAAATAAAACAGCAACAAATGAAATCCAGTAATTTATTGGAAAATGAGTGATTAATTCAAGCGAAGCAGGACGGTTTGAAACGAATTAATTAATATAACTTACCTAAATAAAACAATATAAAGACTAAGAATTTGTTCAGTTTGGTACAAAACAGAAATGCATTTAGTAAAATTCAGCTGGCATTCTTGGAATAAATGATAAATTAAGACTATACCGATATGTTTCTTAATGGGGTGGTTTAGTCATTAGTTGAGAATCACTGCTTTAAGTAATAATACAAAATAAATAATTAAAAATCTCTCTTATACAAGCAACTTTCTTTTCTATTGAAAAACTGACATTAAAAATAGTTGTATATTACAGCTATCATTAAAAATAGTTATCAAATTTTTAGCCAATATATTGAATCAAGTAAATACTGTAACTAAAAAAATCAGCTGTAACTACCAAGAGGAATTCAAATTATCGTGGTTTTTTTTTTTTTTGCTGATTATATACACTTTTGTTCTAGAAAAGTAGAGAATCATCTGAAAAAACAACAGGAGCATTCAGTAAAAGCACAAATCAATAGGCTTTTAATATGTGAGCAATAAAATTTTAAATTACAGTGTACAGTGTTATTTAAAATTTCAATTGAAAATATCTATAAATAAAGAAGTGAAATTACAGGAGCCATAAAAGCAGATCTATAAAACACCAGTCAAAGGCATAAAGGAGATTGGAATAAATGATGATGCATAACATAAATGGAAAAACTCAATGTTTTAAACATGTCAATTTGATGCAAATTTAATCACAAAACAAATAAATGCATTTTGAATCTGACTCATGAAATCTATGTCTTTTGGTACAATAAATACTTGAAGATAGCCAAACATTATCAATTATTTAATACATACACACACATATATATGTATATATATGTATATTGCTTTCCTGGTAGCTCATTTGGTAAAAAATCCTCCTGCAATGCAGGAGACCTTTCTTTGATTCCAGAAAGACCTGCTGGAGAAGGACTAGGCTACCCACTCTAGTATTCTTGAGCTTCCCTGGTGGCTCAGCTGGTAAAGAATCTACCTGCAATGTGGGAGACCTTGGTTTGATCCCTGGGTTGGGATCCCTTGGTGAAGGGATCTTTCATATATATATATATATATATAAAGGTGTGTGTGTGTATATATATATATATATATATATGTATGTATATATATGTATGTATATACACACACACACCTTTAATGTGAATATATGTATATATA
>NW_011495047.1:894029-894125 GCF_000754665.1 Bison bison bison
CATATATACATATATATGTGAATATATATATATATGTATATATGTATGTATGTATGTATATATATGTATATATATATATATACACACACACCTTTA
>NW_011495047.1:894275-922764 GCF_000754665.1 Bison bison bison
TATAATATATATAATATATATTATATATAAAAACTAGCATATAAAATTAGCATATATTAGCACATATTAGAATATATCGGAATAAATTAGCATATATAATGTGAATATATGTATATATATGTATGTATGTATATATGTATGTACGTATATATATATGTATGTATATATATGTGTATATATATATATATATATATACACACACACACACACACCTTTAATGTGAATAATTATTGTTATTGGCACCAGAACAGGAGAGACTACATAGCAATAGACCCAGGTATGTATCATTATTTAGAATTGGAATAAATTAGCATTTCAATTTTAAGGGCTTCCCATTTAGTTGAAAATTTGTGCTGGAATAATTGGTCAATGCTTGGGAAAAATATAAAATTAGATTCTCACTTTATCCTTTACTGTAAATTATCAGTTCAGTTCAGTTCAGTTGCTCAGTCATGTCCAACTCTTTGTGACCCCATGGACTGCAGCATGTCAGGCTTCCTTGTCCATCATCAAGTCCCAGAGCTTGCTCAAACTCATGTCCACCGAGGCAGTGATGCCATTCAACCATCTCATCCTCTGTCATCCCCTTCTCCTCCTGCCTTCAATGTTTCCCACCATCTGGGTCTTTTCCAATGAGTCAGTTCTTCGCATCAGATGGCCAAAGTATTGAAGCTTCAGCTTCAGCATCATTCTGGACAGATTTCCTTTAGGATTGACTGGTTTGATCTCCTTGCAATCCAAAGGACACAGTTCAAAAACATCAGTTCTTTGGTGCTCAGCTTTCTTTGTAGTCCAACTCTTCCATCCATACATGACTACTGGAAAAACCATAGATTTGACTATACAGAACTTTATTGGCAAAGTAATGTCTCTGCTTTTTAATACGCTGTCTAGGTTTGTCATAGCTTTCCTTCCAAGGAGCAAGTGTACTGTAAATTATAGAGGAATTTAAAATGACTAAATGTTATAAAGCAAAACCATAAAATTATCTGAAGAACATTTAAGTAAATATTATATAATTTTGAACTAGGAAACACTTGTGGGATCATAACAAGAATTACAACAAACATAACAGCAAGAAATAATAGATTTGAAAACATTAAAAAGACCAGTATTTTTACATGTCAGTTACAAAATAAAATGGCAATTGACAAAGGAGAAAATATTTGCAATATACAATAGTACATATGGAGGGTTAATATTTTTGTATGTAAAGCACTCTTAAGAATAAAAAGAAAACAATATGAATACCAGAAGATCAATTGCTAAACAGTTGAATGAATTGCATGAATCACAAAAGAAGACATGCATATGACTAACAAACATATGGAAAAATGTTCTGTACTAGAACTGAAATAAATATTAAGCAAATGAAAATTAAATACCGTTTTAAAATTTCACATTGGCAAAAGTGAAAAAGAATGAATTCCAGGTGACAAAAAGGAAGAGATACAAGCAGTGGGGATGGGGGAGAAATATTACATATTAGCCTACTTTTGTAACTAAAAATAATATTTAAGTATGGATATATGTAAATAAAGAAATGTCTGAAAGACATATAGCACAGCAAGGAAACTGTTGATGAGTTGATAGATAGCTGCTGCTTTGGTGTGTTTTTCTCTAAGTACAGAATATCTTAATAGAAAGTTGTTATTTTTGTAGTTATACTAACATTGTTATATATTTCAATACAATTTTTGTGAATTCTTACCATATGTCAGACATTGAACAGTGGCCTGAATATACAATTACCAGTGAAAATTGACATGATCTCTGCCCTCAGACATTAATCAAACAAATAAAGAGTAATGTAAAATTACATCTGTGATAGAGGCTATGAAGGAAGGTGGTATAGAATTCTGAAAACATGAGAACTTGAGGCAATGATTGAGGTTAGAGAAGGCTTCCTTGAAGAGTGATTTCAAAGGTGGGGACTGAAAGATGAGTGGGCATTCACTAAGCAAAGAGAGGGCAGGGTGTGTGTGAAGAGTACTGTAGCCAGAGCAGACAGCGCTTAGTCATTCAATAAATAGCTGATGAGCATTTACTATGTGCCAGGTGTGGCTATAACCACTGCACATTTAGAGGCAAATTTGAAGAAATGGCTGTCATCTGGGAGTCTACATCTTAGTGGAGGGAGATAGACAATAAACAAGCAAATCAAAAAATATGAAGGACATAGTTACATAGTTATAGATTATAAAATGTGCTGCTGCTGCTGCGAAGTCGCTTCAGTCATGTCCGACTCTGTGCGACCCCATAGACATAGACATATAGACCCCATAGAGCCTACCAGGCTCCCCTGTCCCTGGGATTCTCCAGGCAAGAACAGTGAAGTGGGTTGCCATTTCCTTCTCCAATGCATGAAAGTGAAAAGTGAAAGGGAAGTCGCTCAGTCGTGTCCGACTCTTAGTGACCCCATGGACTGCAGCCTACCAGGCTAGTAAGGAAATAAACTGGGTGGTATGATCCAAGATAGCTGGGGGATATGAGGTGTATCCGTTTACACTGAGTGGACAGGGAGGATCTTTCTAGAGAAGGGAAATGACAGAAGCCAAGTCACATGGTACCTTGTTTACATGTGAGAGATCAAAGGGAAAGTTACAGAGCGTTTTCTACAGAGGAATTGATGGAATCTGATTTAGGTTTTGAAATTGCTTAGACTTTCCTGGTGGCTCAGTGGTAAAGAATATGCCTGCAATGCAGGAGACACGGGGTTCTATCCCTGGGTCAGGAAGATCCCCTGGAGAAGGAAATGGCAACCCACTCCAGTATTCTTGCCAGGATAATCCCATGGACAGAGGAGCCTGGTGGGCTACATTCCATAGGGTCGCAAAAGAGTCAGGCACTACTTAGCACTACTTAACTACTCAACAGCAACAACTGGTGCTATGAAATTGATGTATCATGAAGACAAGAACAGAAGCTGGGGTATCTGGAGGTCAGCTGAGGTAAAAAACATGGTGGCTGGGACTGGGGAGGAGGCAGCAGAGATGGAGAGAAGAAATGATGCTGTCTGATTGCTGATGAATTGAATATTGAGATAGGGGGAGTCCTTCTGGTTTTTTGATTGATCAACCTGGTGGGTGGTGGAAGAATGCACTGAGATGGGGAGATTCGGAGAGGAACAGACTTGTCAGGACAGACGATGGCAGGGATGTGCTAAGTTGGAGACACCAAGTCGAGATGTGAAGAAGGCAGTTTAATACAGAACATAGGGCTCAGTGAGACCATGACAGTGAGGCATCCTGTTGATGAAGTAGATGGTGTCACTGATCTAGAAGAGTATCAACCAGGAGAGGAGAAAACTGGAGGCTGGACATGAGACTGAGGCCAGTCTAATTTTTAAGAAGTTGATAGAGGAGGAGTTAGTGCAGGTGATTGAGGCAAAGAGACCCAAGAGGTGAGTCTGTGCTGGGAAGAAGAATGGAGAACATGAGGGACCTGAATGCCAGGATGTTCTCTCTCTCATGAGAGAACAGACCAAGCCATGATGACAGGGCTTCAAGGGTTAGTTACAAGGCAGGGCTATATTCACTGATGTTATCAAGAATTTCAGTGTTTAGCCTCCTAATAGCATCGTGCAACTATTTTGGGCTTTGAAGGGGATTGTATGGGTGGGAGGTAGCACCAATACTCACATTTTTATGTCTAAAAAAATCATTCTAGGTACAACACAGACAACAGGAGGGGCCAAAAACAGATCTAGGGATGCTACTTAGGAGGTGCAAGTGAGAGGCAGTGTAACTTGTAGTGGAGAGAAGTGTGTAGATGTATAGACAGGAGACAAAATCTCTAGGATTGTTACCACAAGAGTGTGGGATCCAGCTGCTCGCTGCTCAAAAGTCAATAAACAGGCCAAGCTGATGGAAAGCAAGGTTTCCTTTATTTCAGATGCTGGCAACAGGGTGTGGGGAGGGTGGTGGACATCTGTCTAAAGGTCGACTCTTCCTCCCTTACAAGCAAGGGGTGAAAGCTTTTATAGGCAGAATGTATGTGTGCGAGGAGGGAGGAGGCTCTGCATGCAGAAACAGCATAGTCATCTCTAACGGTCATTTGCAAATTGGTCATCAGTGGTCTGACCAGTATCATCTTGGTTGTTTTAAGTTCAGTTCAGTTCATTTGCTCAGTTGTGTACAACTCTTTGCGACCCCATGGACTGCAACATGCCAGGCCTCCTTGTCTATCACCAACTCTGAGAGCTTGCTCAAACTCATGTCTATTGAGTCAATGATGCCATCCAAACATCTCATCCTCTGTCATCCCCTTCTCCTCCTGCCTTCAATATTTCCCAGCATCAGGGTCTTTTCCAATGAGTCAGTTCTTTGCATCAAGTGGCTAAAGTATTGGAGTTTCAGCTTCAGCATCAGTCCTTTCAATGAATATTCAGGGTTGATTTCCTTTAAGATTGACTGGTTTGATATCCTTGCAGTCCAAGGGACTCTCAAGAGTCTTCTCCAACACCATAGTTCAAAAGCATCAATTCTTTGGTGCTCAGCTTTCTTTATAGTCCAACTCTCACATCCATACATGACTACTGGAAAAACCATAGCTTTGACTATATAGAACTTTGTTGGCAAAGTAATGTGTCTGCTTTTTAATATGCCGTCTAGGTTGGTCATAGCTTTTCTTTCAAGGAACAAGCGTCTTTTAATTTCATGGCTTCCATCACCATCTGCAGTGATTTTGGACTCAAGAAAATAAAGTCTGTCACTGTTTCCATTGTTTCCCTATCGATTTGCCATGAAGTGATGGGACCAGATGCCATGATCTTAGTTTTCTGAATGTTGAGTTTTAAGGTAACTTTTTCACTCTCCTCTTTCACTTTCATCAAGAGGCTCTTTAGTTCCTCCTCACTTTCTGCCATAAGGATGGTGCCATCTGCAGGTCTGAGGTTATTGATATTTCTCCTGGCAATCTTGATTCCAGCTTGTGCTCCATCCAGCCCGGCATTTCACATGATGTACTCCGCATATAAGTTAAATAAGCAGGGTGACAATATACAGCCTCGACATACTCCTTTCCCAGTTTGGAACCAGTCCGTTGTTCCATCTCCTGTTGGTTTTTTAGTTAAACTAAGTTCCATTTGTTCCCATTTCTTTGAGGCCAGTTCTCAGAATTGTGGCAGCTCATGTTCTGGGTAGTCTGGTCATCATGTAGTTAACTTCTTCCACCTAGTGTTTTAGTATCTATAAGACAGCACACAGGATATGGCTTAGAATATTATCTATAAGCCTTTGAGAAAGAATGAAAGGTCCTTGACTATGATTAATGGTTATATTATTATTATTTAGTCTCCTTATTGTTTTTCTTTGTTTCCACATTTTTTACTTCTCTGATTGATCTTATTTGACTAGAGTTTTCCCAGACAAAAGGCAGGCAGAGGATATGGTGGGAGGGAGTGGGCAAGGACTGTAGGATCCTCTCCATCTCAGGATGAACTGGGTGTGAGGTGCTTTCCTGGTTCTGGTTTGTGTAAATGGGTGGCAGCACCATTCACTAGTGGAGGACTAAATTTGTTGGAAAAGACGAGTTCAGATTTGGTCATGTTGAGTTTGAAGTGCTTTTCTGATGCTCAGAAGAATTTGTCAAGGAGGCATTTCTAACAGGAATCAATAAGAATCTTTAATTGTTATCAGGTTAGCAAGTTGGAATTTGGCAGGAGCCATATGAATGGATTTTTCTTATAAGAATGTGTTAAAAACCTCATTCAGAATCAAGTTATAGGCTATTCTGAAAGAAACTCAATTTTATTAATTAAAACTATCGATAGTAATTAACTAGCTGCCACTTACTGAGTTCTTATCATCTAGGCTCATTCTGTGTCAGACATCTACCAAGCATCGTACATACACTATCTAACTTAAATTTCTCAGTGCTACAAGTTAGATGTTACTATCTGCACTTTATAGATATAAAAACTGAGGCTGGAGAAGGTAAGTAAAATTTCCAAAGTCAGAAAGCTATAGTTTCTGAGGTTGGATTTTTACCATAGCTTGTCTGATTCCACTTTTTGTGTTCTACATACTACAAATATTAAAAATACAATCATATTAAAAACAAAATTATTTAGTATCAGTCCTGAGGAGGCGTACTTTAATACATTTATATATAATGATATATGGTTATCATAGTGCATTCATTTTATGGATTTCTTTTTTTAACCTTTTATGTGAAATAATTTAAGATTCACAAGAAGTTGCAAAAATAATAGAATTCCCATGTACCCTTGATTCAGCTTTCCTTGATGATATCTTACATAACCACAGACTATACAATTCAACAAGTTGATATTAGTACAGTATTAACTGAACTACAGATCTCAATCAACCTGTTTCTTTAAACACTGATCTACAATCTTCCTTCTATTCAGATCAGATCAGATCAGATCAGTTGCTCAGTCATGTCTGACTCTTTGCGAACCCGTGAATCGCAGCACGCCAGGCCTCCCTGTTCATCACCAACTCCCGGAGTTCACTGAGACCCACGTCCATTGAGTCAGTGATGCCATGCAGCCATCTCATCCTCTGTCATCCCCTTCTCCTCTTGCCCCCAGTCCCTCCTAGTATCAGAGTCTTTTCCAATGAGTCAACTCTTCACATGAGGTAGCCAAAGTACTGGAGTTTCAGCTTTAGCATCATTCCCTCCAAAGAAATCCCAGGGCTGATCTCCTTCAGAATGGACTGGTTGGATCTCCTTGCAGTCCAAGGGACTCTCAAGAGTCTTCTATTAAAAGCCAATTTAATATGTCTTTCTAATATTCCTTTTCTTTATAGTTTATTATAAGATATTGAATGTAGTTCTCTGTCCTATACAGTAAACCCTTGTTTATATTATATATGGTAGTCTGCATCTGTTAATCCCATATTGCCAATTTATCCCACACCTCCATCCCCTTTGGTACCCATAACTTTATTTTTCACGTCTGTCTGTTTCTCTTTCATAAATAAGTTCATTTGTGTTATTTTGGGTTACACATACAAGTGATACCATAAATATTGTCTTTCCCTGTCTGACTGATTTCACTTAGTATGACAATTTCTGGGTCCATCCATGTCGCTGCAAATGGCACTATTTCATTCTTTTTTTTTAATAGCTGATTAATATTCCGTTGTGTATACATACCATGTCTTCTCTATCTTTTCATCTGTTCTTTGGCACTTGGGTTGTTTAGTATTATAAATAGTGCTGCTATGAATGTTGGGGTGCGTGTATCTTTCCAAGTTAGAGCTTTTGTCTTTTCCGGATCTGTGGCGGGGGGGTGGGATTGCTGGATCATAGGGTAACTCTGTTTTTAGTTTTTAAGGGAACTGCTACGTTATTTGCCACAGTGGCCGCTCTGCGGGTACACTTTGTTTGGAGTATTCATTGTGTCTCCTTGTGCTACACTCTCACTTGGGCATTCCATGTGCCTTTCTATAACAGCTTCTGTACTGGCTTCCTAAATGTTTGACAAATCCGATTAGAGGGTCAGAAGTACCCTTGCATCTCTTCTTTACCTTTACACTTCCTACAGATCTTTAAAGATTCCATCACACCTCCCACAGGACATTCAGTCTCCCCTCCAGCACACACTGATTTTCTACCATTTGAATCAATATAACATGTGATTCTATGATTTATAATTTTAATAAAAATATGCTTCTTAGTGATTGATACTAAGCTGCTTCAGGTATGCATGCCCTGTTCCTCCAAGTAGTGTTCTACAGGAGAGGAAAATACTGTGTTTTTTTTTTAATCGATTTGGTGTATTATTTAGCATCCAGCACACAACAGAAATTAAAAAAGAGTTCTAATAAGTGTGTGCTACACTGGACTGATGGATCTTTTCTGGAAATCAAACCTTATGGAGCCTGTTGACTCAATGGCATCTTGTCTAATAAATTAGAGTATTGAATTTAAATTAGAAAATTATTATAATTATTTTTGTGCTCATTAATCAAACCTCATGATTATACTATAACAACTTAGTTCAAATATTAGAACATAGAGATGGTGGCCTTATTCATTTATTAGCAGGAGTTCAGGATCACATTGTAGTATCCAAAAGAAGATTGTTCCTTTTGGTCCAATGAGCTGGTGGGTCCTAATCTCAAACTGGCTATTGTCTCCATGCTTGGAGAAGACATATGAGTTAGGAAGGGAGGAGGGACATAGATTCCTACAATGAAAATGAGCTGGAACATTGAGGACAGCAGATTAAAATACTTTTAATTATGCAATTAACTAAAAGTGTATTTCAGGTAAAGTACTTTCTCTGAGTCTCAGTTTCTTTTTCTATAATAGGAAAACAGTAATACTTGGTTAATAGAGTAGTTATAAGGATTAAGTGAATCAATGTGTATGAAGCACTTAGGCCGGTTTCTGGCACCAAGTCAGCCTCGCGTCATGGTGGTTATTACACTGACCAGGATTCTTTCAATGGAAAGTAAAAGTAAAAGTAAAAACAACCCTTCTTAATCCATTTGGGAAATTGCATCGGGCCCTCCCTCCACCTCTCCTGTTTCTCTATTTCAGTCTCACTTGTTCCTACTGAAGAGATTTCCACTTTCTGTAGGGTGCAACTGAACCCCGAAGCTGTTGGCTTTTCCCAGCTTTACCATTAGAGAGGAAATTTCTCTTCTCCTTAGTTGCAGTTCAAAAGTCCAGGAGACTACAGTTGCTAGCACTGTATTGTATAACTTGCTAAGAGAGTAGAACTCAAGTGTTCTCACCAAACAATAGCAAAAAAAGGGTGAATGTGTGAGGTGACTGACATATTAATTAGCTCAGTGGGGGAATCTTTTCATAATGTGTATGTATATCATAGCAAATCAGCATATTATATGCTTTAAATATCTTGAGTGAGTGAATGAAAGTTGCTCAGTCGTACCCGACTCTTTGTGACCCCATGGACTATATAGTCCATGGAATTCTCCAGGCCACTGTATTGGAGTGGGTAGCCATTCCCTTCTCCAGGGGATCTTCCCAACCCAGGGATCAAACCCAAGTCTCCCTCATTGCAGGCGAATTCTTTACCAGCTGAGCCACAAGGGAAGCCCTACAACTTTATTTTTCGATTATACCTCATAAAGCTGGAAAAGGGAAAGCATTTTAACTAATGAAGGCAGGTTGGATCCCTTGCCCACCCTTTGGCAAAAGGTGTGCAGCTCTCACTAGGACCACTTCGTGTGGTGAATGAGGAGATCAGGTCTCAGAAGAGATGTGATGCATTTCCTGGAACAAAGGAGAAAATAGATCAGGTAGACAAACAGTTGAGGGCTTTCCCGATGGAGATGTGGGCCCAGTCCCTGGACTGAAAGATCAACTGGAGGAGGAAAATGGCAACCCACTCTAGTATTCTTGCCTAAAAAAATCCCGTGGACAGAAGACCCTGATGGGCTACAATCCAAAGGGCCTCAAAGAGTTGGACATGACTAAGCATGGCATGGGATGGCAGACAAACAGTTGACCCCAAAGACCATTCATATTATCACCGTCACCATCAATACCATTACAGGATTCAGTTTCTTTAAACACCTCACATAATTCATTGGAGTCTGAGGGTCCTCGGCCAATTTCAATGGCAATTGACAAAAGAAAGTTTAAACAGGAGTTAAAAAAAAAAAAAAAAAAAGCCTCAGTATTACTAAAGATCAGAATTCTGTGGCTACTCTAATTCCTCAGGGAAGAACATTTTGACATCCAGCACTCTGAACCTATGGTCAAGTGCATCTGTTGTCATTAAGATCTCCCTAAAGTTTAATTAAATTCATTTAAGTTATAGGTATTTCTATATGAATGCTTTTTACATGGTGGGAAAAAGTTTTAATTTTGTAAGTATATTTGTTTCATTCTTTATAATTATGTTCTTTTGACCAAAAGTATTGCATTTTCCTCTAAACTAGGTAAATTTTAATGCAAAAATAAAGGAAGCTGCTGATATTTTGTTTATACTTTTCAAAAGTTATCTTTCAGGAGACTTTGCAGTGATTATTCAGTTTCCTCTCTCTTCTCATATGGTTTCCATTTAGAGCCAATTATGTTGCAAACAACTCTTTTTATTTTTTGGTTTATTTATTATTTTTGGTGTATTTTGCTCAGAAAAACTAGCAAATCTCCCCTCTCCCCTGTAGCTATAAGATTCTTATTAGTATTAATCAGACACATGAAATCGAGCTGGGATTCAAATCCTTAAGGCTTAAGCTAGGATTTCTTGAAATGGTTGATGGGTCTTCCTTCAAGTAGGAAGAGGGAATCTTTGAATTGAAGGAATTTAAGGAATATTGATACTTGACTAGCAGAACTTTCTAGGCTCTTAATACTGGAACCAAAATTTTCCCTGAATTTACCACTATTGCTGTGTAGACACAGAAGGAGCCATGCTCCCTTGCCATTTGTATATTTTCTTAAGAGATACAGAATCTCAAGATTTCAGTAGTATACAGGAGAGAGAATTGTTCGTAGATCTGAAAGGTTTTGGAAACCATCATGACAAAAGTTAAGTTCATTTATATTTTTATTGTAAAGTTTGAATAATAATTTCAGTAACTCCTTTTCTCTTTGCCTAGAGAATTGTGAGGAGCTCTGGGGTTTACATAGCTGGATAGTCCTATTTTCACTAAATATTAACTATCAAGTGGCGCTAGTGATAAAGAACCTGCCTGCCAGTGCAGGAGACAGAAGTGATGTGGGTTCCATCGCTGGGTTGGGAAGATCTCCTGGAGTAGGAAATGGCAACCCACTCAAGTATTCTCACCTGCAGAATTCCCATGGACAGAGGAGCTGGTGGGCTACAGTCCATAGCGTTGCAAAGAGTCAGACATGACTGAAGTGGCTTAGTACACACATAACAATGTCAAAGCTGAGTAGCCACAGAAGACAGTACAAAATCATTTACAAAGCAGTGGTATCTGTTTTGTCAAAATGATGAACAGAAATGGGACTGGGTGTTCAGTGGAGAAGATTCCCATGGGATGACTTCTTGAAGGCAAAGGAGCTTCAGTAAATTTTTAAGACTGAAAAGCTGAATACAGGAGATGATATTTTAATTGATAGGTGAGAAGCACATTATCTATTTCTCGGCAGAGTGAGCAGGTTCATCAGGTTGGAGCAGAGGACTTATATAAGGGAGTTGAGGGATAAGGCTCTAATTATTTCTTAGTTTATATTATGGTTCATACTTTGCGTTGCTCTGTGGGCTTCAACAAATGTATAACGGCATGTATCCATCCTTAAAGTATCACACAGAAGAATTTACAGCCCTATAAATCTCCTGTGCTCCCTAGGGAATGAGTTTTAATTCTCATTTTTCACAAGGAACTTTCCTGAACATTGTCATGACCTATGTCTGAAAAGCTCTATTCAACAATATAAACAAAAAATAAAAAGATTATCCCAATAATACTGGCCATGAAGGAAAGGATTGATTTCAGTTATACTCCTAATGGCTTTGGTGTGACTTTATATCCATCACCTGATTTTCTTTTTAAGAAGTAAATTTTTTCTTCAATATACTACTTGGTAAGTTAGAAAATTTAGATTTAAGTGAAAATGACTAATAAACTCACCTTCCATTGGCGAGGTGACATTTTTTAGTGTACATCTTTCCTATTTTCTTTTTTCTGTGCATGCATTACTTTTATTAAAAATAAATGGGCATGTTATTTTATATCCTTTTTTTCAGACAATGAAAAAAATGAACACTGTAATTAAGTGTTCTGCTATAATGTGCTTTTTAATGACTATATAATAATGCACTGTGGGCTTCTCAGGTGGCTCAGTAAAGAATCCACCTGCCAATTCAGGTGATGCAGGAAACTGGAGTTCGATCCCTGTGTTGGAAAGATCCCCTGGAGAAGGAAATGGCAACCCATTTCAGTATTCTTGCCACGATAATTCCACGGACAGAGGAGCCTGACCAGCTACAGTCCATGGGGTCGCAAAGAGTTGGACATGACTGAGCACACACACACACAATAATCTACTGTTTGAGTTACAGATCTCATAAATTTGTGGTTTATGAGATTATATAAATTCATAATATAGTCATTATGAAATGTAGGAGTTTCGCTTTTTATTATACGTGAAGAGCTAAGAATCAAACAGATAGGATGATGTCATTTAATGGAAAGAACTTGAATTTGATCAGGAGACTTAGGCTTAACTCAACCTCTGACTTCATTTAGTTATCTAATCTTGAGTTTTGTTATTTATTCTTTCTGAATCTTGGTTTCCTTGCCTTTAAAAGCTAAGGGTTGTTTTATTATTTTGTAACTGTGAGTTTTCTAGGATGTCATAGCAAATCAGCAAAGCATGTCTAAATTCTTTAATTAAAATTGTATAACTGACAGTAGTCTTTTCTCTGTCTTTTCCAGTCTCTCTTCTTCTCTTTAACCTCAGGCACATCACATAGATTTAAATTAATAACAATCTTTGGTTAATAAAAAATTTACACCATTGACCCACAAATGACCCCCTATAACTTTTTTTTTTTTTGGAAAGAGATGGGAATACCAGACCACCTGACCTACCTCTTGAGAAACTTATATGCAGGTTAGGAAGCAACAGTTAGAACTGGACATGGAACAACAGACTGGTTCCAAATAGGGAAAGGTGTACGTCAAGGCTATATATTGTCACCCTGCTTATTTAACTTACATGCAGAGTGCATCATGAGGAATTCTGGGCTGGAAGAAGCACAAGCTGGAATCAAGATTGCTGGGAGAAATATCAATAACCCCAGATATGCAGATGACACCACCCTTATGGCAGAAAGTGAGGAGGAATTAAAGAGCCTCTTGATGAAAGTGAAAGAGGAGAGTGAAAAAGTTGGCTTAAAGCTCAACATTCAGAAAACGAAGATCATGGCATCTGGTCCCATCACTTCATGGCAAATAGATGGGGAAACAGTGGAAACAGTGTCAGACTTTATTTTTTTGGGCTCCAAAATCACTGCATTTGGTGATTGCAGCCATGAAAGTAAAAGACACTTACTCCTTGGAAGGAAAGTTATGACCAATCTAGATAGCACATTCAAAAGCAGAGATACTACTTTGCCAACAAAGGTCCGTCTAGTCAAGGCTATGGTTTTTCCAGTAGTCATGTATGGATGTGAGAGTTGGACTGTGAAGAAAGCTGAGCACCAAAGAATTGATGCTTTTGAACTGTGGTGTTGGAGAAAACTCTTGAGAGTCCCTTGCACTGCAAGGAGATCCAACCAGTCCATTCTGAAGGAGATCAGCCCTGGATGTTCTTTGGAAGGAATGATGCTAAAGCTGAAACTCCAGTACTTTGGCCACCTCATGCGAAGAGTTGACTCACTGGAAAAGACTGATGCTGGGAGAGATTGGGGGCAGGAGGAGAAGGAGACGACAGAGGATGAGATGGCTGGATGGCACCACCAACTCGGTGGACATGAGTTTGAGTGAACTCCAGGAATTGGTGATGGACAGGGAGGCCTGGCATGCTGTGATTCACGGGGTCGCAGAGTCGGACACGACTGAGCGACTGAACTGAACTGAACTGAATGTTATATATGAATCATCTGTGAATTCTCCACTCATACAGTAGACTAGTGTCTGCTAGTCAAAATCTACTAGTAAAGGATGTTTACTAAACAAAAAGTGTCTTCTAGTCACAATCTAAGTTGTCATTTTTAAATGTAAATGTCATCTGTTTCATTCATCCATATGTCTCTAGCACTATAGTGTGTGGCATGTACTGTTGCTCAGACAATGTGTGTTTCTTGATTAAAAGGCCTTCACATGGACCTGTTGCCAGGATGAAACTTTACTGGTAGAGGAAACACTATTGTCAATGCTTGCTTAAGTGTGAACATTAGCAAAAGAGCCAGGCGATTAATATAAACTTATGCTGTTGAAGTTGGTAATGACTGTAACTGGAGGATAAAGCAGACATATTTACTAGGGAAAGATAGGCAGCAGCAAATGACTGAACAAAAACCTTATTAAATGGTAGTTAAGAAAAAACAAAAATGAACAAAACTCTCATTGCATATTGTGATGAAAACACAATTCTTGGAACATAGCACCTTCAAGAAATGCATACCTTTGTCCCTGCAATAACAGGGGGATAGGAGAGAAAAACTCCAAATCGTGTCACTTTTCAAATGAAGATATGAAGCTCAGAAGAGTGACGTGACCTCTCAACGTCCCATAGCTACTAAGTGGAACCTCTAGGATTCACACTGTATCTGCTTGGCCATGAAGATATGAGCCTTAAATGTGTGATGAGAAATTGTCTGAAAATAGTATTAGAAGTCTTCAGAAAATGTGAGAAAAGATCCCTTCTGAAATACCTTTATTATTTGAACCGTTTCCCAATCAAGGAAGTAGACTTCCATTTTAGGAAACCATATGGAGAGGGCATTACTAAACTCTCAAAATTTTACCCTTTCTTATTCTTTTGTCTGGTGCTTCATGGCCACAGAATACTTTGGCCATCCCTGTATTGCATACATGTAAGCCAGGAGATGAACTCCATTAGCATTCATGTTTTGCAGAAGTCTTTTTTCTCCGTCTTGACTTGATGTTTCTACTTTCCTCTCCCTGGTGGGAATTGCTGGTTGCAGCGGATTTCCTCTTCTCCCTGGAATGAGTAGATCATATCTGAGTTGCACTGCCAGTACTTGATACGATCTTTATGCTGTTACAGAATTATAGTAGAGGACGCAGTGGATTGGCGACCCCATGACAAGATCGTCCTTAGCTCATCTTCATATGAGCCTCACGAAGCAGAGGTCCTCACTGTGAAAGAAGTCAGGGGTCACCATATTAGGATCCATGAACGGCTCAGACACCGACACATCGGTAAGGCTTCGGTTTGTTAGTTAAGGGAAGTGAATGAGCCAAGAAAAACGTGTTCAGCAACCTGCCTGGGGACCTTGGATCCAACCGGCGTTCAGAGGGGATGGATAATACTTTACTGCTGCCCTAGGCTCATCCTAGAAGGCTTTATCTCCATCCCTTCATTAATTTTATTGCCTAATTTTTTAAAAAAAATACTTTGATGTGAGGGTATTTTTTTAACTTTTTATTTATAATGGCAAGCCTAGAAGCAAGCAGAAGGGTTAAGAAACTTGTTCAAGGTCACCGGGCATTTTCATGGCTAAGCCAGAATAAACCTCATGGGAGATGAGTTTCCAGTTCATTTCCTGGCACATTGAATCACACAACCACTTAGAATGTGGTAGTTATTGTAAATAATGACTCCTTACTTTTTCCATACTTAGGAATGTGTCCTTTCTGACATGAAGTTCATTTTATGTATTGACTACTGCTACTGCCCCAAATTATAAATGCTGCTGCTGCTGCTGCTAAGTCGCTTCAGTCGTGTCCGACTCTGTGCAACCCCACAGACAGCAGCCCGCCAGGCTCCCCCGTCCCTGGGATTCTCCAGGCAAGAACACTGGAGTGGGTTGCCATTGCCTTCTCCGAAATTATAGATAAATAAAGTCAAATACCTCTTTCTTTTTTTAAAAAAAGTATTGAATATTTTAATACACTATATACACTTAAAATACATTGCATATAAATAATAAATAACCATCTTTCCTGGTTCAGTCTAATAAATGCATTTAACCCATGAAATATAGCTAATAAGTAATATAACAGGGTAATAAAGGGATAAGGGGTTATCTTTTTAGTTTCTGATATTTGAGAGGGAAATACATGTTTTCAGAAGGGTCATGTCTAAAGCTTTCTAAGTTATAGTTTTAAGGATGATTTTATTTCTAAACAGTGGCAGGGAAAAGATAACTCGTCATCAATCCCTGCCTGTATTATGCAAACATGTGCAATACAAATACAGGGAGAGGGGGGCGATGTAACAAACATGCGAGACTGGGGAGGCTCCTTCTGAGAGAGACGAGCTTCAGACCTGCCAGGAGAGGGCGCTGCCGCTGCTGTTTTGGTCCTGTCGCTGCCTCAGTGGATCTGGGATTCCTCACTCTGAAGAAAGAGGTTCAGGAACAGTGCACTACTAAACGCGGAAATCTCACACTGACGAGTTAAAGGGAAGGGTTTGGGGACCCCACTAATTGGACCGGTCTGCCCTGACATCCCTGTCCCAGTACCCATCGTGACTGAGGAGAAATGAATTCTTGCTCAGATACTCTCACTCTTATCCCAAGGAGAGACTAGTGAATGGGCTTTTTCATTTCTCAGCAGACATTTGTGGAGACCGCCCGAGGAAAAGCAAACCTTAATGTTGGGAGGACTTCCGCGGGGAAACGAGTGTTTTCATTTGTCAGGTTCGCTGAGTCCCTAACTGGTGATCTCCGAAATAGGTTTTTTAAAATTTTTCTTTCCTGTTGCCCCAGGAAGTGCCCACGTCATGGAGGGTGGCCGACACATTCGTTTGGCTGCTGAGGTTGGTCTTTTGACCCGAAACATACAAATCCAGGGTGATACATCATGCAGAGGGGGTCTACTTGTGGGGTCCTTCAGGAAGTCCAGTGTGGAAGAATTTTCAGGTAAATGAAATTTTAAGTTACTAAGCACTATGAATTGGATGCTATGGGACCCTCCAAAATTACAATAGTGGAATTTTCATTTATAAAACAAACTGTTTGGAATAGATGCTCATTTATGCTCTGAGAAGCTATGAATTTTCAGTCCTAATCTGTGCTTAATTATCATGTGATGTTAAAATAATATTCTAGCTATCAGCACATAGGCATATTTTTACCTCAGAAAGAAAAAAAAATATAAAGAAAAGCCATCTTCAGCAGATGTGAAATTTCCTCTGCTTTGAAACTGTAGATGATTTAATGACCACTTGAATTTTATCTCTTTCCTGAATTTCTATTACTCTTTCCCAGTAGCATGCTTTATCTGATGGCAGACCTCATCTCATGCTATAAATTAATAGTGTAAATTTAAGTAAGAAGATTTCCATATTCTAGACTGCTTTAGGGATCAGTTCAATTTCTCTCATTTCCTTCAAGCTTTAGCTCTTCCGGGGTATTGTGAAATAATTTTATTGGTACCTTATTTCTGAAACTTGGGTTCCTTAAAAATGATTTCAGTGTTGTTTCCTAGTCAAATAAAGCTCCATCTTAGAAAGTCACTGTCTACATGAATATAATAAAGGTTCTGAGAAGGCTTAGAGTAAAGGGTCTAAGTACTTCCCACATATATTGAGCATGGAACAATTTTTGTGGGCACATCTGTTTTCAGTTCAGTTCAGTCACTCAGTCGTGTCCGACTCTGCAACCCCACAGACTGCAGCATACCAGACTTCCCTCTCCATCACCAACTACCAGAGCTTGCTCAAACTCATGTCCATCGAGTTGGTGATGTCCATCTCATCTTCTGTCATCCCGTTCTCCTCCTGCCTTCAATCCTTCCCAGTATCAGGGTCTTTTCCAATGTGTCAGTTCTTCACATCAGGTGGCCAGTATGGTAAAGGATGGTGTTTGGACCTTAAGTCAAAAGTTCAGGATTTCTGGTCCATAGAACAAGCTCTCTCTCCATAAACACTAGCTCCATCAGTTTCTTTCTTTCTTTTTTGGCCACATGGTAAGGTATAAAGTGAAAGTGTTAGTTGCTCTCAGTCATGTCCGACTCCTTGTGACTCAATGGACTGTAGCCCACCAGGCTCCTCTGTATGCAAGATCTTAGTTTCCTGACCAGGGATTGAACCTTTGTTCCCCTTCTCGCCTCCGCATTGGAAGCATGGAGTCTTAACCACTGGACTGCAAGGGAAGTCCCCTTCATCACTTTTTAACAGAAGTGATCTAGATCTCCCTTCTTGGCTAGAGGACATTTGGCAGTATCTGGAGACATTTTGCTTGTCACAACTTTGGTGGAGCTTCTGCATTAGTAGTGGGTGCTCCACAGCCTACAATGTGTGAGACAGTCTCCCTCAAGAAAGGATAACCTGGACCAAAATGTCAGTTATGTTGAGGTGGAGTAACCCTGCTCTGGAAGGCTAGACAAAGGCTGAGTCCTGGTCATGGTGGTGGTCATGTAAAAACAAATCTACCCTGCAGTTTGTGAAGACAGAGAATTAGGAAGGGAGTGCAAGACGGGCCCCTTTACACAGTACCTGAAGGCCAGGCTAGAACCTGATCACGAGAGCAGGACAAGAGGCTGGCTTTTATAGCTGAGCACCAAAGCTGGACCCTCACCACCTGCAATGGTGGCTCGGTTCTGAGCCTCTGGCTTGCTGGTTGGGGCTCCTAAAACATCCCCAGAAAAAAGGGACAGAGAATCTTAATCCAGTGCTTCTTATAGACTAGGAACTACGCTGGTTTTCATGCCTGTTTTATCTCATGATGAATCCTAATATCCCTGTGAGAGAGATATTTTATCCTTGGTTTTATAGATGAGAAAACACAGTCTATAATAAAATTGCCTACTAATTCATAAAACTCCATTAGGAGCTATAGAACTTCTTGAGGGTAAGACTGAGGTTTTCAGCCCTGTTTTCTTAGTATGGTATTATAACTGCTCTGTATTAGGTCCTCAGTAAATGTGAGTTAAATGAACAGTAAGAAAAGTCATCCAGCTTACAAGGTAACATTCAAATTCAAGCCTGATTCGGAAGCCGTTGATAAGCTTTTAATTTTGTAATCACTTTCAGTTCAGTTCAGTCTCTCAGTCATGTCCGATTCTTTGCGATCCCATGAATCACAGCATGCCAGGCCTCCCTGTCCATCACCAACTCCCGGAGTTCACTCAAACTCATGTCTATTGAGTTGGTGATGCCATCCAACCATCTCATCCTCTGTTGTCTCCTTCTCCTCCTGCCACCAATCCCTCCCATCATCAGAGTCTTTTCCAATGAGTCAACTCTTCGCATGAGGTGGCCAAAGTACTGGAGTTTCAGCTTTAGCATCAGTCCTTCCAAAGAACACCCAGGGCTGATTGCCTTCAGAATGGACTGGTTGGATCTCCTTGCAGTCCAAGGGATTCTCAAGAGTCTTCTCCAACACCACAGTTCAAAAGCATCAATTCTTTGGTGCTCAGCTTTCTTCATAGTCCAACTCTCACATCCATGCATGACCACTGGAAAAACCATAGTCTTGACTAGACGGACCTTTGTTGGCAAAGTAGTATCTCTGCTTTTGAATATGCTATCTAGGTTGGTCATAACTTTCCTTCCAAGGAGTAAGCGTCTTTTAATTTCATGGCTGCAATCACCATCTGCAGTGATTTGGAGCCCAAAAAATAAAGTCAGCCACTGTTTCCACTGTTTCCCCATCGATTTCCCATGAAGTGATGGGACCAGATGCCATGATCTTCGTTTTCTGAATGTTGAGCTTTAAGCCAACTTTCTCACTCTCCTCTTTCACTTTCATCAAGAGGCTCTTTAGTTCCTCTTCACTTTCTGCCATAAGGGTGGTGTCATCTGCATATCTGAGGTGATTGATATTTCTCCCGGCAATCTTGATTCCAGCTTGTGCTTCTTCCAGCCCAGCGTTTCTCATGATGTACTCTGCATATAAGTTAAATAAGCAGGGTGACAATATACAGCCTTGACATACTCCTTGGTAAAAAAAGTTGCAAAGATGGTATGAAGAGTTCCTGTATACCTTTCATTCTGTTTTCCATAACATGAAAATCTAATATAACTCTGGTACATTTGTGACAGCCAGTAAATTAACCTTACTGCACTAGTGTTTACTGAACTTAAGATATTATTCCAGATTCCACATGTTTTTCCACTGTGGTCCTTTTTCTGTTTCAAAATCCAGTACAGATCCCCACATTGTATTAAGAACCCTTGCACTTTTCTGTAACATATTCCAGAGCCTGGATGATGTAAGACCTACAGATGTGGGGTCAAGGACGCCAGCTACAGTGTTGAGTGGTTACAGGGCAGAAAAGCAGGCCAGCGCTTAACAATTCCCACTTTTAAATCAGGTTCTTCTGTCATTCCTTTCCTTCTGACCAGTAATACCCAACAAGTTATGCTCAGAATTAGGATAAACATAAAGAAAAAATAGGAAAGCAGTTGTGAACAAAATCGTTGCTTAATTCTCCATCTGAATGCTCAGATATTTTAAGTATTTACTATTGATGAGTTTTCGATTGTTGATTAGTATGCACACAGGTAAAAAGATCTTATACAATTTAAAACCATGAATTAAAACCGTGCAAAGATGACAAGAAAAAACACACTAAGTAAAACAGTAATGGTACATTGCCTTGAATGAGATTCTAGAACTGTTTTCCAGTCTGTAAGCTTTTACATGTGGACACACACTGGCATTGGTATGCTTTGTGCCAAAGTTCTCAGAGGCAGGTTCCATGACTGTTTTAGCTATGTGCTGCTAGCAAGGGTTGCTTTAAATTACATTGAAAAGTGGTATCACCCGACAAATAATTTGTAGATGTTTTCTCATTCTGTGACTATTTCCATACCATCAGCTAGTGTCTCTAACCAGCATCCTCTGAGAAATCTAGGTATAGTGGAATTCTGCTTGACCCTTCAGAAAGACACACAGACTTCATTTGCCCTCACAGTAGTTTGGTTTTTCAATAGATTGATTTGCAAGGGTTCAGGTTTCTCATCTGTGAAAAGGGGGTGGGGAAGGTGGGGGATTAAAACTGGACTATCTTTGTGCTTTAAATACTGAAACACCACAACTCCCTTCCTTTTTAATGAGGGAAATAACCTTATAGTTTACCTTGGGCAGTAACTTTAAAAAAGAAGAATAAAGAAAAGAAGTGAGGGTCAAAGTTGTGGTCTTCCTAGCTAAGGACACACGATGTCTCTTCTCGTAGCACAGGGCTGTGCTCCAGTCATGGGAATCTCAGTGCAAACCTGTTTGTTGTATTCTACCATGTCACACATACTCTCCGCTGAGCCTCCATGGGGGTTAACAGTACAGCCTCTGCATCCGTATGCCTGGGTCCAAGTCCGAGTGTGCTGTTTAACCCGTCTCTGCCTCAATTTCTTATCTGTAAAATGGAGATAACCACATCTATCATAGGATTTTTACAAAAATTAAGAGTATATATATCACACACATATACATTTATGCCTGGTATATAATTAGTGCTATATTAAAGTTAGATGTTATGTTTATTAATTCACCTCATTTCCCCCCATATTCATGTTATTATCTATTTTATCATGAGTCTATACACTGACTAATTAGTGTTCATTATATTTTTAAATCAGTCTAGTGGTTATATTTTATACTGTATTTTAACAATATCTGCTTAAAACAGAACCAATAAAATCCCCAATAAGACTAAATAATTCATTGTCCTCCCCTGACATTAAAAAAATGTAGAAAATCCTCTTATTGTGAAAAGGAAACAGGAAATATAATGTGGCTAGGATAACAATACAGGAAAAGAAAATTCAGAGTCTTTAAGGTCACTTAAAATATATTATTGGCTTTATCATGTCTTCATAAAGAAGAATGTTATGTTTCTGGACATCTATTGAGCAGAAGTTTTGTACTTATACTCTTCTTTAAAAATGATTAAGATGTTGTATATAGTTAGCCATTATTTTCTTTCATATAATATCTCTGTGGGTAAAGCTGTGACCCTTCAAGGGACATGACTTTGGGGTGAGTGGCCAGGAAGCCATATTCCCTTCATTCTTAGTTGGTTCCTTGACCCAATCCTGAAGACGGGTACCCAGAATCTTTAAACTAGCTGTGCCCATCCCCAAAGCCTCTCTCCTTCCCCTGTCTTCCTATCATCTTCCTCTCCATCCTATGACCAGACTCTTAAGAATGTACAGGGAACTTTTCAGGAAGTACTGTGATATTTTTTAATGATTCAGGTTTTGTTAGTGAGACTCGATGACATAAAATATAGTGCTGGTGTTAAAACTAAACTGTGATATTTAATGAAAAATCTGCATGTCCTGATGCCACTGAATGGACCATCCTTCTGACTCTTGAGGGGACAAAACAGTACCTGCTAATGTGCACTTTGCTTGCAGGTATCCTTCAGCTTTACAATGTGGAAATTCAGAACTTTGGGTCACCGCTGTATTCATCCATTGAACTCACTGATGTGTCCACAGGATCCTGGGTAATATCTTCTAGTCTGCACCAAAGCTGCGGTGGGGGCATCCATGCAGCTGCCAGTCAGGGGATCATTTTAAATGACAATGTGGTGTTTAGCACTGCTGGCCATGGCATTGATCTGGAGGGTCAGGACTATTCTCTCTCTAAAAACCTTGTAGTTCTGATGACACAGTCAGCATGGTCTCCTGTTTGGGTGGCAGGAATCAAAGTGAACGAGGCAAAGAACACCCGTCTCCATGGCAACGTTGTGGCAGGCTCTGAGAGACTTGGTTTTCACATCCAAGGCCACAGGTGTTCCTCTCCTGAATCTCTTTGGTCTGACAACGTGGCCCACTCAAGTCTTCATGGCCTTCATCTCTATAAGGGGAGTGGACTTGACAGCTGCACTGGTATCTCTGGCTTCTTGGCTTTCAAGAACTTTGACTATGGTGCTATGCTCCAAGTGGAGAACAGCATGGAAATAGAGAACCTCACGCTGGTAGACAATACTGTTGGCCTTTTCACAGCAGTTTATGTGTCTTCTGCTCCACGGTATTATATCAGAAGTCTACAGATTGTGCTTAGGAATTCAGTCATTGTGGCCACTAGCTCATCTTTTGACTGCATTCAAGACAGAGTCAAACCACATTCTGCCCACTTGACATCACCTGATCGAGCTCCTTCCAATCCCAGAGGGGGTCGAGTTGGTATTCTGTGGCCGGTATTCACCTCAGAACCAAATCGGTGGCCTCAGGAGCCATGGCACAAAGTGAGGAACAGTCATTTGATTTCAGGCATCATGAAACTTCAAGGTAAGAATTTTGGGTTTCCAAGCAATGTAGTCTAATACATCTGTGCATAAAACCCATAGAACCTTTAATAGCATCTTGAAAGTGTATCACCAAAGGGTACAGTATAGTTTGGTGCTTGCTGTCCAGTTGATCAGCTACTGGGCATTGATAACCACAGGGGTGGTTTATTAATATAATGACAGTGAGTGGTTCATTGAGGAACAAAATTGGGTCATTAGTAGAGATGAACCTCAAGCCTGCCGTACAGGGTGAAGTAAATAAAAAAGAGAAAAATATTGTATAGTAATAAATGTATGTGGAATCTAGAAAAATGGTACAGATGAACCTAGTTCCAGGGCAGGAATAGAGATGCAGATATAGAGCATGGACCTGTGAACACAGGGTCGGAGAAGGGAGGGTGGGAGATTAGGTTTGACATAAATACACTGCTGTGTGTAAAACAGATAGTGGGAACAGAGAGCTCAACTCAATGCTCTGTGTTGACCTGGAAGGATGGGATGGGTGTGTGAGATTCAAGAAGGATGGTATATATGTGGAGTTGGCTTAGTTGCTAAGTCGTGTCCTACTCTTGTGACCCCATGGACTGTAGCCTGCCAGGCTCCTCTGTCCGTGGGATTCTCCAGGCAAGAATACTGGAGTGGGTTGCCATTTCCTTCTCCTGGGGATCTTTCTGACCTAGAGATTGAACCTGGGGCTCCTGCATTGCAGGCAGACTCTTTACCAACTGAGCTACAAGGGAAGCCCAAGATTGGGAATATACATACACACACACACACACACACTTTGCTGATTCACTTTACTGTACAGCAGAGACTAACACAAAATGGTAAAGCAATTATATTCCAATAATAAAAAATAGAAAAAAAGTCACTGCTCTATACACATTGAAGAGCTTTCACAGGGAAATATTTAATTTGATTATATGCCTGGTGTTGTTTTTCCTATCACACAGAGGAGGAAATTGATACAGGGAGGTTGTGCCTCAGTGAGGTTGTTAAGAATCTGGTGGGGCAGCCAGGATTAAATTGAGTTATACTGCAACCTATGCAGAAAATCTCTCTCAGATCTCTTTTCTACTATTGTATTCACTCCCCATTCAATTTTGACCAAAACGTTTATGGAAAGTATTGCTTGTAAGATGTCAGTGTGTTGGAATGCTCTTCTATTTTGCATACAATGTCCAAGCCTTGAAGAATTAAGGATATTTTAAGTCAAGATTTATGTAAACTCCTGGAACTATGCTGGGCAGTAACTGAAACTTACTCCTGGACATTAGTCTATGAATATTTAGTTATGTAGTCTGTATTTGCGGATGGTTGTTTACATGATATAATGTTAAAATATTAATACTTTGTAAACATTTTTTTCAGATGTGACCTTTTCTAGTTTTGTGAAGAGTTGCTATAGTGATGATCTAGATGTTTGCATTCTGCCCAATGCAGAGAACACTGGAATCGTGCCTCCAATAATGGCAGAGAGGACCAGTATGCTAAAGATCAAAGATAAAAACAAGTTCTACTTTCCTCCTTTGCCAACCAGGTACCAGTTTTGGTATTTATAGTAAGCCAAATTTATGGAGGAGTTGGTAATTCTCCCAGTACCTGAATATGTTTTTTAAACAAGGATAAAATCATCAATGAGATTAGAGATAAGCCTTTCTAGAAAGATACACCAGATTGATTAGCCCCAATTCTTTCCCCTCCTATATCCATGCCTTTGAGGTATGATTTTTGCAGTCTCTGTCACTAAACAGAGACTGTTTCTCACACCCTTGAATCGGGGATATGCCCTGCTATGTCCTCTGGCAGACACAAGAGGCAGAAGTACTGAATTGCAAGTTTTATTGATATTAATTTTCTTTTATCTTTGTTAGAGATACTTCTCTGGGATGTTTTCAGAATCAATGGTAAAAATTGACCCTAATTCTTGAATCTTCTGTGGAGTACAGCATCACCAGTCTTCAGAAGGAGATTTGGGAGCCCTTGTGCAGGGACTGGTGGGGAAGGAGACCATGGCTGCTGTCAGGAATCCCTAAAATGAATGATATGACTCATATTTATACTCAGACCAGGCCTAACTACTACTGCTCATGAACAAATGATCTTAGAGTTACATTAAAAAAATCTCTTGATTTTTTCCTTGTCTGAAAACTAGACAAGGAATTGTTTTTTCTCTTTGCCATGAGAGGGAGTGGGAAAGTCAGAAGGAGGGAGAATGGATTGCTTCATCTCTCCTGTAACACTGGGGAAATTTTAGTTGTAATAAAAGAATCAGGAAGTCCCACCTTGATTAGAAAGTTTGTATGTTTGGTCCAGCACCAGTCTCTTTTTGATGCTCTCCCCTGAACCATTTTTAGAACCTCAACATTACTAGGTATACAACTTGTGTTATTCTGTCATTTTTTTTTCTATTGTCCAGTCTTTCTTATGTTCATGTCTTACCTATGGGATGAAATAGTTTTAAAGCTAAATGATACTAGTATTTGATTCTTTGTTCTATTAATACCTGACACATGGTATACATGCAATAAATAATTAATATTATTACTAATGGTACCTAAAAATACTAGCCCCAGAGGAAATTGCATTGATTCTCTGTAATTCAGTGTTATAATTGCCAATAACTTGTTTATATGCCCTGCTTGACTCTAAATTCTGGTGCCTATCTTTATCACCATTGTATTCCCCACTGTACAAGTATTAGGTTTTCAGTAGATATTTGTTGAATGTAAACATCTTTTTTTTCTACATTATATATAGTACAAGTATAATTGATATTTATAATGATAATCTTAAAATACTGCAAGTCCCCAAAGTTCCATAAAGCAATGATTACCTTATGTTTAGTAAATATTAGAAACAAATTTATTGTATCTTTCATTTTAGAAAACTAGTGATCTGTGTTAAGATTATATAACTTGATATCCAGAATATTTGATTAATGTCTTTCTTCTTGACCAAATAACTGTGCAGTATCTTTTCCTATCATTTTATTTCTTATCTATGTACACATTATTAGTAATAAAATTTTGCTGAATTTATTTTTCACAGTGTCAGCACTACCAATGTATGTTTTCTTTTTGCTGCGTATCATGGAAATGAGACAGTTGCTTTCTATCGATATTCACAGGAAAGATTTAGAAACACTGGTCTGCTCTGAATCAGATTGTGAAAGCCCTGGAAAGTATCTCTTTAAGGATCTGGATGGGAGAGCCCTGGGTCTGCCTCCACCAGTTTCTGTATTTCCTAGAACTGAAGGAGAATGGACTGGATCCTTCTTCAACACAGGTCAGTGCGTTCTATGTGAACTTGACAACTCTAGCAGGGGGAGCACGAACAGAACTGAGGTGGTTTGGTTGTGTGGTCCAGGGGAACAAAATATACTGGAAAAGAACTGAGCTGTAGAGTTGGAGTCTGTGCCAATGAGCTGCCGAACTCACGTCTATCTCGGAAATGAAGTGAAGTGAAGGTCACTCAATCATGTCTGACTTTTTGTGACCCCATGGACTATACAGTCCATGAAATTCTCCAGGCCAAAATACTGGAGAAGGAAGCCTTTCCCTTCTCCAGGGGATCTTCCCAGCCCAGGGATGGAACCCAGGTCTCCCGCATTGCAGGTGGATTCTTTACCAGCTGAATCACAAGGGAAGCCCAGGAATATTGGGTGCTTTACAGCTGTCACTTAATAGCTCAACAGCTGTCACCACACCACTGTTTTGCCCTCCATGAGATTGCCTGTGGTCCGTGTCAAAGGTACGATTCCTGACACCCCGCTGTGTACTGGTGAAAGGAACAGTCCTCTCACTAGCTTGGTCACCTGGGCCTGCAGTATTTCACAGTGTCTGCCTTGGAAGCCAGTCCTCTGGCTTCTGAATCCATCTTTCTCTTCCATCAGAACTAAATGCTTTCATTCTGGAAAGGGTGGTAGAGTAGATGGCATGTTTTCTTTTTTGCCTTCCCTTTCTCTATCTTCTAATTATCCTTGGGGGACTGTGATCAAATCCCTTCTTCTTCTTGCTTTTACAACTTAAGCCCATTCGGCTATCAGTTTTGATTGCTGGACCCCTGAAGAGATCATCATCTCTCTACTTCCACAAACAATGCGACTTTGAGTTTACATTTTCATTAAGGTGAAAACTACAGCAAATAAATCCAAAAAACTTCCCCAGATTTCTTCCCACTTCACTGGTTGATTCTTTTCAGACTTCTTTTCTAGGCTCCCTTTCTCTTTTGGGGCTTCCATGGTGGCTCAGATGGTAAAGGATCCACCTGCAATGCAGGACACCCAGGTTCGATCTCTGGGTGGGGAAGATCCCCTGGAGAAGGGAATGGCAACCCACTGCAGTATTCTTGCCTGGAGAATACCATGGACGGAGGAGCCTCATCTGTGGGGTTGCAAAAAGTTGGACATGACTGAGCAACTAACACTTTCACTTTTGCTTACTCTTTTGAAGTTCTGAATATTTCAAGACATCCTCAGACCTCTTCTTTTCCTATCATGCCCCCAAGTCCAGAGTTGAAAGTACCATTTAATGTTGATGACCTCCAATTTATATCTCCATCCCAAACTCCTCCATGAACTGTGGTATGTTATATCCAAATGACATCTGGGAAGTATAATTAGCATGTCAGATTCAATGTGGCCCCAAATGGAATTCTTGAACTCTGTCCCCATCCACAGCTTGTTTCTTGTCTAGTTGACCCTACCTCAATCATTAATACCATCATTCTTTCAATAAATCCTTAGGTGGTTGCCTACCATGTGGGGTTGAAAAGCTGTGTATTTTATTTTTTCACTACTCTTTGTCTTGGTTGTGAAACATGATTCAGTGGTGATACTCCAATAGGTATTATTACATTATACTCCAATAGATATTATTACATGTTGCTTACCATCAGTGTGTGGACAAGTTTGAGCATGTGTGTGAGTGGCTGAAGGTATACTGGAGGTGTGTAGGATGGACTGCCTTAAACGCCTGATGTTTTAAAGCTTTATAACATTTTATTTTATTTTTTTTCCTGTTTAACAATTTATTTATTTTAATTTAATTTTATTTTTTAACTTTACAATATTGTATTGGTTTTGCCATATATCAACATGAATCCGCCACAGGTATACACATGTTCCCCATCCTGAACCCTCCCCCCTCCCCATACCATCGCTCTGGGTCGTCCCAGTGCACCAGCCCCAAGCATCCAGTATCATGCATCGAACCTGGACTGGTGACTCATTTCATATATGATATTATACATGTTTCAATGCCATTGTCCCAAATCATCCCACCCCCTCCCTATCCTACAGAGTCCAAAAGACTGTTCTATGCATCAGTGTCTCTTTTGCTATCTCGTATACAGGGTTATATCTTGTTACCATCTTTCTAAATTCCATATATATGCATTAGTATACTGTATTGGTGTTTTTCTTTCTGGCTTACTTCACTCTATATAATAGGCTCCAGTTTCATCCACCTCATTAGAACTGATGCAGAGAAAGCCTTTGACAAAATTCAACATCCATTTATGATAAAAACTCTCCAGAAAGAAGGAATAGAAGGAACATACCTCAACATAATAAAAGCTATATATGAGAAACCCACAGCAAACATTATCCTCAATGGTGAAAAATTGAAAGCATTTCCCCTAAAGTCAGGAACAAGACAAGGGTGCTCACTTTCACCATTACTATTCAACATAGT
>NW_011495047.1:922864-923322 GCF_000754665.1 Bison bison bison
TCCACGCACCTATGGACACCTTATCTTTGATAAAGGAGGCAAGAATGTACAATGGATTAAAGACAATCTCTTTAACAAGTGGTGCTGGGAAAACTGGTCAACCACTTGTAAAAGAATGAAACTAGAACACTTTCTAACACCATACACAAAAATAAACTCAAAATGGATTAAAGATCTAAATGTAAGGCCAGAAACTATAAAACTCTTAGAGGAGAACATAGGCAAAACCCTCTCCGACATACATCATAGCAGGATCCTCTATGACCCACCTCCCAGAATATTGGAAATAAAAGCAAAAATAAACAAATGGGACCTAATTAAACTTAAAAGCTTCTGCACAACAAAGGAAACTATTAGCAAGGTGAAAAGACAGCCTTCAGAATGGGAGAAAATAATAGCAAATGAAGCAACTGACAAACAACTAATCTCAAAAATATACAAGCAACTCCTACAGCTCA
>NW_011495047.1:923422-924398 GCF_000754665.1 Bison bison bison
ACAAACCCACAGCAAACATTATCCTCAATGGTGAAAAATTGAAAGCATTTCCCCTAAAGTCAGGAACAAGACAAGGGTGCTCACTTTCACCATTACTATTCAACATAGTTTCGGAAGTTTTGGCCACAGCAATCAGAGCAGAAAAAGAATTAAAAGGAATCCAAATTGGAAAAGAAGAAGTAAAACTCTCACTGTTTGCAGATGACATGATCCTCTACATAGAAAACCCTAAAGACTCCACCAGAAAATTACTGGAACTAATCAATGACTATAGTAAAGTTGCAGGATATAAAATCAACACACAGAAATCCCTTAAATTCCTATACACTAATAATGAGAAAATAGAAAGAGAAATTAAGGAAACAATTCCATTCACCATTGCAATGAAAAGAATAAAATACTAAGGAATATATCTACCTAAAGAAACTTATATATATTAGTTTATATATTATATTTTCTACATATATATAAAACTATAAAACACTGGTGAAAGAAATCAAAGAGGACACTAATAGATGGAGAAATATACCATATTCATGGATTGGAAGAATCAATATAGTGAAAATGAGTATACTACCCAAAGCAATTTATAGATTCAATGCAATCCCTATCAAGCTACCAATGGTATTCTTCACAGAGCTAGAACAAATAATTTCACAATTTGTATGGAAATACAAAAAACCTCGAATAGCTAAAGCAATCTTGAGAAAGAAGAATGGAACTTGAGGAATCAACCTGCCTAACTTCAGGCTCTACTACAAAGCCACAGTCATCAAGACAGTATGGTACTGGCACAAAGACAGAAATATAGATCAGTGGAACAAAATAGAAAGCCCAGAGATAAATCCACCCACCTATGGACACCTTATCTTTGATAAAGGAGGCAAGAATGTACAATGGATTAAAGACAATCTCTTTAACAAGTGGTGCTGGGAAAACTGGTCAACCACTTGTAAAAGAATGAAACTAGAACCTG
>NW_011495047.1:924498-941389 GCF_000754665.1 Bison bison bison
ATAGCAGGATCCTCTATGACCCACCTCCCAGAATATTGGAAATAAAAGCAAAAATAAACAAATGGGACCTAATTAAACTTAAAAGCTTCTGCACAACAAAGGAAACTATTAGCAAGGTGAAAAGACAGCCTTCAGAATGGGAGAAAATAATAGCAAATGAAGCAACTGACAAACAACTAATCTCAAAAATATACAAGCAACTCCTACAGCTCAATTCCAGAAAAATAAATGACCCAATCAAAAAATGGGCCAAAGAACTAAATAGAAATTTCTCCAAAGAAGACATACATATGGCTAACAAACACGTGAAAAGATGCTCAACATCACTCATTATCAGAGAAATGCAAATCAAAACCACTATGAGGTACCATTTCATGCCAGTCAGAATGGCTGCAATCCAAAAGTCTACAAGCAATAAATGCTGGGGAGGGTGTGGAGAAAAGGAAACCCTCTTACACTGTTGGTGGGAATGCAAACTAGTACAGCCACTATGGAGAACAGTGTGGAGATTCCTTAAAAAACTGGAAATAGAACTGCCTTATGACCCAGCAATCCCACTGCTGGGTGTACACACTGAGGAAACCAGAATTGAAAGAGACACGTGTACCCTAATGTTCATCGCAGTACTGTTTATAATAGCCAGGACATGGTAGCAACCTAGATGTCCATCTGCAGATGAATGGATAGGAAAGCTGTGGTACATATACACAATGGAGTATTACTCAGCTTTATAACATTTTAAATGAAGATGCTATAGGTTCCAACTGCAGGATTCCTATAATAGTATCTGCTGTTTACCATGCTATAAGTACAATCTGCATCTTCTTGCCATGAGGGAGACAGCACACAGTAAATGGTGCCTTCTGGGTATCAACAGGATTGGAGTGTTTTTTTTTTGACTTCCAAAATAGGAATAGATCCCTTCTTCTCTAATTCAAGTCCCTTTTCATTTTTTAAACCATTCTTTTTTGCTACTTTCCAATTCTTGTCCACAATCTCGTGGAGGATAGAAGGACAAATTTAATTTTAAGAGAGTAAAAATGTATTTTTTATTTTCCTCTTCATGACAAGAATCTGTGATCGTCTATAAAACAGTGGAAACAGTCCAAAAAGATTAAAATGGAGGCTGCTGGAACCAGCTCTTCTATTTATTCCAAATGGCATTGAGCTGAACACACCCTTTTGACGTTTTTCCATTTTATTAACAAACACTTTGGAGTCCATTGCCTTTGAGGTTTATTTTTAATTTGAAAAATACAGATTCTATTTGCACATAGAAGTTCGCATGAAAAATTCAGACAGATATCCACAGGTCCCGACATACTGTCTGATGCTCTGGTGTTGGGAGCAAAAATTATCCATGTGGATCAGCTGTGAGCAATACTGTGCCAGTGGGTTTTGCTATCTGTGTAATGCAGGGTATGTAGCCAGGGGAAAAGTGAGCTGTTCATTTTGTTTTGTACTTATCTGTAAGTTTGCATGTGCAGCCAGTGTTGAAACACACATGGCAACAGAGTGTAAGACAGTTAATCCCAAGCAGGAGAGCCTCTAAAAACCATTTGCATTTTATTCTGGAAAGAATTTCTTTTGAACATGGAGGCATTTGATCATCTGAAAGTCTAAAAGTATTTATAAAAACAGAGGCTTGAAATGAATAACTTCTTTAGGTAGAACTAGACAGGTACTAGAACTTTTTACCCTGGCTTCTGTCTCATTTCCTGTCTTTCCCAGTATACAAACCTTGTGGCCTAATTCGTACATATGGGCTACTGATGTTATTAGGAGTGGGCTGAAAGAAGTTAGAAATTTGGTTCCAAGGGTATTTTACAGTTTCTCAGCCATGATGTAGAAAGTAGAAAGGGGTTGTAATGGTAGCTAGCATTCCTTGAGCACCTTTTGCATGCAGAGTGCTGAAGTTGCCATTTTCATTTATTCAGCAAGTGCATTTGAGCATCTGTAGTCTACCAGTGCCGTTCTAAGGATGGGAACTGTAGTTGTGAATAAGATAACATTCCTGCTTTCATCAAACTTATGTTCCAGTGGAGATATATCTATATACCTCTGCTTTTTTATACATCTGTATCTATAAACAAATAAATAAAAATATTCTAATAGTGATGAGAGGTATGAAGAAAATAAAACAGAATTTGGGGCCAGAGAGGTAGTTTCAGGTGTGTGTGTGGCATGTGTTGTGTTTGTGTAAGGGAGCTGCTATCAGCATTATGATTCCAGTGAGGCCAGAATGAGGAGCAAGGAATCACTGCTGTGAGCAGAGGGAGGAGCTTTCCAGGGAGAAGGACCAGCCAGAGCAGGGGCTTTGATAACAGAATGGGCCTTGCCTCTCTATATATATGTATGTATGTATGTGTATATATATATATAGCAGATCTCTCTGAAAAGATCATGCAAGCTGCTATGGAGTGAATGGATCATGGTGGGAGCGAGGTTGGGAGCAGGTGGTGGAGTTAGAAAGCTGGGGGTTAGGGCTCCACAGATGCAGGACTCCATGGTTGGTCCACCATCCCGTGCTGCCCACAGACTGTGTGGGTCCACAGTGAGGTGATGACAGAAATGTCACACATAGAGCTACTTGACAGTAATTGTATGTCTGTTGGATCTAATGAGCAAAAATTAGAGCTTTCATTGTGTATGCTAATTTGTCTGATAATTTGCATTATATTTTAATGTATTGGTTCCCAATAGACTGGAAATTTTGAAACAAACAAAACCCACCCCGTTCTTCTTGCTCTTGTCCTCCTTGTCCTCCTACCTCCTATTTAGGAGGTAAAGTTGACGTGCTTAGCATAGTGGCTCCTGAAGTTGACTTAAAATCAGAATCATCCAGGACAGTAAACATTCATTTGAATGTGGGAGGATTTTGAATTGATAGGGATGTGAAGCCCCATCGGGCCTTTATGTTTAACACACACATGTACATAAATACACAAAAACACACATTTATACACATCTACATACACATCTACACACACATGCATGCACACACAGAGACACCCTCCCCAGGTAATTCTGCTGTGCTAAGGTTTGAGAATCACTACTGTAGAATTGTATACCCCCTTTGAAGTAAATAGACAGGATGTTAAGAACACAATATTTTTAATTTAAAAAGCAGGCAGTTTCAGTTTCTCATGAAGAATCAAGAATTAGCTTTCTGTGCCAAATACCAGCAGACATAAACATACTTGCTTATTTACACACTGGATATACTTCTGAAAGGGAAAAGAACATTATCTAAGAAGACAGAGAAGTATTTACAGTCTAAATTAAGTCTTTGTGTAATAAGAATATATTCAATCTTTTTAAAAAAAATTATATTATTTTTCCTATTTTGAAGTGAGTTAAATGACCTCATTGTTGTATCACTTCCACAATATATCACTGGATAAAAATGGGTTCAATGCTAAGTTTATTTTTTAAACTCTATATTGAATCATTATATTAAAAGTCTAAACTCATGATAAGCTTTTCCCACACTTTCCTTGACATCATTCCCAGCAAAGTACTGTGATCTGAACAGGACTTCTGACCAAATCCACCAGGTGAGAGTTTCCCATTCTTTACCAGGAAAGGGTAAAAGACATTTTTCAACTCGTGTTACTTCTTGGACACTTTTTGAGAGAGAAAGTTGTAAACCATTGTGGAGACCTTAAAAGTGACTAGCCTCAAATCAAAAATAAAAGATGAGGTTGATAAAAAAGAAAATAAAGCTGGCATTTGACTGTCAGCTCATAGAGTGATGAAGTGGTTTCTAACTGAATAATGGGGAAACTCAAGTTTCAGTATGAAGACGTGTGCTCAGCTGCCTAACAGCCAGAGAGCAGCCAGCATTTTTTCACCTCTTTGTTGCTAGATCTTGAAACATATCTTTTCTTTAAGCTTTCCAGGCTTCTCTTTTTTTCCCATTTGTCCTGGGAATGACAGCAAGATGGTATTATAAAATGGGAGAAGGAGAGGGAGGGAGAAAATGAGGGGACAGAACGGAGAGAGGAAACGGTTGTTAGAAAATTTGTCTGCCAGTATCTGTGCTTGTCGAGGTCTTTTTCTTCTAGCTAGAGGGGGAAATACCATTCTCTTTTCCCAAGCAATTATAGGCCCCAAAGATTGAAACTTGGTATATAGCTCTTTAATCTCAGCAGATATTTATGGTTAAACATTAGACTTTTAGGATTCCAGATGTCAGGGTATTAAAATATAAAGGCACAGTGGAGTCTCAGAAAATATTAGAATCTTTGGGATATGTGATGGCAGGGATTTTTATCCTGAGCAGAGGAGGATGAAGCTTCCAGGGACACTTTGTAAGATCCAAAGAGCCCCTTTCTTCCACCTTACTCTTTCCTTCCTCATGACTTGTCTGGGCAGTGAATGGTATCACAAGATTTGATTGCATTTTGACATAATCCACACTGTGAATCAGAAGGATTTTCCTGCGTGATTTGTAAAGGGTGAAGTATTGTATAGAGGCATTATGATCTATGGAAACAATTTCCTTTTCCTTTCTTCAATCTAAACATCTTATTCCTGTGATGCTCTTGTATCTCAGCCCTACCATTAACAACTAATACTTGTTGAGTATATTTCTGACTCTCTGCTAAGAGTTTTGGATGAATGATCTCATTATTAGGGTAGAATGGACAGGATCTACCCTAAGAGATATTTTTGTTCACTCCATTTTTTCCATGTGGAAGCTGATGTAGAGACATAGGCACCTTGTCCAAGTTATATGACTACTTAATAGAAGATTCACGGCTGCACCCATGTCTTTAACACTATATAGTACTGTACGTAGTACCCTCCTTCGATGTTTTCTTGATTCTTCCTCTAGATTGTCCAGGGTAAGCTCTCTGAGTTCTGTCAACTTTTCTCACACACAAAGCTCTGTCTATGCAGAACAAAGCAAACTGAAACTGTGTAATTATTCCAGCAATTATCCACCCCAACTAACAATAATAATAGTTACCATTTATCTGGCATATTCCATGTGCCACACATTATGCTAAGTGGCTTATAAACATACCCATTTATCCCTACAACAGCCTTAACATGTAGGGATTATTATCCCTTTCAGCACTGGAAGGAATAAGGGTTTAGAAAAGTTAACTAATTTTTCATGGTCCCGCAGCTAGAATGTGTAGAACCAAGATTTATATCTGTATGTGTCTCACTCCAAAGTCTGGGCTTGTAAACATTTGTAGATAATTGTCATCGTGTGGTCTGAATCATCTGGTGGTACGCTGTACAAAGATATATTTAACTGAATAATTCACTTATTTCTACTTTACATGGTAGGAAATAGATGTTTAGATTTTTTTAAAAACTGTCAATTACTATAACATTTTGGAAAGACAATGTAATAGCAACCATACAGAAACCCTATATATATATATATGTGTGTGTGTGTGTGTGTGTGTGTGTGTGTGTGTGTATGTATATAGCCATTTTCCGTGAACAGACTAAATGGATTCTGTCACATCCAAGAAAAGCATTTTGCAGCGTTAACCACTGGATGTTGTGTGACAGAAATAGCCTTGTATGGAGAAAAAGCTTTGGTCATGAGACCAAAAGAATATTATTGTAATTTTTCTGTAGCTTTTCCGTTTCCTCCAATTAATTAAAGTAGAGCTTTTTTCCAACTTAGATAAATGTTTACTGAGTACTCAGTGATAACAAAGCACTGTGAACTGTTGGAGTAGCCTAGAAGAGACATCAAGGTAGATAAGAATGGAAGTCATATATGAAAGAGAGAAATCAAGAGTTGTATTTAGAAGCAACAGACACAGGGCTTCCTGTGTGTTGCAATGTAACAGCTCCCTTGTGGGATGCTTTCTGCTCCCACATACAGCTGGGACTCCATCTCTTTATGTCTTTGCTTCATCTAACACTCAATTCCATTACAGCTTATCTCATGCTCTATGGTCATCAATTTACAAGCCTGCCTTCTCTCCAGACTGAGTACCTTGAAGGCAAACATCTTTGAAACTTTAGTACAATCTTTGGAACATAATAGGTGCCCAGCAAATCTTTGCTGAGTAAAGGAATAAATGAATATATAGGTGACTAAGTGAGTTTAAAATTCAAGAGTTGAAGTTTGCTAGGCAACTGTTTTGCAAAATATGTTTTGTAAATTTAATCAATGTATGATTTTTTAAAAATTAATTTATTGGTTATAATTTGAGGCTAATTACTTTACAATATTGTGGTGGTTTTTGCCATATATGATTTGTTTTTGCATTTTTAAAGAGTGCTTCCCTTTCTCTTATCTCAGGAGACTGTGAAAATGTGATGCTTCACCAGATAAACGTTGAAACCTCTGACCATTCCCATTTTGAAGATTCATCATGTGCATTAAAATATTAGAGGTTCTGATAGTCTTGAAATTAAAAAAAAAATACGGCTTAACTTTGTGTTATCCAATATTTATCAAACTTTTTGGATACAGACTATGTTTTTACACTACACATGAGTACTTCTTGAAATTCAGTTCAGTTCAGTCACTCAGTTGTGTCTGACTCTTTGCGACCCCATGGACTGCAGCATGCCAGGCCTCCCTGTCCATCACCAACTCCTGGAGTTTACTCAAACTCATGTCCGTTGAGTCGGTGATGCCATCCAACCATCTCATCCTCTGTTGTCCCCTTCTCCTCCCGCCTTCAATCTTTCCCAGCATCAGGGTCTTTTTCTTTTTTTTGGATATTTATAGGAGCTTTATTCAAAACTGCCAAAACGAGGAAGCAGCAAAGATGTCCTTCAGTGGGTGAATAAGGAAATAAACTGGGGTCCATCCAGACAATGGACTCTTATGCAGCAGGAAAAAGAAATGAGCTATCAAGCCACAGAAAGGCAAGGATGAGCCTTAAATGCATATTCCTAAGTGCAAGAAGCCAGTCTGAAGAGGTTACATACTGTGTGATTCCCACTGTATGGCATTCTAGCAAAGTTAAAACAAAGAAAATTGATTAGTAGATTGGTGAGTGCCAGGAGTTTGGGGAGGGAAAGGGGTGAATAGGTGGGTCAGAGAGAACTTTTAGGGCTGTAAGAATAATTCCATAAAGAAGAATGTAATAGAATCAGGGTCTTTTTCAACAAGTTAGCTCTTTGCATCAGATGACCAAAGTTGGAGTTTCAGCTTCAACATCAGTCCTTCCAATGAATATTCAGGACTGATTTCCTTTAGGAGGGACTGGTTGGATCTCCTTGCAGGCCAAGGGACTTTAGAGTCTTCTCCAACACTACAGTTCAAAAGCGTCATTTCTTTGGTGCTCCACTTTATAGTCCAACTCTCACATCCATACATGACTACTGGAAAAACCATAGTTTTGACTAGATGAAACTTTGTTGGCAAAGTAATGTCTCTGCTTTTTAATAGGCTGTCTAGATTGGTCATAACTTTTCTTCCAAGGAGCAAGCGTATTTTAATTTCATAGCTTCCATCACCATCTGCAGTGATTTTGGAGCCCCCCCAAAATAAAATCTGTCACTGTTTCCACTGTTTCCCCATCTATTTGCCGTGAAGTGATGGGACCAGATGCCATGATTTTGGTTTCCTGAATGTTGAGTTTTAAGACAACTTTTTCACTCTCCTCTTTCACTTTCATCAAGAGGCTCTATAGTTCTTCACTTTCTGCCACAAGGGTGGTGTCACCTGCATATCTGAGGTTATTGTTATTTCTCCCAGCAATCTTGATTCTAGCTTGTGCTAGATTCTAGCTTGTGCTTCATCCTGTCCAACATTTCTCCTTGAAATCAGTGTATGTCAGAATGCATTTTGGGGAATATTATCTCATATTAATCCATTTGCCTGCAGAAATAACATGCCAGTTGAAAAGAAATGATAAGATTACAGTATTTTGTATTTTGATGGTTTCTGGAAGGTCAATCAATTCTACTTTCTACTTCCCATTCAATGCAAAGATGGCCTCTATTGGTAGCTTTCTCAGAAAGTGGGAATTCATTCTCTTACAAGACTGCCAACTATATTCTAAATAATTTTAGTTGTTAGGGTCTTCCTGCTATGATTCCTACCCACCGATCTAGTTTGCTTTCTGGTTACAGAGTATAAGTAGTTCTTTCCATATTGCAGCTTTTTATATATTCAAAGGCAGTTAAACAGTGATCTTATAATAAACAAATATACCTCTTTCAAGCAAAGAAATTCTAAATTTTTCTGTTAGTCAACATATGACAGACTGTTTCAGAATTTTGCTTTCTAAACTGGCTTGTTTTGATGTTCCTTAACTTGTTGATGATTTTTCAAAATGTAGAAACCAGGACTCACCATTGCCTATCCAGAATAGCATTGTCCAATAGAAATAATAATGAAAATGGCAAGAGTAATTTAAATTTTCTAGGGTCCAGGTTAAAATTAAAAAAGGAAAAAGAAACAGGTGAAATTTAATTTAATAATATATTTTATTTAATCCAATAAATTCAGGTATTATTTTGAGGTATAATCAGTGTAAAATTATAGACATATTTGCATTTCTTTTTTCATACTGTCTGTGAAATTTCACATGCATTTTGCAGTTATAACACATCTCAATTCAGAAACTACATTTTCATCAGGAATATTTGATCTGTATCTGCTGCTGCTGCTAAGTCGCTTCAGTCGTGTCCGACTCTGTGCGACCCCATAGACGGAAGCCCACCAGGCTCCCCCGTCCCTGGGATTCTCCAGGCAAGAACACTGGAGTGGGTTGCCATTTCCTTCTCCAATGCATGAAAGTGAAAAGTGAAAAGGAAGTCGTTCAGTCGTGTCTGACTCTTAGCGACCCCATGGACTACAGCCTACCAGGCTCTTCCATCCATGGGATTTTCCAGGCAAGAGTACTGGAGTGGGGTGCCATTGCCTTCTCTGGATCTGTATCTAGATTTCATAAACTTCACAACTCAAAAGTAGATGCATGTTCAAGTTGTTCCAAATATACCTAAACATTTTCATAACTAAATTATCAGTTTTACACTTTTAAATTATATTTAATTAAAATTATATACAATTTAAAATTTAGTTCTTCACTTGCACTAGTCATATTACAAGGGCTAAATGTATGTAGATGAGTATTTCTTCCTTTGCTCTGGAGGGACAAGTATTAAAGAAAATTGGTATTTTAAACCTTTGTTCTAGACTTTGTTAAATTTCATTTTTGTAAGTCATTTTTATCAGATACATCTGATGTTTCATCAGATACATATTTGGACTCGAGGATTAGAAACTAACCACAGAATTAGAGACCACCTAATTGGTTCTGAGCATGTAGCTCAAATCAGTAGAAGAGATAAACTTGACTTATGGGGATAATCTGTCATTAGTAGAACCTACTGTATAAAATATCCAGTCTTCTAAACAAATCATCAAGGTTTTTTGAGAGTGGGAATTTTACTATTCAGAATTTTACTATTTCCCAATCCTTTATTGAGCAATCTATTCACATTTCTGCAGAAGGAAATGGCAACCCACTCCAGTATTCTTGCCTGGGAAAACCCATGGACAGAGGAGCCTGGTGGGCTATAGTCCACGGGGTCACAAGAGTTGGACATGATTTAGTGACTAAACCACCACCACCACCATTCACATTTCTATGCTCTGTCATGGGCTTCCTTGATGGTTCAGAGGTAAACAATCAGCCTGCCAATGCAAGAGATGTGGGTTTGATCCCAGGGTTGGGAAAATCCCCTGAAGAAGAAAAAGGAAGCCCAATCCAGTATTGTTGCCTGGGAAATCCTATGGACAGAGCAGCCTGGTGGGCTATGGTACATAGGGTCACAAGGGGTCAGACTCGATTTAGTGACTAAACAACAATGCTCTGTTATATGAGAAGCAGTAACATCAGTGCTCCACAAGAGGGGCTATTTTTGAGTGCAACTAAGTGAAATTTCTTGTTTTTGCCATGATAAGATACTGGCTCTCTCCTTTCTCTTTTTCATTTTCTTGTCTTTTCTTTATTTCACCCTTCCTCCCCTGCTCTCTGGCTTGGATTATTTCTGCCTTGGATTATACCTCTGCCAGGAATTCATGGAATAGTAAACTGTGGTCTTATTCTTAAAATTTTAATAATGGAGGAATCCTTCAGTACTGCTTTTATTCCTGTGGTACAAAAATTATTGAAAGCTTTGGAAGGCAGACGCTCAGAGTTTAGCTGATTTTATGCCTAAGACAGATGTTGTTAGTGATTTTATTTTGTGTGTGTGTGCATTTTAATGGAAGGAAATACTTCCATTAGACAGTCCCACCAAAAAATAAAGTGATTTTGCCTTGCCAATGTGTACTAAATAAGTTCACGACTGAGACCTTCTGATATCGATATTATTAATCTGAAATATTCTTTGATTTAGTTTAAGTTTTTTCTCCATGTATTTGCACACTTGCTAGATGTAAAATCAATAATATTTTGTGACAAACAGTAATTAAAACACAGTAATTAAAATATCCTAGAAACATATGGATGGAACAAAATTTTTTAAAAGGTCAAAAATAGATACCAAATGCATTTAAAAACTTAGTTTATAACTAAGATGACATTTTAAATCATGGGAAAATAGAAGTTGTTGATGTTGAGGCATTTGGTTAATCACTCAGGGAAAAAAATTAGGAATTCACATTTTTCCCTTTATAAAAATAAATTTCATATGGATTCAGGGGGAAAAAATATATGGAATCACCAGGAAATATTGGTGAGATTATATATATTCTTAGTTATAGAGATTTTTCTTAGCATGAAATAAAAATGTAGTACACATATGTAAATGTCTGATAAATTTGTCTTGTATGAATTTAAAAGTTCTGCAAAGGATATTAAAAACTACACTTAAAAATTAGAAAAAAATTACAACTCATATAGAAAAGGGCTAATCTTAATATAGAAAAATATTCTTACTAATATTTAAGAAAAAACTATTCAAAATGTATTCAAATAATTTTGAACTTCATTTCACAGATAAATAAATACAAATGCCAAAAACATACAGAAAGCCACACAAAACACAGAAAATGAGAAAGATGAGTTCTTTCTTAATCAGAGCATGGGTTAGGAGGTTTTACATGAGTTGAGCTGCCTGGACTGTGTCTACTTGCTAGATGGGCAACTCCAAGAAAGCTTCTAGTTTCTCTGAGCCTCAGTTTCCTCATTTAGGAAGTAGAAACATTAATAGTATATACCTACATGTTTGGGCTTCTCTAGTGTCTCAGTGGTAAAGAATCCGCCTGCAATGCAGGAGACCCAGGAGACGCATGTTCGATCCCTGGGTTGGGAAGATCCCCTGGAGGAGGGCATGCAACCCACTCCAGTATTCTTGTCTGGAGAATTCCATGGACAGAGAAACTGGTGGGCTACAGTCCATAGGATCGCAAACAGTTGGACATGACTGAAGCGACTGAGCACACACTCACTGAGATGATTATTTTAAGGATTACAGGAGAGCAACTCAACAAAAGTATCCACCACTACTACTAAGACAGTGATGACCATTGCCACTGTATTAACTATTAATATGTTTATTTTCACAGTCATGTTGGCAACTGAAGGTCTATACTTTGACTTCCACAACTCCATTTTTAGGAAATTATCCTAAAATTTTTTGTGAAATGAATAAAAAAGACAGTAAAACATATACAATGAAAAAGAAAAGACTCTCTGTCTTTACCCTCAGCAGTCCTGATCTTCAGTGCTGCCCCTTAGAGGGAAGTTGCCGTTTTTAAAAATCATGTATATGTATTACTTATTATTTTAATAAGAATAATGACAGTAAAACTCATTTATATAACAAATGGGAATCCTGAAATATGAGTTGGTTATTATGTAAAGCATGTCAGGAAAAAGGACACAGAAGAAAAGAAATTTTCCTAGACCTAGAAGCCAATCTCTCTACTACAGAATTACGGACTCCCTGTAGGACCCAATTCCAATTTGCTTAACTCCCTCACAGGAAAAATATTAATGAAATTGAATATAAGTTCCTGAAAGTAATTGCCATGGAGAAAGGGAGATGAAGCTGACTTTTTTTTTTCCTGTGGCTGTGGATAATGTCTTCCCTTTTGGGTGATGTTGGTGAGATGCAACTTTCCTTAGGTACAGCCCATGAGGACCCATCCCTGCATCTAGGCCATATTCTGTCTTCTTGTTTGAGCACTTTAGAGGCAAAGGAGCAGATCCTGGAGTTATAAAACTCACAATGCCTATAAGCTACTCAGCTGCTCACCTGGCTTGGGATGGACACTAAGTAAGTACTAGTGACCACTGTTTTTTTGTCCCATTTATTCTGCCTCTGACTGGGCTGATGACTTGAACATTTGAGCATCCAGCTTAACTGGTTCTTTTACCAGTTTTCTGCTGCCATGGGAGATTGTATAAATGTAGTGGAGTGAGTGAAAGTCGCTCAGTCATGTCCGACTCTTTGCAACCTCATGGACTGTAGCCCTCCAGGCTCCTTGGTCCATGGATTTCTCCATGAAAGATACTGAAGTAGGTTGCCTTTCCCTCTTCCAGGGGATCTTCCTGACCCAGGAATCAAACCCGGGTCTGCTGCATTGCAGGCAGGTTCTTTACCGTCTGAGCCACCAGGGAAGCCCACTAAATGTAGTGGCTTAAAAGAACACCCATGATTGTCTCATAGTTTTACAAGTCAGAAGTCTAGATACTTGGCTGGTTTCTCTGCTTAGAGCCTCTCAAGGCTGAAATTTAGCTATTGACAGTACTGCATTTCTTTCTTGAGTCTTTCTGGATGAATCCACTTCCAATCTGACTCAGGTTCTTGGCCCGATTCAGTTCCCTGTGACTATAGGACAAAGATTTCTATTCCCTTGCTGGTTGTAGGCTGGGAAGGGGGTAGGTGGGGCTTCTGCTTAAAGTTTAGGGCTACCCTCTCTCCCTGACTGTGACCCACTTCACCTGCAAAGCCAGCATCGGTGGCTTGTGTCCGTCTCGTGCTTTGAATTTCTCTTGCCTTCTCTTCTGCAGCATCTCTCTGATTCTAGCCAGTGAAAGTTCTTTGCTTTTAAGAATTTATAGGGCTCAATTGAGCCCACACAGATAAACTTCCCATTTCAAGATCCACAGACTTTATCACACAACCAAAGTCCTTTTGCCATATTCACATGTTCAAGAAGAGGGCATGGACATGTGTGGGAGGTTTTTACCCAGCTTGCCATAGTTCCTTGCAAAGCCATAGTTGTTGTTTTAGAAGGTGGAAGAGCAAGAGCTAGTAAGCTGGAATACTGATGCTACCTCTGGAAGATTTCTTTTTTGTCAGAAAAGAAGGAAGACCTGGTTTATCTGATTTCAGAGGTATTATAGAAATATGGAGGACTCCGTGTCCTTTCTCCAGAAAGAACATCAGGTTTTGATGGAAAAATTATCAGTATAACTGTATTTATTTGATATGATTGTGTAACATTATGGTTCTTAAGCTTATTTTTGTCTCACCTTTGTTAAAATTTGAAGCAAAAAATATTTTACAGGCATACCTCAGAGATACTGCAGCTTTGGTTCTGGATTGCCCAATAAAGTGAATATCACAAAAAGCAGGTCATATGAATGTTTTGGTTTCCCAGTACATATAAGAGTTATGCTTACATTATGCTGTAGTCTCTTAAATGTGCAATAACATTTATCTAAAAAAAAGCAATAATACAAATCCCTTCATTAAAAAATACTTAGTGCTAAAAAATGCTGAACAGCTTCTGAACCTTCAGTGATTTGTCATCTTTTTGCTGGTAGAGGGATTGAACTATTGTGATAATAACCCATATATGACACAGAGACACAAAGTGAGCAAATGCTGTTAGGAAAATGGCGCTGACAGACCTACTTCATGCAGGGTTGCCACACGGCTTCAATTTGTAAAAATCTCAGTATTTGCAGAGTGTAACAAAATGAGGTGTGCTTGTGTCTTGATATGCATTTGAATATGTATTTTTAAACATTAATTTTATCAAAGTTGCTTTATAATATTCTGTTAGTTTCTACTGTACAACAAAGTGAATCAGCTATATGTATATATATATCCCCTCCTTTTTGGATTTCCTCCTCATTTAGGTCACCGTGGAGCACTGAGTAGAGTTCCCTGTGCTATGCAGTAGGTTCTCAATAGTTATCTATTTCATACATAGTATCAATAGTGTGTGTGTGTGTGTGTGTGTATGTGTGTGTATACACACACATATACACACATATGTCCATCAGTCTCCCAGTTCATCACCTCCTTTCCCCCTTGGTAACCAACCATACATTTGTTACATGTGTTTTAACTATGACTTTATTATAAACTGTCATTGATTGATCCTTTTGAACTGTGGTGTTGGAGAAGACTCTTGAGAGTCCCTTGGACTGCAAGGAGATCAAACCAGTCAATCCTGAAAGAAATCACTCCTGAATATTCATTGGAAGGACTAGTGCTGAAGCTGAAACTCCAGTACTTTGGCCACCTGATGAGAAGAACTGACTCATGGAAAAGACCCTGATGCTGGGAAGACTGAAGGCAGGAGGAGAAGGGGACGACAGAGGATAAGATGGTTGGATGGCATCACTGACTCAATGGACATGAGTTTGAGCAAGCCCCAGGAGTTGGTGATGGACAGGGAAGTCTGGTGTGCTGCAGTCCATGGGGGTCGCAAAGACTGAGCAACTGAACTGAACTGTTGTTGATTATTTACCATGATAGCACTTCAAAATACAGCCTCAGTCACCAAATTACCCCTGAGTTAAGGGCACAGAATGTAGGCATTAGGAACTCCTGACTGTCCAGTGCTTGGTGATGCTGGGTGACACAAATGTAAACTTCTGCAGTAAGGGAAAACAGCTAGTTTTCCCTTGCTCTCTCAGACACATCGATAGCCCACCCAAATAGCTGAGTATGAACCTGCAAAAGCTTAGATGAGGGAGCACTGCATTTTGCAGCAATTAATTTTGCAGAGGAAGCAGTCTGTTTAAAGATGCCTGCAGCACTCACTAAAATGGGGGCTGTTTTTCAAGGCCACCAGAGCTGCAGTGGGCTCAGGCTGGTTCATCAACAAAAAATGCTAGAATATGGCCTCCTGGGTTTTGCAAAAGGAGGGACTGGAGGGGCAATGAATTATGCTCACCTGCTAGAGCTGGGTGAAGTCTGTAATTGTTTAGCCCCCTAGCACTCCCCTGCAAGGGTTAAAATGACACAGATATTAGTTGGCGATGGCTAAAATTGTTGGTTTGAAGCTCTCGGCAATACGCAGACTGTTATTTACCGGACTTGGTCGATTTACTTCTTAATGCAATAATGACCTGTGAAATGAAACGTGAGCTAGACAATTGTTCCTCATTGTTTCCAGTAAAACAGCCCTTCATACCCCATTAAACCACCATTAATTCCATATGAAAGAGAGTCACGCACAAGTGCAGGATGGTCTCTCTTTCTCGGACATTCCTGCTCCTGTGCTCCAGTTTTATTTTTCTTCTTTTACTTCGTATTTCCCCTTTTCTTCCTCTTTCCCTCCATTTCTCCAAATGGAATATGGACAACCTGGAGTCCATGGTGGGAAATTCTTCCAAAGGAGTTACATCTCCTCCCAGAACAGGGGCAAGGTTTCAGTTGCCAAACCTCCACCTGGCTCTGTGTTTGCCTTGGACATGAAAATAGCTACAGAAACAGAAGAGTTTTGAAAAACAAGGAGCAGTTGTTTAGTCTTGTTTAAAAAAAGATCCAGATGCCTGTTCCAGATGGATAGGTGTTCGTCTTCCCACACTGGTTGCCAAGGAACTGCCTCCAGGTAAGCCAGCCATGTGGATGGGTGATACACTTTCTCTGGCCTCAGAAGGGGTCCTTCCCACATCAGGAGACACAGGAAGCCCCTCTCTGTTCCAGGAACCTGAATAGCTTTGAGCTGCTTTCCCTTATCCTGGGACCAATTCTAACTCCCCTGTGACAAAGGCCCCAGCCTGGAAGCACTAAGCCACGTGGCATGATAGCCGCTTCTGGAGCATTTCTTCTCCCTGACTCTTTTGTCCTTATACTGGCACCCATCTTAATTTTTTTCACTGACACTGTGGAATGCTTTGCTATTCATTTTGCATTTTACTGAAACCAAGCAAGGCCCCTCTGTGTCTCTCATTTATTGTTTGTAGGAAGAAGACTGTAGTCTCCTAGACTTTTCTGGAGTTCCAAAGAGCAGACTCAAGCAGTTACTAATTAGGGAAATGAGGGAATGCAGAAACAGAGGAAAAGCAGTCAAGAAACAATCAGTTCAGTTCAGTCGCTCAGTTGTGTCCAACTCTTTGCAAGCCCATGAATCGCAGCGCGCCAGGCCTCCCTGTCCATCACCAACTCCCGAAGTTTACTCAAACTCAACATCCATCGAGTCGGTGATGCCATCCAGCCATCTCATCCTCTGTTGTCCCCTTCTCCTCCTGCCCCCAATCCTTCCCAACATCAGTCTTTTCCAGTGAGTCAACTCTTTGCATGAGGTGGCCAAAGTACTGGAGTTTCAGCTTTAGCATGAGTCCTTCCAGTGCACACCCAGGACTGATCTCATTTAGGATGTACTGGTTGGATCTCCTTGCAGTCCAAGGGACTCTCAAGAGTCTTCTCCAACACCACAGTTCAAAAGCATCAATTCTTTGGTGCTCAGCCTTCTTCACAGTCCAACTCTCATATCCATACATGACCACTGGAAAAACCATAGCCTTGACTAGATGGACCTTTGTTGGCAAAGTAGTATCTCTGCTTTTGAATATGCCATCTAGGTTGGTCATAACTTTCCTTCCAAGGAATAAGCGTCTTTTAATTTCATGGCTGCAGTCACCATCTGCAATGATTTTGGAGCCCCCAAAAATAAAGTCTGACACTCACTGTTTCCACTGTTTCCCCATCTATTTCCCATGAAGTGGTGGGACCGGATGCCATGATCTTCGTT
>NW_011495047.1:941489-962250 GCF_000754665.1 Bison bison bison
TTATGATCCACACAGTCAAAGGCTTTGGCATAATCAATAAAGCAGAAATAGATGTTTTTCTGGAACTCTCTTCTTTTTTCGATGATCCAGAGGATGTTGGCAATTTGATCTTTGGTTCCTCTGCCTTTTCTAAAACCAGCTTGAACATCTGGAAGTTCATGGTTCACATATTGCTGAAGCCTGGCTTGGAGAATTTTGAGCATTACTTTACTAGCATGTGAGATGAGTGCAATTGTGTGGTAGTTTGAGCATTCTTTGGCATTGCCTTTCTTTGGGATTGGAATGAAAACTGACCTTTTCCAGTCCTGTGGCCACTGCTGAGTGTTCCAAATGAGCTTGCATATTGAGTGCAGCACTTTCACAGCATCATCTTTCAGGATTTGAAATAGCTCAACTGGAATTCAATCACCTCCACTAGCTTTGTTTGTAGTGATGCTTTCTAAGGCCCACTTGACTTCACATTCCAGGATGGGAGAAGTGTGCTGCTGCTGCTGCTAAGTCACTGCAGTCATGTCCAACTCTGTGTGACCCCATGGACGGCAGCCCACCAGGCTCCCCCGTCCCTGGGATTCTCCAGGCAAGAACACTGGAGTGGGTTGCCATTTCCTTCTCCAATTCATGAAAGTGAAAAGTGAAAGTGAAGTCGCTCAGTTGTGTCTGACCCTCAGTGACCCCATGGACTACAGCCTACAAGGCTCCTCTGTCTATGGATTTTTCCAAGCAGGAGTACTGGAGGGGGTGCCATTGCCTTCTCCATGGGAGAAGTGTAGACTACCTCAAAATATGCCTTAATGACATATTGATTATTTCAAATTAAAATTTATTCAAGTACCAGTTGAATCTAGAGGGACACTCTGACCCTCCTCTTGGTCTCTTTGAAAGGAGAAAATAAATCTCTCATGTGAAAGTTGCTTTTCTTGCATCTGGGGGTAGAAGGGACACCATTATCACTAGGGGCAGGGAATTCAGGGCCAAGAAGCTTGTATAAATAAACCTTGTTACTTCTTTCCTAATTTATTGCCCAAACTTTGCTTAAATTTCTTAGTAATTGAGCATCCAAACTTAAGTTCCTTTGCTCTGTCAATTCCTCCCAAATTTATTGTTTTCACGTCTAAAAAGTATAAAAACGTCTGCTTTGGCCACTTCTTAGGCCCCATTTCTATGAGACCTCTGTGCTCATAGATTAAATTTTGTTCCTTTTTCAGCTGTTAATATGATTTGTATCAATTTTTTTATTAGTCTGGCTAAAAGAATTCAAGAGAAGTCGAGGGAAATTTCCCCATCCCCAACAGAGTCCATCAGACAGATACAAGATATATATATTTCAATCCAGAAAGTCCAGATTTGGCAATTAAGGTATTTTGTTTCCCCCTTCTCCTCTTGAGAGGAAGGGAAAAAAAGGGGAAAGATATTCTGAATCACCTAAATCACTCTTGATCACACGCACACACTCAAAACAAAATCAAAATAACACCTATCAATTTTTTATATCCTTTCTACTTTTCAGTTCGGATTTTGGAGGCATGTTTATCATTTGAAATTCTTAACAGTTGGTTTTTCTACCTATCTTAAAGTGGTTCCACTTGTACATGAATTGTTCTTGAAGAGTCCATTGTTTTATAAGTAGCAACTCTGGCACTGGTTTGTATGATCAGATCAGATCAGATCAGATCAGTTGCTCGGTCGTTTGTATGATACCACCTGGTAATTGGACTTTCCGTGTGGCGCTAATGGTAAAGAACCCACCTGACATGAGAGGTAGGTAGGAGACATGAGACTCAGGTTCTATCCCCGGGTTCAGAAGATCCCCTGGAGGAGGGCCTGGCAACCCACTCCAGTATTCTGGCCTGGAGAATCCCATGGACAGAGGAGCCTGGCAGGCTATAGTGCATGAGGTTCCAAAGAGTCAGACACGACTGAAACGACTTAGCATGCACATACACACTTGGTAATTAGACAGTCTAGTATATTCCTCATATACCCCCCTCCACACAGGGTCATGTGTGCTGGGAATGAATAGTGTGGGAGACTGGGCACAAACAAAGATTGTCTCCCTATAGGACAAAGAGAAAGGCTATTTACTTATTTAAATTTTTATTTTTTAATTGATTAATTAATTCATTAATTTTGGCCACACTATTTAGACCTTCCCTATGAATTCACTTTTTTTTTAATTGAAGTATAGTTGATTTGTAATGTGTTAGCTTCAGGTGTATTGCAAAATGATTCAGTTATATACATACATATATATATTTTGGAAGCTTCCTTGGTGACTCAGACAGTGAAGTATCTGCTTGCAATGCAGGAGACTCAGGTTCAATCCCTGGGTTGGGAAGATCCCCTGGAGGAGGAAATGGTAATGCACTCTAGTACTCTTGCCTGGAGAATTCCACGGTCAGAGGAGCCTGGTGGGCTACAGTCCACGGGGTCGCAAAGAGTCAGACATGACTAAGCGACTAACACCTTTCACTTTTGTATGTATTTTATGCCTTCTTCCCCTTTGGAAACTCTAAGTTTGTTCCTGATGTCTGTGAATCTGTTTCTGTTTTGTAAATAAGCTTATTTGTATCTTTTTTTATTCCACGTATAAGTGATATCATGTGATATATGCCTTTGTTTACCTTTCTTCACTTAATAAGATAATCTCTAGGTCCATCCATGTTGTGAACTCACTTTTTTAAATTAATTTATTAAAATTTTTATTTTGTAGTGGGATATAGCTGATTAATGCTATTCTGATAGTTTCAGGTGAACATGGAAGGGACTCAGCCATGTGTATACATGTATCCATTCTCCCCCAAACTCCCCTCTTGTTCAGGCTGCCACACAACATTGAGCAGAGTTCCTTGTGCTATACAGTAGGTCCTTGTTGGTCATTCATTTTAAATATAGCAGTGTCTACATGTCCGTCCCAAACTCCCTAACTATCCCTTCCCCCCACTCTTCCCTCCAGCAATCATAAGTTCAGTGAACTCACTCTTGAATCTGCTGTACAATGGAGCTCATCACCTCATTCTTTCCTGGAAAACATATCTGGCATTTTACTGTTTACAGCTAAAATTACAGAGCTCCCAGGAACAAAGTGACTACAATCATATAGCCTATCAGACCAAACTCTCATTCCTTTTCAAGCCAGTATTTTGTCCCCTGTATTACAATTCCTTTTAATAAAAAGTTAATTACAAAATAAATCAGCAATTAGTGAAGTAAATAAGTGATTCATGGCTCATTTAAAATAAACTTCATTTTTTTTAAAGAAAAAAATAATAGAGGGTAACCCTTTATTGTTCAGAGTAGACTTATTCCTATGGCTACTGCATCTTTCAAGAGTTTACTGAGGTCCTACGTGTCCTTCAACGGGATGCGCTCTTCACTCCAGGAGGAAGTGAAGTCTTCTTCCTCAGACTGCCTTGGAATTTACTAGAATGTTGTTCTTCAAGTTACATTTTGCTTAGCATGATTAACTGTATTAGCATGTGGTAGTGACTTCTTTCTCTGATTTGATCATAACTTTCCGAAGGGAAGGACAGATTTATTATGCTATTTTTAGTTTAGTTTAACCAATATGTATTGATTTTCCATTACAATTTAATAACAGTTACTACTATTACAATAGTTTCCCTTTACTGGGTGCCTCTTACATGCAAGACATTGTGTGGCATGTGTGACCCCTTTGGGCCCCTCCCTGACTCCAGTTGCATTCCTTTCCCTTCCTCCTCTTGGAGAAACTACCTTGAATTTGGTGTTTCTCATACCTGTGTACTTCTTCATATTCTTTCTTTATTAATTTGGTTGGAAAAATGAATAAGTAAACTTTTACCCGCATAGGGGTATACCAGCTTCAGTGACATTCATCACTTGTTCTTTGTTCAGATGTCTCTCTGCCTTAGGCGATGCATTTCTCCTCCTGTCCTGCCAAGGGATTGGAATCCAGTGTATTAGTATTGTTGAAATGACAAGAAGATGCAAAATGCAGAGTGAGGATGTGTTTGAAGAAAACACAGCCAAGTTTCCATTTTCTTGAGGGAGATGGGACACCTCTGCTGCTGCTGCTAAGTCGCTTCAGTTGTGTCCGACTCTGTGCGACCCCATAGATGGCAGCCCACCAGGCTCTGCCATCCCTGGGACTCTCCAGGCAAGAACACTGGAGTGGGTTGCCATTTCCTTCTCCAATGCATGAAAGTGAAAAGTGAAAGTGAAGTCGCTCAGTCGTGTCCGACTCTTAGCGACCTCATGGACTGCAGCCTACCAGGCTCCTCCATCCATGGGATTTTCCAGGCAAGAGTACTGGAGTGGGGTGCCATTGCTGTCTGTCCTTTTCTTCACCAGAGCAGGTGTTTCTCAAAATTCTGCTAATAGAATAGCCTTCAATTGTAGCTCTCAGTGTCCTGGGTATCTGGGAGAACTCCATGATGGGTAAGTCAAAATTGTGAAGGTCTGTGAAAGTGGTTTAGTTCCAAATTCCTGCTTTCTCTATATGCTAGTAAGAATTGGTTTTAGAATTTTTCTCGCCTTTCAGGAAAAAGCAAGTGGAAGGAGCTTGTGTACACTTGGCCTTCTCACTTACTAGCTCTGTGACCTTGGAGAGGTCACTGATGTTCCCTTAGCCTATTTCCTCATCTGTAATATATGTACAGCAATACCTGTTCTGCCTAATTTTCAGAGTTCCTTTTAGAAAGAGATGAGATAACTCATGCTGCTTGTAAACTATAAAACACCATGAATATAAAGGGAAATAATTTTGTGTCTCATCATGGGGGGAAAATGACAGACATGCTTATTCTGCCTGAGTAGACAGTATTTAGACTTGAAGCTCAAACATGAAAACCCTAGTTAGTTATTTCTATTTTATCTAAGATTTTAGCATCATGAAAAATGGTCTTGTTTTCATTTGCCTTAATGTATCCCTAGTCCTGAACACAGTTGTCAAAATCTATCTACTTACTGATCATATAAAAAACTGGTAAATATGAATCTTCTCTTGATCCATGGCTTCAAGAGAAGTTCCAAGGCCTGAGAACAAAACAAGAGTTGAGAAAACCTTCACCTTCTAAGACGCTTCCCTGGTGGGTCAGATGATAGAGAATCTGCCTGCAATGTAGGATACCCAGATTCAATCCCTGGGTTGGAAAGAACCCCTGGAGAAGGGAATGGCAACCCTCTCCAGTATTCTTGCTTGGAGGATTCCATGGACAAAGGAGCCTGGCAGGCTATAGTTCTTGGCATCACAAATTCAATGACTAACACTTTTACTTCACCTTCTAAAGTGAGGCTCCAGAGTTCCATTGCTGTCAGTGACAAAAATTTTCTGTATCTGTGCTATCTAACATCGTCTCTACTAGCACATGTGTGTACTGAGCACTTGAAAGTGACTAGTGAGCTTTCCATTCAGTGAAAGAAACTGAATTTTACTTTATTTTATTGTGATTAATTAAAATCTAAACGTACATAGCTACATGTGGTGAGTGGATACTGTGATGGACAGTGCAGGCTTAGACAATCTATGTTGTTATAAAGGAAGTGGCTAGAACCTAGGGTAACCTCTCTCTATGCCTTCAGGTATAAGGGAAGAGGAGAAAGGGCACTTTTTGTAGGATTATACTGTAATTAACTTTCAATATTCTGTGAACTGTCCATCTCTGCTCACAGGGGCAGAGCATACTGCTTACCTTCTTATCCTCTCAAAGGAGTGTTTTTTTCAGAAAAAAATATTTATTTTGTTTCTACTTCTCCCCACCTCAATTAGTATTCTTTTATTGCTTCTTTTCTGTGCTTAAACTTTGAAAATTTTCAAATATATGAGAAAGTATAAGGATAAGATAGTAAAACCTCTATGTATCCATCACTCAGTTTCTTCAGTTATCAACTCATGTTTAACTTTGTTTTGTCTCACTATCCACTCACTCCTACCCCGTCAAGATTATTTTAATGTTATGTATTTCAATATGTACCTTTATAAGATAAGGACTCAAAAACACAGAGGGACTTGGGTTTTAAGCTACCACTAGAAATTTACAGGCAGAGTCTGCTATCAGACACCCTGAAAAAGAGTCTGTAGGTGAGAGATGGGCTAAGTGACTTGTACTAAAGAAGGTTTCACTTCCCAGCTTGCTGAGCAAAGATCCCAGGCCCACAGTATTACAAGTGTGTGCTTATTAGTGGAGCGTATCACGTACCATTTTAACAGAGACTCACCCAAGAGGTGTGAGGTGACCTCAAGTGAGGGGTGAACACTGGGCATCAGGGGCTATCAGAAAAGTTGTAAGTAGCCATTTAGAAGCAGGCATCTCCATGCCAGACAGGCAACTGCAGATCCTGAGTGCAAATCTCTATGGGACCCACAGAAGAGCCTGACTCAAAAATGAGTCAGTTTTAAACATTTTCAATACTCAGAGGGTATCATTGCTAAGTTAGCTAGATGATAAATGTTAAACTCAACATTCAAAAAGCTAAGATCATGGCATCTGGTCCTGTCACTTCCTGGCTAACAGATGAGGAAAAAGTGGAAACAGTGACAGATTTTATTTTCTTAGGCTCCAAAATCACTGTGGCTGCTGTAAAATTAAGACGCTTTGACAAACCTAGACAGCATATTAAAAAGCAGAGACATCATTTTGCTGACAAACATCCATAATCAAAGCTGTGGTTTTTCCACTCGTTATGTATGGATGTGAGAGTTAGACCATAAAGAAGGCTGAGTGCCAAAGAATTGATGCTTTCGAATTGTGGTGCTGGAGAAGACTCTTGATACTTCCTTGGACAGCAAAGAGGTCAAACCAGTCAATCCCAAAGAAAATAAACCCTGAATATTCATTGGAAGGACTGATGCTGAAGCTAAAGCTCCAATACTTTGGCTCTCTGATGCAAAGAGCTGACTCATTGGAAGACTCTGCTGCTGGGAAAGATTGAAGGCAGGGGGAGAAGGGGATGACAGAGGATAAGATGGTTGGATGGCATCACTGACTCAATGGACATGAGTTTGAGCAAACTCTGGGAGATAGTAGAGGACAGGGAAGCCTGGCGGTTCATGGATTCACAAAGAGTTAGACACGACTTAGCGACTGAACAACAACATATGTTCTTAGTTCTGAGAAACCTCTTCTGTTCTATATAGCTCCTCTCTCTCTCAACTCCAGGCACCAAGCTCAATCCTGGAAAACTGGAGACTTCATAGTTAGTGGAGGAAGGGGGATCAAAGCAGAAAAATAATGCGAAGCCAATCATATTCTTCTCCAACATAGATTTCTCAGCTCGAAACGGACTAAAATTGAAGGAAGGAAAAAGGTTTCAAAAGGATTTGAGATTGCATTGGACTGGACAGGAATGTTTCATATATGAGAGTAATCAGAAAAGCTATGTCATCTACCTGGAGTTTCCTCCAGGATCTGAGAAAAAATTATTTGACAGCATGAGTTTAACTGGGAATGGGTTAGGAAGACTAAATTTCCTCTCTTGCACCTGCTGAGTCCAGCTCACTTGGTAAACAGATTACAGTCATAAGGATAATTGTACATTATTAATGATACATTGATAATGATGGTGATGAATAGCTAACATTTATCAAGTATTTGCAACCTGCTAGGTACTCTTCTAAGCATTTTATCTGTTTTAACCCCTCAGCTGGAAATTCATATGGAGTTGATTCCTCCCTAGGAGAGGGAGCTCTGATAACTGGATTGTAAGACTTTCTATGTCTCACTGGAAGATAAAACCACATATGCTGAAAAATCATTATCACCTAATAGTTACTGAACACACTTAACAAGCATTTCACATGCATTATTTCATTTACTACTTTAACAGCACTATGAAATAATTGCTCATTTCATCCATTTTATACATAAGTAAATTGAGGTTCAGAGGAATGAAGTCAATTTACCTTCTGACAGGTCTAGGCTGAGAATCTAGTGATGTAAAGCCTCAGTGTCTTGCTTTTTACCATTACCCTACATCTGAAGCCAGGACTACTGCTCACCTATTTTCTCTTCTTAAAAACGAGTACATCTATTATAAGGAGCAAGAAATTGTCCTGTTCAAGCAAAATTAAAAGTTGGTCAGTTTGAACATTGTAAAACACTTTGGGTACTAATTAGTAATACAGTTAGTTCCTCCCCTTGTCCCAAACAGTCAACTTTAGCATGGAAAAACAAGAATATAGAAAATGGCTCAAATGAACTGTCAGCCTGTATTCCAGCAAATATAGGAAAAACAAGAGCCAGGGCCAACTGTTCATTTCTGACCCCCTAGAGTCCTCCTGATCCTCGCAAATCTTCTTCCTCTCCACTTTATTTCATTGTTGTTCTTAAAATGAATTCCAAAACCCAAGAGAGGGATAAGGCTCTTACCAAGAAGAGAAAGAAAAAGCTATGCTGTTACGGTTCAGTGTATTCTGAACTCTTGAAATTTGGGGCCTATTTATACTTCAAGACAAACAGAGATCATGTTAACAATAGCAGATGTTGCGAGGGGAGGATAGAGTTTATTACAGGCAGACCTATGTGGGGTCAGAAGCAATAGGCTCTTCCTGGGGAGGAAGTCGGATGGGCAGCTGCAAGGCTAGAAAGGGCTCATGATTGTATTACAGTCCAGACTTAGAGCACGGTGTGTTGCCCAGGTCTGTGGTTGGATACACATGCAGCTTCGCTACCCCTCACTCAATTTTCTTGTTGGTCTCAGGCGTTACTTCCAAAACTGTGTAGGTGGCTTAGATGCAAGGAAAACCTCTAACTGTTTTGAAGGGGCTAGGAGACAACTCATATTTGCAAATATGATTGGAAGCATTTATCTTTCCTTCCCCTTCTACATCTTCTAAATATTAGCATTTAATAAAATACACATTTCTTTCATTTATTTTGAACTGCCTCCAAAGCCAGCAAATACCAGAACCTCAAATATTATGATAGGATAGGTTCTTTATTGGTTTGTTTTCTTTTCATTCTTTCTGTTTTTACTGTGTGATTCTTTTTCATTATAAATCCTTATGTTTCCAACTCAAGGAGCCTGACTAATCAGAAGGGCTTCCAGCAGAGGTAGACAAATATTCTCAGTGCAGTCCTGAGACCCTGCAGATGCAGATAGCTCTGCTATTCACAGGAAATGAAGAAGGCAGGTCCATCAGAGACAGAGGATTTCCTCTTCAGATAAAGTATGTTAGCTGTTGCATATTAGTGATATAAAGCTCTGGAGGAGAGAGGCAAGATGGTCTAATGATGGGGGAAATGGCCTCCTCTTATCCTGGATGCTGTTGAAAGCAGAACCAGAGACAAAGTTCACACATAGGTTATTTATTTGGGAAATGATCCAGGAACAGAAGCAGGGGATAGAAAGAGTGAAACGAAGGAGGGAAAGCAACTCAAGATATTACAGGAGATGCTTGATCCTCAAGGACTTGTGAAGACCCTTTTGAATCATTCTCCATTCTCCCCATGGGCAAAAGGAAAAGATACCTGTTCATGTCTCCGATTGGTCAAAACCCTAATCCTCACACTTCCTGGTTGCATGTGTATGAATGCTAAGTGGTTCATCTCATGGGCAGCATCAGAGAGGCCCAGAGCAGAAGGTAAAACACAGTCAGTTTTCTTTTGCATGGAAATGAGACTCACATCAGTGGCTGGAATAAGAGATAATTTGATGTGGTACACACGGATATGCAACACAGAATTGATTATTATAGGATGGTTGTTGTTCATAGTCAACTGAAATATATGAGATGGTGTTTGAAGTTGTCCTTGACAGGGATGGGTAAGAACACTCCATTGAAAGTAAAAAAGTAGGTCTTTCTTGGGACTGCAGTAACAGATTAAAAGTGTTTTTTTTCCAGTTGTTTCAGTGCACATAAGAACATGAATAGATTGGGCATACATACATTGCGGATAACCTGCCTTCAGTATATGAGAGAATAATATTGTTTCTGTGGATCTACAATTCTGAAAACAAGAGCTAGGCATGGGGAGAGCAGCAGGTGCAACAGACACAAACATCAGTTAGTTGTTTGAGTTGTTGAAGAAACACAAGAGAAGAATGTGTAGGGGAGGAAAATCGTTTACCCATCTGAGGTTCATTGGCTGGAGTCCTACAACACAGACCCACAAAAGATTAACAAGAGAAAAGCAAACATAAGTTCATTAATGTGGACATTGTGCATACACAGGGGATAACTTGATGATGAGTAACTCAAAAGAGTGGTTAGAACTTGAGCTTAGACCTTGAACATCTTAGCAAAGAACAGTAATTGCAAAGAAAAGTGACAAGACAAAAGAAAGGGACTTTGAACTTCCAGAGGAGCTAAATTGTGGGGAGGCCAATATGGGCTTCCCTGGTGGCTCAGAGGTTACAGTGTCTGCCTGCAATGCGGGAGACCTGGGTTCAATCCCTGGGTCGGGAAGGAAGGAAATGGCAACCCACTCCAGTATTCTTGCCTGGGGAATCCCATGGACAGAGGAGCTTGGGATCCTCTGGGATCATGGACCCCAGTCCATGGGTTCGCAAAGAGTCGGACACGACTGAGCGGCTTCACTTTCACTTTCAAATTTATGGAGACACTAATCGTAGATAAGGGTTACGTGGTAATGTTTGTAATGTGGACTTTTCTGGTACCATCTCTAGGCCGATAAGGTCTAGAGTCTCAAATGACTAACTTCAGTCCTTCCTGGTAGAGAGAGGGAGGGGAGACACTATTACAGAAGGCAGAGATCTTTTCCTGTATCTGCTATTTCTAAATTGTCTTCAGCTCAAAATAATCAATATGACAAACTGGTGGGGGTGGTTTGGGGGAGAGGAAGGGGAAGGCATATACTGCTACCCTTCAAAAGTTACCTAGAACCACTGTAAAACTTAGATTTACCCACATCCTTATTTTACTTCTGTGATTATAATTAGGGGAAATTACAGTGAATTCCTATGTGTTTGACTGTGGGCATTTAACATTACAAGTGCCATGCATATCACCTAATAGATTTAATTTTTATCTAAATTTATATTAAGATTAATAAGTTGACATTTTATCCTTGGAAATTGACAAGCTGTGTATGATGCTTCTCTCTATGTAGGCCACAAAGGATAATTTCAGCTCAACAGCACCAGTGATTAAACAGTTTTTCTGCCCATTACACAACACATGTAATTTTCAGTTATTACTGCTGATTGAATTCAGGGCCAACTCAGGCAGAACGGTGAGGTAGGCACCGATTTTCATTGGTGTTTGCCTTCTCACTTCCCTTTTCTCCTTCAAGCATCTATCCTGGCCTTATTTCCAGTTGGGTATTTTCACTTTAATAGAAAATTGCTGCTAGTAAAAAGCCTTTAAGGTCCAACTAAATGAATCTTTCCCGGTGGACTTTTAGATGGAAATGGGGCCGTATGAGAGAGACATTTTCTGGAGAAGTGTAGCCATCAATCTGTGCAATGGGTGTTGCACATCTATCATGTTGGATTGTGAGAAGCAAGTCTGAGACAAGGTCTCTACTTGTGTCTTCAAACTGTTCTTGAGGCCTTTGACCCTGTATCCCTCTGTGGCTCCATCTGTGTCCGCTTCATCTCTTCATAGTCAAACTTCTTGAAGGAAAAGTGCCCTGACTGACTCTTCCTTACGTTGTATTCAGTCTCTCCCACTGCACCATGGCTTGTTTCCTCTTTACTTCACTTAAATTGCACTGGCCAACATCAGTGATTGCAAAATACTGGGGGTTTTCTCCTTATCTATGTAGTCTCTGCAGAATTTGACTGAGTCTGCTCCCTGATTCTTCAAGGAATCCAATGCCTTGGTTTCCAAGGCAACGTGCTTTCTTGGTTCTCCAACTTCTCAGTAGCAGAGTACTGAAAGGGGTCGGGGCCAGGGTGTAAATGTAAGGTCCAGCAGTATCCCCATTCTTGGATACACATAATGTATTTCCTTAATTCTTGTAATGAATATTCAAGCCCCTTTCTGACCTTCCTGCTGGTCTGAGTCTTTTCAAAAAAAAAATGTTTGGAATTTCCACTGCCCCAGCCATTGCCTCCTTCTCATATTCTCCATCTGAGTCCTCTTCTCCTCATTCCACCGAAGTTAGTGATCTTTAAAGTTTTGCCATTAACCATCTTCTTTTCCTCTTTTTTCCTCTCTTTATCTTATTAATGCCCTGGCCTTCAACTCTTAGGTCCCAAATCTTGACCCTTATTTCAGATTCACCCCTAACTTCCACATCTGCATACCCAACTATCTGTTAGACATCTCCATTCTACCTATGTTAGAATGCCTTATCTTCAGCCCTCCATCTCTTTTAAGTCTCCCAAATTAGTAGTCTCGTCACGCTTGCTGCTTCACCCTCTCAGCCCCTTCTTTCATGCAGTCACAATGACTTGCCAAATACATTAAAGTTGATAAATTCATCCTCTTTTCCATTTTACCCCTACTGCCTTGGTGTGAGCCTTTATCTGAGCTATAGCAGTGAATACTGTTCTCTCTCTCCCTACTCTTGGTTACTGATGTTCAGTCGCTAAGTCATTCCCAAGTCTTTGCGACCCCATGGACTATAGCCCACCAGGCTCTTCTATCCATGGGGTTCTCCAGGCAAGAATACTGGATTGCGTTGCCATTTCCTTCTCCAGGGGATCTTCCTGACTCAGGGATTGAACCTGTGTCTCCTGCATTTTTCCTACTCTAAACCTCTATAATTCTATTAATGCAGTCTGCTCACGGAAGACATGCTCCTTCTAAAATGCAAATCTGATCACATAAACATCAGCATAAAGCTTTTAACTGGTCTCCCTTTATTTTAGAAAATAAAATCTCAATTCATTAGCACAATATCTGATAGGCTTTGTGATAGGACCTCCCCTTGCAAGGCCAGTCCTCCTTTTAGGCCACTGCATCCCTCCACAGTATAATTAAACATTCCATGTTGCTTGAACCCTCTGTGCCTCTGGACAGTATGTTCTTCTCAATAAGTCTCTTAATTTCATCAGTGAAATGAAGGGACTGTGGATACACTCCCTTTTTACAGGTATTGATTGATGGATGTGAATGTTAAGGAAGGACAAAGAAGGCAGAAGATGTATCATGTCTTATCTGGTTCCTACTGCCTCTCATTAGTATTAGCAGGACTGACAGAACTTTCTGAGGTAGAAAGACCTTCTTGGAAATGTGCTAGGAACTTTTCAAGCTATGATCATTACAGCAGAGATATGAATAGCCTGTGTCCCTCAGAAACAGCAGAGCATCTTCTAAACCTTTGCATTTGTGTTTATAGCCAGATAAGCTTTCAGGGAATTAAAACCAAAAGTGGACCTTTTGGTGTAATGCAGGGAGATGCCAAAGTCATCATCGAATTGATATCTGAAGACAAAAAGTTATGAACCTTTTAGTGCTTCATTCACCAGCCAGGTTGCCACATTTTAGGTCATGGTTCACCACCAGCCTCCTCAGGAGAGAGGAGAAATAAGAATTTGGTTTCCTTATGAATTTATAAAATATGTGAATAGTTTGGGTGTTTACTGTTGCATTAGTTTGAAAGGTAAAAAATAATATTAGCGTTTTCTCCCTTCTTTCTTCTACCTTGGATTTGTATTGAATAATCTGGAGTTTTCTTGTTTGTTGTAAATTCTCATTTTAATTCTTGAGATGGCTAGGGAACAATTCTCCATGAACTGGAGCTTTCAAATAAACAGAACCTTAAGTGTCAGAATAAAAAAAAGTTATTGTAACAGATGTAGTAAAAACATAAATAAAATACTTGATTGTGTCCTCATTGTCCCTTTCAATCCAGGCAAATTACCTGGAATGCCTGTTTATAAAGCTATACAGTGAAAATAGACCAGAATGGTCATTCAGAAGGGACACAGGGATTATTCATTAAATATTATAAAAATCCTTTTTGCTAATATTTCAAGAAGAGAAATATACATTTTTAGAGAAACTTTCAACAGCATTTTCCTAAGTCCTCCCTCTGTGTTTATGTAGCACTTTAAACAAATGTTTATGTAGCACTATTATATGTGTGTGTGTATATATATATATATATACACACTTTTATTGCAGGCATGATACATGCCATTATTGTACTTTGTCCATTTGTCTTTCTGCTCTTTAATTTTAGTGCTTTGAGGGCAGGAGACCATTTTTCTTTGCATCCTCATCACCTACCAAAAACTCAGGAGAATTTTAGTAAATAATATTTAATTGAAGGCAACTCCAAACGAAAAATGGATTTCTGAGAATTCCAAGTCCCAGAGAAAGTTTGGTACATTCCCTGTCATTTATTGAGGTCTTAGAAGATAAAATTTATGGCAATAACTTCTGTTAATTACATTGTCCAAGGTAAGGTAAATCGGATACAAGTTTTGAATTTCATCCATAAGTTTGTGGACATTTATTTTTTCTCTTATTAAACAGGTATGTATATAATATCTTCAACTTTGCCAAAAATGTCAAGTCTCTTACAAGAAAAGTTTGCTGCCCACTGTTCTATAAAATACTTTATATAAGTTTAAGGAATCATTAGTTTATAAAAATTTCTCTAATGCAACTTTTTAACACTAGCCTGAATATTAAAATTGTGAGTTCTAATTCTCACCTATAGCTATGCCTGACCTTCTTGTGTACCTTACTTGACTGGGCATAGGGCTGAATGCAGAATGGATTTTTAGTAAAAAGTGGTTAATTGATTTAGGTGTATGATCAGAAATAAATGCTAGACTCTTCAGACAGACTTAACTCTCTGCTATACATTAGCTAGAAGCTGGGGAAATCTGTCAAGAACTTGAGGTCATAATTCACACAGCTTAAGAGATGGCTCCAAATTAATATATCAGGCCAATAGGCTGATTGTTAATTATAATTTAATATTTTCAAACTGCAGCATTATTTCGAACTGCAGTGACACCAACCATAAAAATATTTTAAAAGATCTCAAAAGTAGGTAACCACACAAAAAAGGAATTATATAGAGTGAAATTAAAATCCACAGTTAATGTCTTGGTTAGTTAAGTATTTTAGTGAAAATTTTCTTTTTCTCGTTTGGTTACTGGGAAGTCCTTCCTAATTTCACTTATTAAAAGGGTACATTTTCAGCTGCCTTGATGAGGCGGGTTGCATTGTAAATCCTGCCTAAATGTAGTTGAAATAAACCAGTCAAGAATTTAACCTCTGTTTGACAAACTAATTGGCTAGGGGTTTAAAACCATCAGTTATGTAGTAAAACTGTATGCCCTCAATTAGGGTGAACTGATTATGTTCTCTTGGCTTCATGTCTGAGGAATCTTGTTAGCAGTTGAACTCTCTTTGTGACTTGCTCAACTCTGAGAAAATGACTCAGCCTTTTGTATAAGCATGAGGTTTTCAATTCCCTGCAAATTTCACAGGGCTTTCAGGTAATGGGCTGCATTTTACCAAAGGGAGTGATGTCAAGTGCACATGGAAAGAATGGTTCTGGCATATTATTCTTTCCTTAGTGAATCACAAATGAGCTCTTCATGTCTGATTTCTTCTCTGGACAACCCAGCTAAGGGGGTGGGATGTGCAGCGATATAGGAGTCCTTCGTGGGCTACTGTCTTCCCCTGAAAAACTCCAGATATAATCCAGAGTCAGTGATTCAGAGGGCTTAGAGAATAAGAATTTAGAGAATTAGAATAGAGAATTAGAGAATAAGGACTTAGAGAATAAGAATATGATCCTTATTAATGACATGAAAACTGGGAATCTGGACAAGACAGAATTCAGAGAAAGAAGGAAGGATATGGGGCCTGGAGACATCCTTCAGCTAGAGAGGAGAATTGAGTTTTAGCTATTGATGACACCCAGATGCTCCCTCCATTTATCAAAAGAGGCTTGATATTTTAAAGTGCCATGCATTGTTTTTTGTTTGCATTCTAGATCTGCTTTTTCCAGAAACTTGAAACTGGAGGTCTTTGTTCAGTCATCACAATTCGTTTTATATTTTAGGTTCTAGTTTGTACTATGTCAGAACCCTTGGGGATTTTATTTGTTATGAAATCAAAATTAAAGCATATTTGACATTTTCTATTTGTGCTTCCTATGAGTGAGTACCTGGCAGTGATCAAGCTAAGGTCAATTTATAAAACATCCCCAGCTAATACACCCTATGCATATCTTTAAATTGAATAATTACTCAGGCAATTGATTACTAATTTTGTGTGTATGTATACATAAACACCTCATGAGTACAGAAGCCCAATCTGTTCTATTCATGACTACTCCTAGGATAATAATTCTCACTGAATATTTGTTTGTTGATCTAATGAGTGTGGTTCTGATTCTTGTAACAGCATGGTGCACATTTTTATAGTTGTTGTAGATACAAAAAGAATTAAATAAGTAGCTCAGAGCTATTGCAGCTCCCCTGACCAATGTTACAATACAATTTTGGAGGCTCTTATAGTATTGAATAAAACATTGTATTATGGCTTCAAATGTTTGATATCTGAATACTTTGTACAAAACACTTTATTGGAAAATAATGCTATTTCTCAATTGGAGTGCTAAAATGTATTATAACAGTTGATAAAGATATTTTTAAAGGAAGTCACTCTAGAATTCTTAAAACTGTCAACCAATGATATCAAGTGTTAGAATGAGGAGCAACTGGAACTCTCATACATTGCTTGTAGGAGTACAAAATTATATAGATACTCTGAAAATAGCTTGGAAGTTTCTTACAAAATTGTATATATGTACTTAACATGTGCGTGTGTGCATGCTATGTCACTTCAGTCATGTCCAACTCTTTGCGACCCTAAGAACTGTAGCATGCCAGTCTCCTCTGTTCATGGGATTCTCCAGGTAAGAATACTAGAGTGGGTTTCCATGCCCTCTTTCAAGGGATCCTCCTGGCCCAGGGATCAAACCCATGTCTCCTATGTCTCCTGCATTGGCAGGCAGGTTCTTTACCAGTAGCACCACCTGGGAAGCCCGTATACTCAAAACGTGCTCCAGAAATCTTGTTTATGGTTATTTACTCTAGAGAAATGAAAGCTCTATGTCTTCTCTAAAACATGTATTTTATGTTCACTCTAAAACTTGGAGACATATTGTTACCAAATGCAAGTTCCTGTGCCCAACACACAATGAGGTCAAACAAACTGAAGTGTCAGAATCAGAGAAAGGTTTATTGCGGGGAGTACAGAAGGGGTAGAAGAATGGGTAGCTCATATGGAAAAAGCCCCAAACTCCTCAAATGGTTTCAGCAAAGCACTTTTAAAGGCAGGGTGAGGAAGGGGCATGGCTGCGTGCTGTGTTTAGTAGCTCAGTCATGTCCGGCTTTTTGAGACCCTATAGACTGTAGCCTGCCGGATTCTTCTGTCCATGGGATTCTCCAGGCAACAATACTGGAGTGGGTTGCCATTCCTTCTCCAGGGGGTCTTCCCAACCCAGGGATTGAACTCAGGACTCCTGCATTGCAGGTTGATTCTTTACCATCTGAGCCCTCAGGGAAGCCTGGGGGCATGGTTAGTTGCTGTAAACTTCTTAGGATTGGATCACTTGCTCTAGCAGCTGTCCACATAGGACAAGTCACAATGTTCCTGTAAATCTCCAATACATCAACTATTCTCTGTTCTGCAACCTTTTATCTTTATATGAATGGACTCCTATAGGTCAGAACCTTCAGAATGGGCTATCCTGTGTATTTCAGGCCCCGGGCAACATTCTTTCACAAAGGAAGCGAGTCAGCATGACTAAGCACAGGCAATAGAATAGATCTAAAATGGAGTCAGATGTTTTCTTTCCTATTGAAAAATGTTCAGAGCAGCTTTATTGGTAATAGTCAGAAGCTGGAAACAACCCAGTATCCTTCATGAGGGGCCTGGATAAATAAGCTCTGGTATATCCATGCAGTAGAACACTGTTGTTGTTCAATCCCTAAGGTCCTCCTGACTCTTTGTGATCCATGGACTGCAGCCTGCCAGGCTCCTCTGTCTATGAAATTTTCCAGGCAAGAATATTGGAGTGGGTCTCCATTTCCTACTCCAGGGAATCTCCCTGACCCAGGTCTCTTCCCACACCTCTTGCATTCCTGCATTGGCTGGCAGATTTTTTTTTACTATTGGTGCCACCCGGAAAGTAGAATACTACTCAGATAAAAAGGCACGAACTGTTGGTACATATTTCTTTTTTTCTTTTATTTTCTACAACTTTATTAAAGAATTTTAACTTTATTAAAAGTGAGTTTCTTTTATCATTTTGTGCTACCATTGTTAGCTTTAGTGTCAGTGCTGCTTTCTCAGTTCAGTTCAGTTCAGTCACTCAGTCATGTCTGACTCTTTGCGACCCCATCAATCGCAGCATGCCAGGGCTTCTATTGATACAGGCAAGGTGGATGATTCTCAAAGACATGTGGAGTGAAAGAAGTCAGTACGAAAAGGCTACTTACTCTATGATTTCAACTATGTGATATTTTGGAAAGGGAAAAACTGTAAAGGCAATGAAAAAGTCAGTGATTGCCAGAGGTCTGGGTGTGGTGAGAATGGTATTATAATGGGGTAGCACAGGGAATTTTAGAGCATCATTGAATTGTTTTGTATCCTAATTGTGAAGCTGCTAAGTCACTTCAGTCGTATCTGACTCTCTGCGACCCCATAGATGGCAGCCCACCAGGCTCCCCCGTTCCTGGGATTCTCCAGGCAAGAACACTGGAATGGGTTGCCATTTCCTTCTCCAATGCATGAAAGTGAAAAGTGAAAGGGAAGTTGCTCAGTCATGTCTGACCCTCAGTGACCCCATGGACTGCAGCCTTCCAGGCTCCTCCGTCCATGGGATTTTCCAGGCAAGAGTACTGGAGTGGAGTGCCATTGCCTTCTCCGAATTGTGAAGGGAGTTACACAAATCCGTACATTGTTGAATTCCATAGACTCCTGCACCAAAAGAAAAAGAATTACTGTATGATAACTTTAAAAAGAACATAAAGAAACTCAATAATATTTAAGCAATTGTGTAAGCAACTGACAGAGGCTTACTTACAATCAAGTGGTATCTTCTTACTTACTTACATACAAGTGATATCTTCACAGGCACATCTCAAATGGAGACCCTGGGTTTGAATGCCATGATCTAATTGTCTGAATGATGGAAAGGCAGAAGAGTCCAAGATAGTATATTTTTTGCAAAAGAAATAAAGTAGTATTACCCAAAAGGAAACTCTTCTATACTTATTCAAAAAGCAGAGCTGTGAGATCTTGTTTGAAGCCATCACTTTATTGTCCAGTTATGTAGATTTTTCCCTCTGGTGCTTATTCTGGCATTAATTAATATAACAGAACCTGAAAGAAAGATTAGAAATGTGTTGTGTTAGAACTAGCCTTGCTTTAAGGGACATGCATATTGATATGCCAGGAAAACTTAGACGGTTTTCTCACCACTGAGTTTTTTTTTAACCCAGTCTGGAGTCCAATGGAAACCACATATTTATTAAATGATTGATGTTTGTGCTCCGCAGGAACCATGGGAATTACCATCTGAGATCAGATCATTAGTCTGCCTAGTCTAACATCTTGCTTCTGGCTTAGGTAATTATCTGATGCTTTTGAGGGACATTTAAATCTTTCTTATAAAGCACTTGACCATTGTTTCACATTGTGTTGATTCTCACTGTTGAGATGTGGATGAGAAACTTGCACTGAAGTTTCTTTTAGTACAGTTAAGTTCATTTTCAAAATCAAATTTTATTTTGGCCATTTTGATGGTACTGGTTAGATCCCAAATGATAAGAAATGCTGTGATATACTTGCTCTAATTCTCAAAGATTTTAGTTTTCTATTCCACCCTGAGGCTACAAGAATGACTAGATAAAAACCCCATATAATATAACGTGTTTTATATTACTAGAAGTCTTATATTTTGTAAGATAAAATGTGATTTATCCTCTCCATGTTTGTAAGATGACTGTTCAGAACTTTATGTGCTATGGTCTCAGAGCTAATTATTCCCCAATAATTGATAACTAACAGCTCTTTAGACAGTTACTTTTTACCATTTTCTTTCTAATACATTGCTTTGATTCCTTAAGAATGAAACAATTTAATTGACTGATATAATGTGACCCTTTTCTGCCATCCTATCTCATAGATAGACATTAAATGCATAGGCAATATTTAGTATCATCAATTTATTTAGGATTTACATCTTCTTAATAAAGACTTTTAAAAAATAAATGTCAGGTGAGAAACTCATCCTTTACAAACACCCAGGAGTTGGAATTTAGGCTTCCTGCTCAATAAGAATATATGCTATTGCTGTTGTTTATAAGCAGAGTTGTAACTGATTTGTTTGCTTGCTAAGGAGGCAGCTACCCCATGTGAGTAGTAAGTAACCTAAGGATATGGTATGTAGAGAATCCTTCTACAGCAGTGATTTCTCAACCAGGATGCTCAACCCCCAGGGTCCTTTTGGCAATATCTGGAGACCTTTGGTTGTTACAACTAGAGGATTGGAGGTGCACTTACCAGCATTTAGTAGGTAGAGGCCAGGGATGCTGCTAAATATACTACAATGTCCAGGAGACTCTCAACGCCAAAGAACTGTCTAGTCCAGTATGTTAATCATGCCTAGATTGAGAACCCCTACAGTCAGCAAAAACAAGACTGGGAGCTGACTGTGGCTCAGATCTTGAACTCCTTATTGCCAAATTCAGACTTAAATTGAAGAAAGTACGGAAAACCACTAGACCATTCAGGTATGACCTAAATCAAATCCCTTATGATTATACAGTAGAAGTGAGAAATAGATTTAAGGGACTAGATCTGATAGACAGAGTACCTGATGAACTATGGACG
>NW_011495047.1:962350-963142 GCF_000754665.1 Bison bison bison
TCTTGGAATGTGATGCTTTAGAAAGCATTTAGTAATGCTTTAGAAAGCATTACTACAAACAAAGCTAGTGGAGATGATTGGACTCCAGTTGAGCTATTTCAAATCCTGAAAGATGATGCTGTGAAAGTGCTGCACTCAATATGCCAGCAAATTTGAAAAACTCAGCAGTGGCCACAGAACTGGAAAAGGTCAGTTTTCATTCCCATCCCAAAGAAAGGCAATGCCAAAGAATGCTCAAACTACCGCACAATTGCACTCATCTCACATGCTAAAGTAATGCTCAAAATTCTCCAAGCCAGGCTTCAGCAATACGTGAACTGTGAACTTCCAGATGTTCAAGCTGGTTTTAGAAAAGGCAGAGGAACCAGAGATCAAATTGACAACATCTGCTGGATCATGGAAAAAGCAAGAGAGTTCCAGGAAAACATCTATTTCTGCTTTATTGATTATGTCAAAGGCTTTGACTGTGGGGATTACAATAAACTGTGGAAAATTCTGAAAGAGATGGGAATACCAGACCACCTGACCTGCCTCTTGAGAAACCTATATGCAGGTCAGGAAGCAACAGTTAGAACCAGACATGGAATAACAGACTGGTTCCAATTAGGAAAAGGAGTACGTCAAGGCTGTATATTGTCACCCTGCTTATTTAACTTCTATGCAGAGTACATCATGAGAAATGCTGGGCCGGAGGAAGCACAAGCTGGAATCAAGATTGCCAGGAAAAATATCAGTAACCTCAGATATGCATATGACACCACACTTATGGCAGAAAGTGAAGAGGAACTCAAA
>NW_011495047.1:963242-964247 GCF_000754665.1 Bison bison bison
AGGTGAGAAACTCATCCTTTACAAACACCCAGGAGTTGGAATTTAGGCTTCCTGCTCAATAAGAATATATGCTATTGCTGTTGTTTATAAGCAGAGTTGTAACTGATTTGTTTGCTTGCTAAGGAGGCAGCTACCCCATGTGAGTAGTAAGTAACCTAAGGATATGGTATGTAGAGAATCCTTCTACAGCAGTGATTTCTCAACCAGGATGCTCAACCCCCAGGGTCCTTTTGGCAATATCTGGAGACCTTTGGTTGTTACAACTAGAGGATTGGAGGTGCACTTACCAGCATTTAGTAGGTAGAGGCCAGGGATGCTGCTAAATATACTACAATGTCCAGGAGACTCTCAACGCCAAAGAACTGTCTAGTCCAGTATGTTAATCATGCCTAGATTGAGAACCCCTACAGTCAGCAAAAACAAGACTGGGAGCTGACTGTGGCTCAGATCTTGAACTCCTTATTGTCAAATTCAGACTTAAATTGAAGAAAGTACGGAAAACCACTAGACCATTCAGGTATGACCTAAATCAAATCCCTTATGATTATACAGTAGAAGTGAGAAATAGATTTAAGGGACTAGATCTGATAGACAGAGTACCTGATGAACTATGGACGAGGTTTGTGACATTGTACAGGAGACACGGATCAAGACCATCACTGTGGAAAAGAAATACAAAAAAGCAAAATGGCTGTCTGAGGAGGCCTTACAAATAGATGTGAAAAGAAGAGAAGGGAAAAGCAAAGGAGAAAAGGAAAGATATACCCATTTGAATGCAGAGTTACAAAGAATAGCAAGGAGAGATAAGAAAGCCTTCCTCAGTGATCAATGCAAAGAAATAGAGGAAAACAACAGAATGGGAAAGACTAGAGATCTCTTCAAGAACATTAGAGATACCAAGGGAATCTGCAAAGATGGGCTCAGTAAAGGACAAAAATGGTATGGACCTAATAGAAGCAGAAGATATTAAGAAGAGGTGGCAAGAATACACAGAAGAACTGTACA
>NW_011495047.1:964347-969789 GCF_000754665.1 Bison bison bison
GACAGACACCACACTTATGGCAGAAAGTGAAGAGGAACTCAAAAGCCTCTTGATGAAAGTGAAAGTGGAGAGTGAAAAAGTTGGCTTAAAGCTCAACATTCAGAAAACGAAGATCATGGCATCTGGTTCCATCACTTCATGGGAAATAGATGGGGAAACAATGGAAACAGTGTCAGACTTTATTTTTGGGGACTCCAAAATCACTGCAGATGGTGATTGCAGCCATGAAATTAAAAGACGCTTATTCCTTGGAAGGAAAGTTATGACCAACCTAGATAGCATATTCAAAAGCAGAGACATTACTTTTCCGACAAAGGTCCATCTAGTCAAGGCTATGGTTTTTCCATTGGTCATGTATGGATATGACAGTTGGCCTGTGAAGAAAGCTGAGTACTGAAGAATTGATGCTTTTAAACTGTAGTGTTGGAGAAGACTCTTGAGAATCCCTTGGACTGCAAGGAGATCCAACCAGTCCATTCTAAAGGAGATCAGTCCTGGGTGTTCTTTGGAAGGACTGATGCCGAAGCTGAAACTCCAGTACTTTGGCCACCTCATGCGAAGAGTTGACTCATTGGAAAAGACCCTGATGCTGGGAGGGATTGGGGGCAGGAGGAGAAGGGGACGACAGAGGATGAGATGGCTGGATGACATCACCAACTCGATGGATGTGAGTTTGAGTGAACTCCGGGAGTTGGTGATGGACAGGGAGGCCTGGCATGCTGTGATTCATGGGGTCGCAAAGAGTCAGACACGACTGAGTGACTGAACTGAACTGACTCTATAAAGAGCAGAAGTTGTGTTTTTAGGATCAAGCACAGCGCCTTGAACACGGTAGATGCAGAGGATATATTGAGGGATTTTCACAACGGACCCTCTAATCAGGCTCCAGGCACAAAGGGAGGATATTTGTTACTATAATAAGCAGTGTTAATTGACCACAAATTTCATGATACACTTTATAGTTATTTCATAGCATGTTTGATTAGGCACACATGCAAAGCAGTTTATTAAGAGGATTATTACTAATACCATTTTCGTTTTAACCATGAGACTAAACATTGTTTTCCTCTCTTCTCCATTATAGTGTTCAAGGACTGGTCATCAGTTTTTCCTCGTCTCCCATGATCAGTGGCACACAATTTGGGGGGCACGTGTCCCACCAGCTGGGGTTCTGTTGCCTGCCCTGACAGTTCTTTGCTTTACCTCTAACTTCTGGTTTGCTAATCCTCTCTTTAGCTGTTTGATCTCAAAGTTGAGAGGTTTTAGAGCAGAAAAATTCTGTTGATTGGTCTCTCTCTTTATTCTAGATCTTGAAAATAAACCTTTTGCAACGTGGTAGTAAATAGTAGGGTATCTGTCCTAAGAGATGGTTGTATAGCGTGGGTTGTCCAGGGAAAGTGTACAGGGGACAGGATTGGATATCTCAGTCCTTGGCTTGGGTGATTTTTGTCCAAAAACTTTTTGCTTTGTTGACTGGCACTTGTGATGGCCTTCAGTGTTGCTCCTGAGAACTCGCCTTCTAAAATCTTCAGTCCCATTTCCCCCTTCCGTGGGGATCAGTAATAGGTCCGTGAGCTACAGACCAACAAGCATCCTTGGCTAACTCGGTGTCTGTCTGCCACCGCCAGATCCCTAAAGCAGGACTGAATTCAGGTTCACTTCAGAGTGCTATGAGTTTGCAGACTGGGGAAGACCCCTGTCTAAAAATCGCAGCACTGCTTGGAGCTTGTTGCTTGTAATTCTTTTACGTGAAGATAGACGTTCAAATCCACTAACGAGTTTAAAAGTTCAACTTGTAAATACGAACTATGAGTGCCAACTTGTTAGAACAAATTTTCACCAAAATTCAAATAAGAATAGTCAATTTTTTTTTCTTCTTCTGTAAGAATAGTGAATAGTTTAGGGAGCCCAAAGGTGGTAGAGTTTTTTGGTTTTTTTTTTTTGCTTTAAGAACCAGAAATACCATCAAAGGCAAAATTTTTCTTCCTTCGAAATTTCACTTTGAATTTGTGCCATTTTTCTTCTACTTTTCTTATCCAGATGTACAACAGATAGTGGAGCAGGGAAGAGAAAGGATTAAGATTTTCGTTCTAGAATTAACTGTTATCTAATAGAATCCCATACACATTAAAGTCTCTATAAAACATAAATTTATAACTAACATATTTTTCAGAGATAGTCATATAAACTCATGTTGTTATTTTGAAGCAATGATATCAAATAGCTATTAGTTATCATTTTTACAATCTATGAAAAAAATGTTCCCCAAATCAATTTCTGAAACAGGTAGCTTCAACATCATTTCAATCTGAAGGATTATAGAAATGAGCACTGAAAATAGGTCAGAGAGGTCAAGCTTATTTCTTAATCACTACCAATTTAATAGATTATGAAATCAGGATTTCATTTTATATATTTTGTCTCCTTTTTTTTTTCTGCTGCTTTTAATTTTTTTGGCAAGCTGGCCATTCTTTATGTTTCAGAAATAACAGTATTAAATGCTATGGAGAAAGGTTAGAGGGTTGACATTGAGGTTGCATTATAAAGACAAGTTAAAAGCTTTAATTTATACTTGAAAATAACAAGATATGAAAGGATTTTGTGAAAATCCTTTGTTCATTAGATAATGTTTATTTAACAAGAAATGAGTGTTTTCAGTAAGATTAAACTGAGGATTTTATTAGAAAGACTTTAAGAAGTGAGGTCTCTGTTCTTTATACCCTGCTGATTTAAAGAAATATTACTAAATACTTTTAAGTCTATTTTTATTCAGTTCTGTCTGCTTGTTATTGGTTATAATAGACTTAGAACCTTAAAAGCTTATTCTTTTATTCTTCATTTTTTGTTTTAAAATTTTGGCAAGATTGTTTTCCTTGCGCTTGTTGTTATTCAAAGGCCCCAGCTGAGTCCTGATTCTTCTGTGGCCAGGGCTGTTGGAAGAAGACATGATACTGCCAGTTAGTGGGGAAGCTGGTAGCTAGGACATCTCTTTAGTCACAATGTGGCTGTACAGCTGAATTGTCCTCTGTGCATCAGAATGATGGGACCACATCTCCTGGTTTGCCCCGAACAACCTAAGTTCATACTTGCTGTCCCAGTGTAAACGTAATACATCCACTGTCAAAAGTGTCTTGGTTTAAACAATAAAGGATATGGTTACCATCACCTTAAAAGGCTATATGGAGAAAATGATAATTGGATCAAGTGTTTTATTTTTTGATGGTAGTGGGAGTATGTGGTTTATGAAAAAAAAATCAATAAAATGAGATGATCCAGTAATAAACAGAATGTAGAAGACTTTTGTGGAAATTGAGATAGAAAATATTTCCAGACACTGCTGTAAAATGACAAGCCAAAACAGGGAGAGGGAGAAAAGATAAAAGTAAGCATCGTAACAGCAGGGCTATGATTATTAGGACAAAGCCAAGTGTTTCGGTGATGGTGTTAGTGGGGGAAAGGATGCATAGGAACCAGCACTCAATATTACTTTAAGAAACCCAATAAAATGCTTAAATAGCTGGAGAGGTCAAGGACTTGGGCTTTGGAACAGACTGTCCTGTGTTCACTTTCCTTAAGCTATTTAAAGATGGAAAAGATGCTTAGACCATATTTGCCTCATTTCCCTCATGTGTAAAGTGGGAGTAATAGTAGTACCTATGCCATAGAGTCATTGTGAAATTTAAATGTTAACGCTTATAAAGCACTTAAGGTGCTATGGATTACGCTGTAAGCACTCAGTGCATGTAGTCTGCCATTATTATTATTGCAAATATTTTCAACAAACAAAGGAGGGGATGGCTGTACACTGTCATGAAGTGCCTTAAATGAAGCTGCACACGAGTCTTTTGAAGGCAGCGTCACACACTGAGCAGCTCTGCAACCAGGTTGGCTGGATGGGAGTCCTGTCTCTATCATGTATTTGTTCAGCAAATTTCTGGACTTTTCTTTAGTCTCCACATGTTTAGATAAAGATGAAAATAGTATAGACCTTTTAGGTTTATTATTATGATTAGACTTGCTACAATCCTTGTAAAACCATTCCCTACAGTCTTGGGCATATGGTCAAGGCTTCAACCTATAGAATAACGTAGAAGTTGTTCTATAGGAACCTCTCCTTGTGGACTTACATATGTGTTGTGGGATAAGTAGGCTATGGACTTTCTGGGTTTCTTAGCTCTAATTATTCTTAGTAGAAGGTAATGAGCATGTGGTTCATACTGAGGCATAGAGTGGCTATAGAAAAGTGGGAGTGTTTGATGTGTGTATAATGCTTTGAAAGAGAGGGTAATTGACTCAGTTCTGTTATAAAGATGATGAGTTTGGGGTCCATTAGCACATGAATCAGCCTCTCTTTCCCTTTCTCTCTCTCATGTTCTGTTTATATGTGACCTTGTCCAAGGGACATATGTGTTATGAGATGAAGATCAAGAACTGAACCCTGAAGAACACCTTCACTTAAAGCATTGGATAGAGGAGCCTCCCCCACCCCCCCCCCCGACCCCACAAGCAGCAGCAGTTGAGGAGAAACAGGGATAAGAAGAGTAGGACATAATGATATCCTAGGAATTAGGGCAAAAGAGTATTTCAAGAAAGACAGTAACAAATGCTATATGAAGCCAACTGTGATTAAATCAGAAAAAAAGCAACTGGATCTTAGAACTGGAACTGAGGCTTAGGCTTCTCCTAACATCCCTGAAAGCCTTTGACTGTGTGGATTACAATAAACTGTGGGAAATTCTGAAAGAGATGGGAATACCAGATCACCTGACGTGCCTCTTGAGAAACCTATATGCAGGTCAGGAAGCAACAGTTAGAACCGGACATGGAACAACAGACTGGTTCCAATTAGGAAAAGGAGTACGTCAAGGCTGTATATTGTCACCCTGCTTATTTTATGCAGAATACATCATGAGAAACGCTGGAGTGGATGAAGGACAAGCTGGAATCAAGATTGCTGGGAGAAATATCAATAACCTCAGATATGCGGATAACACCACCCTTATGGCAGAAAGTGAAGAGGAACTAAAAAGCCTCTTGATGAAAGTGAAAGAGGAGAGTGAAAAAGTTAGCTTAAAGCTCAACATTCAGAAAACCTAGATCATGGCATCTGGTCCCATCACTTCATGGGAAATAGATGGGGAAACAGTGGAAAGAGTGTCAGACTTTATTTTTGGGGGCTCCAGAATCACTACAGATGGTGACTGCAGCCATGAAATTAAAAGACGCTTACTTCTTGGAGGGAAAGTTATGACCAACCTAGATAGCATATTCAAAAACAGAGACATTACTTTGTTGGCAAAGTATGTTTGTTCGTCTAGTCAAGGCTATGGTTTTTCCAGTAGTCATGTATGGATGTGAGAGTTGGACTGTGAAGAAAGCTGAGTGCCAAAAAATTGATGCTTTTGAACTGTGGTGTTAGAGAAGACTCTTAAGAGTCTCTTG
>NW_011495047.1:969894-1001125 GCF_000754665.1 Bison bison bison
TGCAAAGAGTTGACTCATTGGAAAAGACTCTGATGCTGGGAGGGATTAGGGGCAGGAGGAGAAGGGGACGACAGAGGATGAGACGGCTGGATGGCATTACCGACTCAATGGACGTGAGTTTGAGTGAACTCCAGGAGTTGGTGATGGACAGGGAGGCCTGGCGTGCTGCGATTCATGGGGTATCAAAGAGTCGGACACGACTGAGTAACTGAACTGAACTGAACTGAAATGAACATCCCTGAGAACAGTATCAATAGAGTGAATGGGGCAAAATGTAGTTTGTGGTGGATTTGAGACCCATCAAAAAGATGAGACAAATTAATAAGTAACATAAGACAAAATAAAAATAATATCTTAAAATTATCTTTCCAATGAATTTGAGAGTAAATGGAAAGATAAGAAGGTGGGATACTTACACGTGCTTCCAGGTGAAGGGAAGATGTTTGAAGATCCAAGAGACAAGCAGCAGTTGATGAGGCTAATTTGTGACTTCCAAGGAGGAGCCAGGGCTGGGGTCGCCAGTGTAGACATTAGCTTGGGAAGGAAGGAAGATACCTGTTTCTTTGAGTCAGATGCAAAGAAGAGAGAGAAGAGTGACTGTTTTCAAATGTTAGGGGTAAATGTGGGAGAGATTTATTTGTGAAGTCAGTGACTTGGTCATGAAGGTAGAGGATGGGGACAGCTAAAGCCTTCACTGGAAGAGAACTTTAACTACAGGTGAGTGGAAAAGGGAAAAGGGATTTGTTGATACTACAGGCTCAGTTGAGGCTGGAGATAAAATATCTGTGACAGCACCAAATGATACAGTTCTCTTATAAAAGCTTTTATTCATTTTTTATGCTTTTAGTATATATTTTTATTTTTTCTTCCAGTTTTATTGAGATAGAATTGTTTTTAACTTTTTTTAAAAAACAGCACTGTTTTTAACTTTAAGATGTACAGCATAATGATTTGACTTACATATTTCATGAAATGATTATTACAGTAAGTTAAGGAATATCCGTCATCTCATATAGATACAAAATTCAAGAAGCAGAAAAATCTTTTATCTTGTAATGAGAAATCTTAGTATTTATTCTCTTAGAAATTTGCATATATAATGTACAGAAGTGTTAATTGTATTTGCCAAGTAGTACATTAGATGCCTAGTACTTATTTATCATATAACTGGAAGTTTGTACTTTTTGACGGCCTTCAGCCAGTCCCCCTCCTTCCATCCCTTGCCCCTGGTAACCACAAACCAAATCTCTTTTTCTATGAGTATTTATTTTTGAAGTATAATTGGCTTGCTACACTATGTTAGTTCCTGTTATACAACACAGTGACTTTTTCCCTATACATTTCAAAAATCATCACCTCAATAAGTCTAGTTACAATATGTTACCACAAAGATGTCACTTAAATTGACTGTATTCCCTACATGGTGCATTTCATGACTCGTTTATTTTGCAACTGGAACTTTTTCTTTTTTTTAATTATGTGCTTTTCTATAGAATCCTTTTTTTAAATTTTATTTTATTTTTAAACTTTATAAAATGTATTAGTTTTGCCAAATATCAAAATGAATCCGCCACAGGTATACATGTGTTCCCCATCCTGAACCCTCCTCCCTCCTCCCTCCCCATACCATCCCTCTGGGTCGTCCCAGTGCACTAGCCCCAAGCATCCAGTATCGTGCATCGAACCTGGACTGGCAACTCATTTCATACATGATATTATACATGTTTCAATGCTGTTCTCCCGAATCTTCCCACCCTCTCCCTCTGCAACAGAGTCCATAAGAGCCAAAGTGGTGGGCGTTGATACATAGCTTTGTTGTGGATGGAGATTTTATATGTGGACAGGGGAGAAGAGTGAGTGAGGAGATGTTGGGAGGACTGAAAATATTGATGATAGGGTCAAAGAGCAAATGGGGATGGAGGAAACGTTAGGTAAAGAATGGAAGGAAGTGAGGAGAAGGTGAAGAACCAAGACCAAACTTTCACTGAGGTAAAGGATTAATTGCAGCAGTAATACAAACACAAGAGTTTGCTTGTTTGGTTGTTTTTCTGAGGCTGAAGGTTTGGCTGGAGAGACTAGTTTCCTTTCTAAGATGCCAGAGTATAGCCATTCGAGGGGGTCCTAGCATGATGTCTGAGTGATGAAATCATTTTTGATGTGAACATTGAAAGGGATCTTTATTTAACCTAATCTCACTTTTTTCTTTTTGAGTCATCCATATTTGCTGCAACTTTTAAAGCAGATTGTGACCTGAGCAGTACATTTCTATTAACAAAACTTGCTCTCAGTTACTTTTCAAACTTCTTTACAACATACCTAGATAAGCTTATAATTTTCCTCCTCTAAACAATTCTTTTCTTTGGAAAACAAGTCCTATGTATGCGTAGTGACTCCTATTAAGTTGGTTCAGTTTAACATACTAATTTCGAGAGGCCTGGCACATGGAGTTGATAACTATAGAAGATGGAAGGTTTAAAAAGTAGAACCCAGAATATGAAAAGTTGCTTTAACATTTAAAAATCTGTGTGGTATGATAACTACTTAAGGAGAAGATAAGATTTTTTCCACAAAGTATGATATTGTTATACTTTAGGCACAATAGCAGAACTAGTCTTTTCTTTTCCAGTCTCATGTTGGCTTATTTTAATGGATAAAAGTAGCATTTGTTATAAGGTGTATCAGAGAAGGCAATGGCACCCCTCTCCGGTACTCTTGCCTGGAAAATCCCATGGATGGAGGAGCCTGGTGGGCTGCAGTCCATGGGGTCACTAAGAGTCAGACACGACTGAGCGACTTCCCTTTCACTTTTCTCTTTCATGCATTGGAGAAGGAAATGGCAACCCACTCCAGTGTTCCTGCCTGGAGAATCCCAGGGATGGGGAAGCCTGGTGAGCTGCCATCTCTGGGGTCGCACAGAGTTGGACACGACTGAAGTGACTTAGCAGCAGCAGCAGCAATGTATATTAGCTTCATGGTCTAAAGTGTTTAGTTATCAAGCGGATTCTTTTAGTGGACCAAATCTTTGTCTCTCACGTGTTCTGAAGTGTATTCCTTGATGTTTAAGTGAAAAATAATCTAATTTTTAAGAAGGTAAATTTGAAGTTCTGAAAGAATGTTTAAGAATAGTGGATTTTAGCAAAACAAGGAACCCAGGCCTCCTTGTTCTCAAAATGGAGCTAGTGTGGTTTAATAAACCACACTGTTACATACTTGAAACACTGAAGTATTGATTTCCTCAGTAAAAATGAAAACACTCTTATAAAATGACTCTGGATTGTGCTTAGAAATTAACAAATCAATGTTTTCTGCACACTTCATCAGATAAATCCATGATGTCAAATCCTGACCAATGGCTGGTATGTCAGAAAGGAAATGTAATCCAGGTGACATGTGACATAAAAAAGTCACATTGCCTCACACCAACCCTCACTTAAGTCTAGCTAATTAGTGGCACTTTTTGATTAATTCAAGTGGATGGCCCTCAAGGCCATATTTGTAGAACTCAGACTGAGAGTTTCGTTACCCTCTGTGTTCTGATTTAAAATGTTTTGGGTATTAATTCACATAGTTTGAAAATATTAAAATAATTTCAGGATCACTTTGGATATTACCAAATTGAGCCTTGACTGATTTATTCATTCATAAGCTCACCAACTACTTGTTTTACAGATAACACAAATAACATCAGGTTCTAGTAAGATCTTTGGACTGAGATGTTAGTTGGGTTTCTTGTTTAGTTGCTAAGTTGTGTCCGACTCTTTGTGACCCCATGGACTATAGCCCACCAGGCTACTCTGTCCATGGGATTTCCCAGGCAAGAATACTGGAATGGATTGCCATTTCCTCCTTAAGGGGATCTTCCCAACCCAGGGATTGAACCCACATCTCCTGCATTGGCAGGTGGATTCTTTACCACTAAGCCACCTAGGAAGCCCCAGTTGAGTTACATAAGTGTAAAATGAGAGTAAGATTCTTGCCTTTATGGAGCTTACTTTCCATAGACAAGATACTAAATGATCCCTGTGAAGGATATGTGAATTATCTACTACGTTAGGAAGTGAGAAATGCCACGGACAAAAAGTTAAAATGCAGAACATCATAAGAGGCAACGAGAGCATGTGTGAGGATAGCATGATCAAGGTGGGCTTCATGGAGGGGGAAATGTGAGCAAAGTAAAAAAAAAAAAAAGGTATAGAAATGGGTCACATGACTAGTCTGGGAGAGGAGCGGAGAGATTGCCTTGTTGGAGGACCTGAAGAGGGTGGATGGTCTGAGCAGAGAGACAGAGAGGAAGATGATCAGAAGATGAGGTCAGACATAAGGCACCTTGTTTTTTATTTCTGCAAAGAAGTCCAGCTTTTGGTGTGGTTTGAAAGATTCCAAAGTCTAATTCTCTTCCCATATAAAGTAGTGGGACAGTCGTACATCTGGACAAGAGGAGCATGGATCAGTTGTTCAAAGGGTTTTTCACCCTAAGTCTCTACTGCCTTTCTGAATTCAGGAAAGTAGGATTTAAGTGGTATCAGCCAAAGTGACCATCCCTCTGGAACAACACAATCTTAGAGCCAATCTCTGATGATTCTTGTCAGTCAGTGGTTTTCAACTTTAGAGTAAATGATGGAAGGCATTTTACCAGCCAGTGATCAGCACGAAAGAGTATAAAGGAAATATTTTTAGAAGCTTAAAAAGATGTGGATTGGTGTAATGGAATTTGAATAGAATTCTGGATAGTGAGCGGAATATGGATGAAACTCTGGCTCTGTGAACGTGGAAGCTCAGGTAAATGCTATGATATAAGGTGTTTGCATAGCAGGTGGAGTGGTATTTGTACTGAGGATAAATTTTGTTGGGGAAATACTGTAGCTTCACCCCTTACCCCAGGAGACTACTGATCTATCACAACACCTTTTTAATGACACCTTTTATCATCTCATTGTCTTTCCTAAGATAATACTTTGGCAGCCACAGCTACAGATGGATGCCAGCCTTTGGATGGAAATCTTTTTGCCAGTGTCAGTTAGCTAGAATGAAGAAATTGGTTTGGAAAATAATGAGGTGAAATTTGCCCAGAGTACAGTGGGGTAACTGCAAAGAATCTTGCTTTATCAGGTTAACCAAGTGCCCACAGGTTGCAGAGTAGAAGCTCTGGATGGTGAGGAAAAGTGAAAAGTTTTAGAATCATTGGAGACAAGAGCAAACATTTTCACATTTCAAAGGAGTAGTAGGAATTCTTTTTATTTTTCTTTACCCCATTACTAATATGAAAACAAGCATGCTCTCAATGAAATGAACAGTGGGAAAATTTAAAGCAAATAAAAGGAAATACTTCTCACTTAGTGCATAATAAGTCCATAGGCTTTGGGGTTGAGGAAGGTCAGGGAGTCAAATGCTGAAGAGGAAAAGTAAAGAGAAGAAAATCTGGTTAATTTTATGACCAATAATAACATTGAAATTATGCCTTAAGATAAGAATAACGAGGTTGAAGCTTTGGGGCATAAAATGATCGTCTCAGAGGACAGGAAGGAATTCTCCCACTCTTACCCCTAACAATTTGAATGGCACCAAAGGGTGGACCAGATGCATTATGGGGTGTAATATTTTCCCAGGAGGCAGCTCTTATTAACCTGGAAAACCATTCCTGAAAGACCAGTGGCTAGTTTTATCTGGAAAATCCTGTATTTCAGGGGAAATCAGCCTTGAATCCAAACAAAAAGAATTTTGTAGTTGGTGTAATGATAAACTCCCCAGTGATGGATACGGTCTACTTTTGCTTTCGACCCAGTGTGTGAATGTGTCTAATCATAATATTCATATAACTAACTGAGTGTATCATAATGAGTGGAAATTGGCCTTTGACACAGAGCAGGTCCAATGGAAAGCACATGAACTATCCTTTAGGAATTAAAAATATGCTCTTGCCCTTTTGCCAGACTTTCTTCAAAGTTCACACTAGCTGCTTGTAGCTTCTGACTTTCTTTCTTGGCTGTAGGATGCTGCTGGAACTCTTGTATTCCAGATGGTAGTGAAGCCTCTGAATCCTTAGCTGTCTTTAAGGGCCCCCGTGTTAGTTTTGAGCCAGTTTTACCAAGTGGAGATCACCTAGGAGAGCAGAAGTCATCTATAGCCAGTCTCTGTGAACTTGCAAGAGCAGGAGAGCCATGCTATTATTATTAAATATAAATATTATTTATTATTATTAAACTGTTATTATATGGAGCCTCCTTAAATGATAGATACAGTCTCGGTCAGAGTCAAGGCCTTCGGCGTTTCCTTTTACTATTGCTTCTAAACCATCTGGGACCTTAACCTTGTTTGTTCTTTGCCTCTGCATCTTGATTCACTTTTAAAATTGACTTCATTTACTAAGGTAAAGCATGAACATTGGGTAGGGCAGAGTGATTAACTCCAGTTAACAGAAAACCCCCCAATCTCAATGTTTTAACAAAAGGAAAACTTTTTGTCCATTCAAATATCGGCCTGAGAAGAGTGGGTGGCTCCTGGTAGTGACTCAGGGATCTGGGCCGCTTCTAAAGTCTGACTTTGCCGTTTCATAGTCCTTCAGGTCCAATTTCCTTATTTGGAAAATGTAAGCAATAAAAACATACCTCTACATTTGTTGTGACGATTAAATAAAATACGACATGTTGAATGACTCTCACGGGCTTCCCAGGTGGTGCTAGTGATAGAGAACCTGCCTACCAATTCAGGAGACATAAGAGACGCAGGTTTGATCCTTGGGTCAGAAAGATGCCCTGGAGGAGGGCATGGCAGCCCACTCCAGTATTCTTGCCTGGAGAATCCCAGGGACAGAGGAGCCTGGAGGGCTAGAGTCCATAGGGTCGCAAAAAGTCTGACACGACTGAAGCGACTTAGCACGCGAGAATGACTCTCAGGACCTGGCAGGTAGTACGTGCTCAGGAAGTTTTGCTGATTCTTCCTTCTGTGGGTGTCAGGCATGAGTGTGTATGGGGAGGGAGGGAGTCACACCAAGAGGAAGTGGGGCTGATACCTGTATTCACGCTGCTCACAAGCTCTAAAAGAGCTCACTGCATCTAAAGAGGAAGACTTGAAACTTGACTACTTCAGTCCTCTGAAGGCAAGCACTGTGTCTCTCCCTTTTTTGTTAACTGTCATGTTCCCAAAGTCTAAATCCTATCAGGATAATGACAAAAGCTAGGGTTAAATCAGTGCTTAAATATCAGAACTATATAACAAAAGAACTAGAAAATGAAACTCTTTTTTCTGTTTTCCCTTCCTGTCACCCAAGTGCCCCCAGACTTTATAAAAACCCAAGATGATAAGATAATGCCCAGGATGGCTGTCAAGTTCCTGATTCTACACTTTTTTAGACTTTGTCCAAATCCTTACGTGCAAACCATAGTAACAACTGCTTGTAATTTTGAAATCTTATATATGATGGTATATGATGGTGTGTAATTAAAATTTTGCTTAATCTGTTACCCTTTTCATGTTAAGCTTGTATACAGTGTCTGTTGGCATTTATAGATCTTTTTATGTGATTTATTTATTTATTTTATTTTTGGTGCATGAGCTTCTCATTGCAGTGCCTTCCCTTTCCTCCGAGCACAGGATCTGGACATGTGGGCTTCAGTAGTTATGGCTCCCATGTTCTAGAGCACAGGCTCAGTATTTGTGGCACATAGGTTTTGCTGCTCCAAGGCATGTGGGATCTTCCCATACCAGGGATTAAACCTGTGTCCCCTGCATTATCAGGTGGGTTCATATCCTCTGTACCACTAGGAAAGTCCTGTAGATCTTTTTTGAAGTACTTGTTTTTATAGCTTTAAAAGCTGCTTTTTTTGTCTCTCATTTTGTATAAAGTGTTTGCTATAAATAAGCCACTCTGTCTGATTTTTTTCCAAGATAGGGCACACAAGTGGAAGGGTAGAATTTAAAGGGAGGACATTAAAATTTCAGTTTTTTTTTTTTTAATTGAAGTAAAGTTGATTTACAATATTGTGTTAAAGATATTCTGTTTCAGATGTATAGCAAAGTGATTTGATTATACATCTATGTATGTGTATATCTATATTTTTTCTGATTATTTTCTATTATTGGTTATTGCAAGATATCAAATATATTTACCAACTGAGCCACAAGGGAAGCCCATAATTTCCTATGCTCTACAGTAAATCTGTGTTGTTGTCTATTTCATATATAGCAGTGTGTATCTACTATTATATATCAGTAATAAAAAAAATGTCTTTTACTATTTTTTTCTGTCTGAATTTTGCTGCCAATTGCGCATCCCAATAGTCCAGATGTGTTTTATTAGTCAAAATTGAATTCGAAAATATTCTTAAAACCCCTTCACCTTGCTGAACTGTGTTGTACCAGTTTTCAGAAGGAAAAGATGACTTGGAGGTATCTTATTTTTAAGAATCCTAACAAATTATTTGTTCTGGTGACTGGGAAGTGTCTGGTTAACCTGATCATGCTTCCCACCCGCTCTCCCTCCTGTCCCTGTTTATTGCCCTCAGTGGGCAGGTTGCTTGAGTAGCTGCCTCCTTCCTCAAACAACTTTCCCTGGCGTGTTTCCTAGACGTTAGTGCACTCATTGATTATGCCATCTCCCTGGAGCGCAATATTCATGTATATTCTTTTGCATGCATAAGAGGGAAACTGAGGTTCACGGTGGTCTGCTCTGTCTATTGTCAAAGGTCACAGGGAATAGGAAGAAAATGTCAATGCCATTGACATTTCACCCCGATATCTCTATCCATCCAGTCACAGTGCTGGCAAGATTCCCCTTGGCTTTCCTTTCAACATCTGACACAAGGAACATGATACTTTCAAGTTGAATTCATCACTTTCTGCTTCCAAAGAGTGGCAGCAGCAGGCTGTCCACTCCACTCGTCCTTCTGTGAAGCTGAAAAGACCATGTTGTTTCCTGTCCCACAAGTGGACCTTTTTTTTTTCTTCCAAAATAGAAGAACTAGGCACAGCGAAGTGTGCAAGTTGGGCCAGCTGTATACATTTTTCACCCATATTAAAACTGCCAAAATCCAAATGCAAGAAATCATTCTGAAAGACCTGAGCATTTCACTTGTGGACTTTTGGACATTTTTCCCCCTAATGACATTAATAACCTTCTGTGTGCAGTATATTGAGGAAATTTTATGGCAAAGAAAGCAAATTTGCAGAGATTCATGGGACTACTTTTTCAAGGAGTGTTAGCAGAGATGACTGATTCTGATGTGTTATTAATAGAAGCAAAAATTATGATTAAATATCTGGAGAATCTTTTTATTTAGAGGGAAAAGTTCTAGTCCAAATGTTAACTGAGAATTCGAACATTTCATGTCCTCATCCTGTCTCCTGAAGACCAAACGAACAAACAAAAAGCTTCTCTTCATGTTCTTTGTTCCCTTCCCTAAAGCTGGATATATTATGTATTCTCAGAGAAAAGGATATGTATGAGAATAGCAAAGATGCTGTATCCATCAGAGTAGGGTGGATACACCCTGCAAATCTTAGTACCTCAAAAAACACAAAGGTTTATTTTTTGCTGACACTTCTTATATATCTTTGGTTGGCAGAGACCCAGTCTGAGAAATCAGCTTTATTCTTGTACTTTGCTGGTCAATCTTAGAGACAAACTTGGAACTCTTAGAGCAGGGGTTGGCAAACATATTCTGTAAAGGGCCTGATAGTAAATATTTTCAACTTCGCAGGTCATAGAGTTTCTTGTTACAATGACTCAAGTCTGTTATTACAGTGCACAATCAGAGTTTACAATAGTTTATAATGCATAAACAAATGAGCATGGGCTGTGTTCCAATAAAACTTTATTTACAACAATAGCCAGTGGGCTAGATTTGGCCTATGGCCTGTAGTTTGCCAATTCTTTTAATTAAGTTGTATAGCTCCAAAGGGACACTTGGTACCTCTGCGAAATGATTGTTTTTGTTGAGTCACTAAGTCACGTCTGACTCTTTTGAGACCCCGTGGACTGTAGCCCACCAGGCTTCTCTGTCCATGGGATTTCCCCGGGGAGAATACTAAGTGGGTTCCATTCCCTTCTCCAGGGGATTTTCCCGACCGGGGTATCTAACCTGGATCTCCTGCACTGCAGGCAGTTTCTTTACTGCTGAGCCATGGGAGAGGCCCCTGCCCAATGACTAATGACTAATGATTCTACTTGACCAAGAGAGCATAGGGAAGTACAAGCCTGTTGCTTCCTGAAATAAGCCTAGACTTTACATATGTTCACACACATACGTGGAAAATGATGAAGAATTAGTTGAGTGATTATTTTCATAGTTCCACAGACTTGCTTGATTAAACCTACAGGTCTTTAATTATTTACTGTTTTAAATGAAAATCTTTAAAAAAAAATTTATTTATTTGACTATTCTGGGTCTTGGTTGCAGCATGTGGGAATCTAGTTCCCTGATCAGGGATTAAATCTGAGACCCCTGCATTGGGAGCACCGAGTCCTAGCCACTGGTCCACCAGGAAGTCCCACCTACAGTTCTTTGAAAGTTTCTCTGTCCCCTCAGTTTTATCCTTAAATCAGAAAATCAGACTTTACACGGTGCCATGTTCATTTTCTCTTTAAGAGGCGGTGGAAGTGGCCAGTCAATCAAAAAGGATGCTGCTCAGCTCTGTTTATGCAGCCTTGGGGCCATGTACATTCACCTGTGGGGATCCTAAAGTGAATCAGCTTATACCCTGAAACATCTTGGGAAGGAATTTGGGAGGAGCAAGAGAAGCATTTTAGATGGCATTTTTCAGTGGTGAAGTTGCCTAGGGGACAAGTCATTGTCTTGCAGATCAGTTTTTGAGAAGTCTCCGGCTGTCTCAGTGCAGTCTGGTCATAGCGAACAGTGACAGAAAGGTTTTCAGTTCATTCTACTGTAGATGGAGCCTCACTCAAACCCATTGGACCACAAGATGATGTCACTTTATGTATTTGTTTCTAGCATACCCACCTCCTTCCCTAAATCACAAGACAACCCCACTTTGCCTCTCCTGTTTCACCATTATTTTATAAAGTTGAATGGTTCCATGCCTTCAGTCGACTCACCTCTTTCAAGTTTTATTGGTACTTACTGCTCTAAGAGCAAAATGTAATGAGTCCATTTATTTTTACACAATTCAACTCATTAATATATCTGACTTTTCTCCATAGGAAGTGTTTGACTAGATATAGAGAAATGTATACTCAGGCAGATCTGTCAGTTAAAACAGAGATACTGGGAATCTATTATATAGGTAGCTAACTCTCTGCACATGACAATATCTGCTCATGTTGATTATAATCCATAACTTCTATAATTTTAGGGCATTTTTGCACATTATCAGACAGCAGAACACTTTGTAATCCATGTTAATAATTACATTTCAAAAAGATTAAAAAAAAACCAAAAAAACAAAACAGCAAAGCAGGCGCTTGAACCAGGATCCATGAGCTGGTGATAGTCCTAAAATTTCATCCTCCTATTCAGTGATATTTATGTTGAATATGAGAAGATCCTAAAAGCAAAGATTACTTGACCATGACAAAGAGGACCACTTAAAAAGAGTAGCCTACATCTAAAAGAACTATGTCCAAGGTCCAGATGATATTTTTATGTAAAGTGGTGTGGTATTATACCTTGAAATTAATTGTCATTGACTTCAAGGTGTGCTATGTTTCAAAATTTCATTTCTCAGATTAAATGTCAATGTCAAGTTGTCACGGAGAAAGGCTTTAGTGTTTCTAAAGAGACTACTTTCTAAGTCTCTTTGTTTGGAAAAATAATAATAATGATGATAATACCACTTATTATGTCCCAAGCATTGTTCTGAGCCTTTTAAAATGCATTTGATTGTCACATCTGCCTTTTGAGCTTGAAACTATTCCATTTTTCTTCCCACTTTGCAAAGGAGGAAACTAAGGCACGATGAAGTTGTTACTTGCCTAATATCACGCAAGGAATAAGTAGCAGAGTCAGAATTTGAACCACTGCAGTTTGCACCAGAATCCATATAAATAACCAGCATTTGTAAGAATACTCACTCTGCTCTAACATCTTTCACATCTGGAGCATGGGGATTAGCACTGGGATGCCAGTGGAGAAGCAGCAAAATTTAAGGACTTATAAACAACTAACCCATTTTATAGAGGAAAATCTGTGCTCTTTTTGAGCTTATCTAAATTGACCACAGATTCACTGAAGAGAGACCACTTCACTTTATTGGGACTGTGGAGATAAGGGACATGTTAACCCCATTTATTTCAGTAATGGTCTCTTTGTAGACATTTTTCTTTCTAGAATGAAGGGAATGTGAAAGAAAAGGAAGCACTCTTTGCTGTCAGTCAATGGGTACTCAGTGAACTGGGTCATCATTGTTTGTCTCTTCCCTCTGACCTTAACTGTCCTTGCTTTGTCTCCCACAAGCTTCCTTGAAAACCCTCTGCCATACTTGAGTTCCCACACGTGACAGTCTGGCCTTGCAAAAAAGATTAATACAAAATATCTGCCAAAGGTTTGGTATTCCCAGCCCAGATCTTTATCTCAGAATAAGAGGCGGGGTGCAATTTATCTCTCATGAATCATAGGCATTGAGATGCTGGGAACATTTCACTGGCAGGAGGAATTGGCAAAAATAGTCCCAGTGGATTTCAGGTTTATTTGACTAATTCTTTCAGCACTTGTCAAATGAAACTAGTTTTGTTTAGGTAACAAAACAAGCTGTTTCCTCTGCCATTTCTCCACTGAGCAGTATAGGCACTTGTGGCGAACACACATTACTGCTAACTGTTATGATGTTTGCTGTCAAATTCATTTATTTATACAACTGCTGGAAAAAGCCTGCGGCCCATAAGCAGCCATGAAAGATTTCAGAGTCGTGGTGTGGGGTCATGAGAGGGAAAAAAGTCTCCACTGGTTATGAGAAAGGAACTGACACAGGAAACGGTCACATATGGTGCAGATTTATTGTGTCCGGGGTTTCCCATTCAAATCTCATTACACCCACAGCTCAGCGCTGGGCATGGCACGGCTGCATCCATTTCAGTTTTGGCATTCGACAGAATTACTGCTTCAGCTTCACACCAAGGACTGGAGAGGTGATAAGTTTATCATTCTGGGGAGGGAGTGTACCCGAATTGTATTTGTAAAGAGGGCTGTTGACTGTCCCTACCTTTTTGACACACGGACATCACTTTGTTCAAAGCTGGCAGGCAAGGTTTGCTAACAGAAAAGAAATAGGAGGTAGTGATAATAGGTGGGATAGAGGTGGAGAGTATTACAAAAGGGATGAAGGGAACAGTAAAGATAAGATGAAATGGAAACCAGCTGGAATTTTGCAGGTTTTATTTTTTGATTAGTGGGAAAAAATAAGTGTCTTGCTTAGAGACACACGTGTGTGTGTGCGTGTATCCACACACATATGAATGTGTGTATATGCATATTTTTTTCTGGTCCATATTTTCTAAAAATGAACAATCTTATGTCCACATTTTAGTGTTTTCTTCACCTTTAACTCATCTCTTTCAACATCTTTTATTGTGAATGCTTGCAACACTTACAGGGCTGTTTTAGACTCCTATGACGCAAATGCTATTAGTCGGAGATGAGGATAGTGTCAAAAAAGGCAAAAGGAGAGTGCAAAGTATTTTTAAATAATACTCCTTTTAAAATTATGATGAATGAATTGTTAGCACGTGTTCATACCTGACTCTCAGCTGGCAAAGAATCTACCTGCAATGCAGGATACCGTGGTTCGATTCCTGGGTCAGGAAGATCCCCTGAAGAAGGGTTACCACTCCAGTATTCATGGGCTTTCCTGGTGACTCAGATGGTAAAGAATCCACCTGCAGTGTGGGAGCCCTGGGTTCATCCCTGGGGTGGGAAGATCCCCTGGAGGAGGGCATGGCAACCCACTTCAGTATTCTTGTCTGGAGAATCCCCAAGGACAGAGGAGCCTATTGGGCTACAGGCCATGGGATTGCAAAGAATCAGACATGACTGAGCGACTAAGATGTATGCTTGCATTCCTGGCTCTGCACATACATCATTACATTTGACCCTGTCCATCAGCCTATGGATTGGAAACCATTCTCAATCACATTTACAGAGAAGTGAACTGAGTCAGAGAGAGGATACTTATGTAATTTGCCTGTTGTTTTGCAGCTAGAAGGTGGCAGAACCAGGACACAATGCAGATTTCTCTAACTGGAAAACCCGATCTCTCGCCCCCAAGACTGAACTTCCTGAATTTGCATTTACCTTGGCTGTTTTCAGTGCAGTATTTAGTGAATCAGCATAATAATAATAATGCAAAAATATTTTCTATGCCACTTATTTCAAGGAAAATATAGAAAAAAACATTTCCACATAGTGAAATCATATAACATAGTCCTCTAGAATGAGTTTGAATGGACTTTCATCACCAAAAATAAGAGGTTTCTTTTCTATTTAAAAATGGTTGATTCAGAAGAAAGGGCTATTTGATACTACCTAATCCTCTCCCTCATCTCATCACCACTTCATCACTTACTTTTATCTCCTGATCAGAGTAACATTTTTCTACAAAGGGGAACAAATATTTCAAAATATTCACCAAGAAAACTCAGTAAAGACAGAAAGACCTTTCACAGAAGGCCTTCCAAGCATCTTTGCTTCATTCATATAATGGTTGGTCTTGTGTGGTTTTCCATTTTTCTTACATTAGTTTGGAAATCTATTCCCATGGAAAACAGACCCAAGTTCAAGAACTTTGGTGAGATTGCTCATATAATGGGTACAGATCATAGAATCCATAGCTCCTGAAGTCTGTTAGCCCGTTAGCCCCATGGATGTTTATGCTTCATTGAGAGCTTGCCACAGATACTGCCTGTGCGATATCTTCAGTCCTTCAGAGCTGTCTTTACACTTGGGCATCTCTATTCTACCCTCTCTTGACTCCTGAGCATACAGAGTTACTTTGCCATGCCAACCACGAGCTATTAGATTGTCTTCCTCACTGAAAATGATGCCAGAGGAGACTCAGCTCCCAAATGCTACCACTTAGCAATTTATGCAAAGCAACCTGCAAATGCCTTAATTTTGAAGCTTCAGGACCTAAATTTGGAATACATTGAATGTTCCAGTTCATTAAAATTTAAGTTTCCCAAATTACATTTTCTTATAGTAATCTTAACTATCTATGTGGGTATGTGTGCAAGTATATACCATATTGTGATCACACAATAGACTCTAAGACTGATAATTCTAGATTCCAAATTAGCTAGGTTGTGTTTTGGTCATCTGTATTGAATCCATTATTCACAAGAACATCACTTTTAATTTCTCTTCACTTTACAAGTGCAACATATGCCCATTATTTTTGAGGTTTAAAAAAATAATTTATTAATTTTGAATTCCCCATTTCAAAAACATAGACAGCTTTTCTCTATTATTTCTAAAGCAATCAATTTGTGTATCTTCTTTAATATTTCTTTGCAAGATTTCAGTTACTCCCTTTGTATATTTAGGAACACGGCTTTGATATTTTGAAATTTTACTCCTCATAGCCTGAGGGTTTATAAATGGGGATAAATTCAACCTGTCTTCACTTTTTTTGATCTGTGGCCATTTATATTTGTTAAATTAGAAATAATGAGGTGTAAATGGTGTTTGACAGAAAAGAATTGTAAATGATTTCTTTTCATTTCTTGAAAATAAGAGAATGATTATATATTTTGTTTTTGTCAAAATCTGCTATACGTTAGTGTACCATGAATTGTGAAATCTACCACAAAATGGCTAAAAAATTATCGAGGGAAATGGTGGTGTTAACCTCGAGGAAAAAAATCATTAATGTTGATGTATTTCATTCAATTTCAAACATATAAATTTCTCTCTTTTGTTGAAAAGGGGAAGATGGAAAGATTCTATGTGCCTTTGAGTCAAAACATTTATTTTAAACATACTTTTTTCTTTCCTTCTGATCCATTTTTCTAAATAAAGGATAGAGTTGTTTCTTTTTTTTTTTCCTTTTCTTTTAATTTTTTTTTTTCCTAGCAAAGACTACCCCTTTGGCATATTTTCTTTTCAAACGTGAAATGAGGTGGAAAATCCTCATTTCACGACAGGAAGGACAAATATTGACACAAAGTTAATATTTGTTAGAACCCTGGGAGCAACCTGAGTGTGTGTGTGTGCACATGCGCTTGTGCGTGCACACACACACATACACACACACTCACATACATACTCACCCACTTTCTCCTCTGCCTCTTCCTCTGCCTGGCATACCTAATACCCTTCCTTTCTAGGTTTTCCCGTCTATGGTTTCCAATCTAGGGAAAGGTGGACAGAGTATGTTGTATGTAGTGTGTTTTAGGATGTTAGAGTACACACAAAACAAGTGCTTGTGTGCACACCTGCACACACATGTACAACCTGCTTCATTCTAATTTTTTCCACTTAGAGGGGAGCTTCTGGACTTGATCACCGGTCTTGTCCATCTTGAATGCAATAGCAGATGCTGAGCCGACACTCACTGGTCACTCGGCATTTATTAAGTCCTGTCCATTCTTGCCTTCTGGAGAGGAATGCCCTGGGGTGACTGTTTGGCTGCCCCTGACAGACTGGGTCACTTTATCTATTCACATTGATTATGAAAGTCAGCTGTGGACAGACCTTGGTTTTTTTGTTTTTTTTTTTTTTCACCCTTCTTCTCTTAGCCTTTCTTACAAGCACCCCTGCCTGGATTTTCATGAGGAAATAATCAGATTAGGCCTTTCACGGTGAGTTCATATGGAGTTCTCTTTCTCCAGCGTGCTACTAACCGAATAAACGTGTTTAGTGGTAAATTGTAAATGACATTATGATTACCAAAGCCAGCATGGGTTTCATTTAAAAGTGATCAGAATTGCAGACCACAAAAATTGTGACTGGCAGATAAGGCCATTTGGAGAAGTGGGAAAAGAACAGACAAAAACAAGTGAGAAAGAGAATCATCACTCAAAATGAAATCCTTCACTAATGGAAAGAGGCAGGAGAGAGAAATCCAGGGAAAGAAAAGATGGAATGCTATTTACAAAGGGAGCTGGACTGTCCCTGTGAGTGCTGGAGGGGATGTGACTGCATCTGGCTGTATGCATGCTCTTCTCTAAGGGGTTCATGTCAGTTCTCTCCCACAATGAAGTTAGTGGGAATGTGCTCTACAGCACAGGGAGCGCAGCTTGGTGCTCTGTGATAACTTAGACGGGTGGGACGGGAGAGATGGAAGGGAGGTGCAGGAGGGAGGGGAATTATGTATACTTACAGCCAATTCACTCTTCATTATATAGCAGAAACAAATACAACACTGTAAAGAAATTATATCATACTCCATTTTAATAAAAAGACCTACATCCACTTAGCAGCTTTGGAACCCTGGTGCTTTCCTGTGCTTGATTTTTTGCCTCATCTCAAAAATAAAATACTGGAATTGATTAATTCTGAAGATGAGATAGGAAAATGGGTGGTGAACTACTGATAAACCACCATCTTTTAGTCATTGGTAAGTTTTGGAGAAATAAAAATGAAATTTCTCATTTATGAACACCAAGATTCCAAGTTTGGCTATAAAACTAAAACTTACTTGCCAATAATCTTTAGGCTGTTGCCTTTGTTAAATTTGTGGCTCTATGTTCATACTTGAGGGATGCTAAAATTTTTTACAGGTCAAGCGGTAATATGAAAAAAGCAAATGCAATCTCAACAAATGCATGATTTGACAAATAACCAAAAATCTCTCTGTCAACAGGCTGTGTAAAGAGAACCAAAAACCTTTCTGTCAATAGACGGTGTAAAGAGAACTCCTGGCCACCCGATATGCCTCCTAAAGGGTTAATCATCCCAGCTGACACCACATCTAAATACAATCCCCAAATGAATGATTTGGATTCCATTCTATTTTGCCAAAAGCTTAGGTAGAAGTTTAAAGACGTTCTTCTTCTCACGACTGTTACTAAGTAATTGTGTGAATCATAATTTCTGTGAGTCAGTTTTACTGTCTATAAACTATGAATAATTAAACTTGCCAATAAGTTTTAGGTAAAGGTGGTTAGGAAAAGAAGAAGGGAAGAAAATAAGGGATGGAGGGAGGAAAGAAAGAAGGAAGAATCACCAGCCTTATAGCTTAGAGGTATCTTTGAAGTGGGGCCATTTCTACCATTTGGCATTCTAGTCCCTGTTTGATTCTGTCCCACTTCCAGGTACCACTCTTATGAGTCTATGGACTTCCTGTCAGATATTTCTTTATCTGAAACTCTCCCAAGGAAACATTATAGATTATTTGCAACAACCATGGAAAAGCCACCATCTAAAACCTGTTGAATCAACTAAGCAGAGTCTCCCGTTGACAAAATTGTATGCAAACCTTCAGGACCCCTCTGATAGTTTCCATGCCACTGTATATATTCCATGCCAGAGTATAAAGATGCGATGTGTTTTCCTTAAGATTCCTGCTTGCCCCAGACATTATCCCAGGTCTACCACTACATACTACCTACTGGTACCTTCTGGAGATGTCTCCAGAACACGTCTTCCCTGATTTCATTTATAGGCTTATCCAAGCCTTTACGCCCTTCCTCCACTTGTTTAATGAATTAGTGAACAAGCTGAGAAAAAATGCTTTGTCATAACAGAAATTATTTTGTGGACAAATCAGTTACCTGATTCAAGAACAGAAGATTCTTATCATCGACTGTAATTCCACTCTTAAGGTTTCATGTGAAATAATTGGATCTCTCATGATATTGAGCTATCAAATATTAACATTAATTCAAGGGACAATTCTCTCAATACACTTTTGTGGTATACTCCGTTATTGTGATGAGTTGGTTTAAACTGTATTCAAGTTACAGAATAACAACCTTATAACTAGATAAATTATTTGAAGAGTAGGAGTTTTGAAAAGGACATTATGTATCAATCAACTAATACACGTTAATGAGTTTCTACTGTGTTTGACGCAGGATGTTAAGTAAGCCCTATGATAACTGAAATATGAGATACAGTCTTAGGCCTTGAGAAATGACCCCTTAAGAACATTGGTTCCTAGTGTTTATGTAATTTATCAAAGTACATATAATTAGTAGCAGAGAATGATTGAAAATCATATCAACTAAGAGACTATTTTGTTCAGGGACAATTCCAAGAATTTAGCAATATACAGAGGTAACTTTTAAATACCTTGTAACTGCTGGATGAGAAGCAGAAAGAAAAAAGTCAGAGATCCACGAAGCTCGATAGAATGTAAACAATTCATCAATGGCATCAGCATGGCTGAAAAAAATGTTTAAAAAGAAGGAAAGTAAGCAGTAGGTTTAGAAAAGAGGAACTGGAGTGATTCAAAGATCTTCCACGAGGGAAGGCTACCTAAATGTCTCGTTTGAAAAGGGGATAACAGTAGTAGAGATCAGTGTATCATAGTCTCAAAGAAGAACTTCCATGATTATTAAGGTCATACAATTAGTTAATTTTCTTAATACTTTTTCCATGTTTTTGAAGATAAGTCAAACACACTCTATGTAATGGTGACCATTTAAAAATTTTTACAATTAAATCTATACATAAATTAATAATTTGACATTTAATTTAGCAAATTCAATTTAAGAGGTGAAACAATTAGAATTTTCAGTTTTGTGTCAGTTTTCAAGAATTAGGCTTATTTCATCCAAGTTTTTTGTTTGTTTGTTGTTGGTTTCATTGAATTTTGCTGTTATACTTATTTTTCTTTATATATATATGTTTTATTGAAGTATAGTTGACTTACAATGTTTCATGTGCACAGCAAGGTGATTCAGTTATACATATACACATATATTTTTTGAAATTGTTTTCCATTATATGTTATTACAGTAAATCTTTGCTATACAGGTTCCCTGTACATCCTGCATTAGTAATAATTTGGGGGTTTTTTTGGTTTTAATCTTTAGGCTATTTAGATGAATATGCGCTAGGGCAAGTTAAAACATGTAGGAAACAATACATTTTTGTGACTATTAAGTTGAAGTCAGAGGAACTCTTTGTTAGAAGATAAAATATACTTTTGAATTCAGAACAAAAACTCTAGGCTCATAGAAATATTAGGAGTGGCGGGAATAGTGAATAATGCTGTTTCTTCAAATGCTTTCATCACGTGCAATCATACTCAAGTTATGCTCTGCTAAGTCGCTCAGTTGTGTCTGACTCTCTGTGACCCTATGGACTGTAGCCCACCAGGCTCCACTGTGCATGGAATTCTCCAGGAAAGAATACTGGAATGGGTTGCCATACCCTCCTCCAGGGGATCTTTCCAACCCAGGGATTGAAGCCAGGTCTCCCGCATTGCAGGTAGATTCTTTACCCTCTGAGCCACCAGGGAGTTGAGCTCTATTTAATGTCAACACTCCCAAATTACTACTTTCTTCTTTTCCTCCTTTTGTATTTCTTTTTCCTTCATGTTAGCGATAAAAAAAAGTTTGATAAAATGATATAGTCTGACATCCAAACTCTTTCACAATCTGGTCACAATATACCTTTGCAATTTTAATATACTTCCCATAAAATTTCTGTCCCAGCCACCTCAATCTATCTACCTCTTTCCCATTGACTCAGATATTATTACCTCCTTCTCATCTATTGTTTTTCCATTTTTGGAGGCCTTAGTGATTATTCCTTTTTCTTAATTACTTTGCTTTACTTTTACCATTTAGCTATTATATACATTATTAACTTTAAATAACATTTTATGTAACATATGCATTTAAATTATACTGCATGCCGCTTGCTCAGTCATGTCCAACTCTTTGCGGCCCCATGCACTGTATAGCCTGCCAGACTCCTCTATCCATGGGATTTTCCGGGCAAGAATACTGAAGTGGGTTGCCATTTCCTCCTCCAGGGAATCTTCCCGACCCAGGTTTTGAACCTGCATCTCCTCTGTCTCCTGCACTGCAGGAGGATTCTTTACCCACTAAGCCGTAGGACCTGTTATTTAATATATGTATCTTTCCATGTTTTTCCCAAGACTTTGTTGCATTCTCAGTATCTAGTACACTTGAATATTCAGTAAATGTTTCCTGAGGTTACAGGTGATGGTGAGCGTGATGGATTGGAAATCATCTTTGGGAGAGTGTAGTTCTTAAGTCACTTTTTTTTCCCCTTTATTTTATAGGTACATTTAGAGAAGAGCAGAAATGCACCTACCGACCCCTGATAAATGGCTATATCTGCAAACAGACTGACCCAGTGATCTTAATTCTCGACAGTGCTGATACCACTTGGGCAATGCAGAAGTTGTATCCAGTTGTATCTGTGACTAGCGGTTTTGTTGACACCTTTAGTAGCATAAATGCCAGTGCTCCCTGCTCCATTTCAAGGTCTGTATCTGCTTTCTATTCCATTGTGCCCACCAGGAAAATCACCAAGGTCTGCTTTGTGGATCAGACTCCTGATGTTTTGCATTTTTTTCTATTGGGGAACAAAAATACCTCTAAGCTCCTCCTGGCTGTATTCTACCATGAACTCCAGAGCCCATATGTTTTCTCAGGAGATAGATTCATTCCACCTACTCAAGTTCATTCAACTTCCTCACTGTTGAATGAGTCTATTGGCTCCAACTATTTCAGCATCACAGATAACCTCTTGTATGTTGTCCTACAAGGAGAGAAGCCTATTGAAATACGGTCAAGTGTTTCCATTCATTTGGCCCTCAATGTGATGTTTTCAGTTCTAGAAAAAGGCTGGGAAATCGTGATCCTTGAAAGACTAACTGTCTTCTTGCAGATTAACCAAGATCAAATCAGATTTATTCATCAGATGCCTGGAAATGAAGCAACCTTAAAGGCCATGGCTGATAGTAGAGCAAAGAGAAAGCGCAATTGCCCAACTGTGACTTGTACCAGTCATGACCGAGTAGGTCAGCGTAGACCTCTCATGGTAGAAATGAGCTCATATAGAGACCTACCCACCATGGAAATGATCTCAAAAGTGATGGTCATTGAAATTGGTGATCTGCCAACAGTAAGGAACGCTGGACTGATTCCATCTTTATCAAGTAACAAATTACAGAATTTGGCTCACCAGGTTATCATTGCTCAACAGACTGGATTACTAGAAAGTGTCCTGAATATGACTATTGGGGCCTTACTTGTGACTCAATCAAAGGGAATCATCGGCTATGGGTAAGTACTAATTATAATAACATCTAAATATGAGCTGATTTCTTTGATACATATTGCAAATGTCAGTCTATTTACACTGAATTACATAAACTGTCTGCTTTTTAAGATAAGAATAAAAATGCCAAGAGCTATTTATAGACTTAAATTCTCAATTTTAAAATTTGTGATTAAATCTAGAGTCTTTGTGGTTATTCTATTTCCTAGGTAAGTGGGGATGTTATATTAATATTTTTGTACTTTAAATCTTAAGCGTAGACAGATTTTTCTAAGGCAACTTGTTTTCAACTTGTTTATTCATTCATTTATCATGTGATGCATTTTAGCAGTGGCTAGATTCTGGGGTTGCTAAAGTGAAACAGATATGATCTTTGCCTTATGGGACAAAAACACTATCACAATTTCATACAGCCGTGAGTTAAAACCCATGAATACCCATGGGGCTGATAAAAATCCTGCCTGTAGGGACTGAGGAATGGCCTTATATCTAGGAACATTTTGGAAAGATGACTAGGAGTTTACTAATTTAAAACAGTGATTCTGTTTGGGTTTTATTCAACCTAGGATTATAAAGGGCTTCCCTTGTGGCTTAGCTGGTAAAGAATCCACTTGCAAAGTGGGAGACCTGGGTTCAATCCCTGGGTTAGGAAGATCCCCTGGAGAAGGGAAAGGCTACCCACTCCAGTGTTCTGGCCTAGAGAGTTCCATGGACTGTACAGTCCGTGGGGTCACAAAGAGTTGGACACGACTGAGCTGCTTTCACTTATTTGGGCTTTCCTTGTGGCTCAGCTGGTAAAAAATCTTCCTGCAGTGTGGGAGGCCTGGTTTCAATTCCTGGGTTAGGAAGATCTGCTGGAGAAGGGAAAGGCTACCCACTCCAGTATTTTGGCCTGGAGAATTCCATGGACTGTACAGTCCATGGGGTCACAAAGAGTTGGACACGACTGAGTGATTTTCAGTTCACAGGATTATAAATCCCTGCAAAGATGTCAAATTGTGTGAGGGAAGATCATAATTGCTGCCAACTATGTTTATGGCACAGATCTGTGTAAGATCTGTAATATCCTTTTTGCTATGTTATTCTGACTCTATAAGCTTGTATTTTGAAATTCTTTACCAGATCGATGTTTACTACATATTTCAGAAGTAAATCTACCTGAATATCTCCCTGAGACTAGTAAATGAAGAATTACATGAAGTATATAATAAGGGAAGGTAGATATAAATTACTCTCAAATTTATATGTTATGATACCCAAGAGATGAATTGTCCAGTCCAAGTTTACCTAAGACATCTGTCACGAGGTCAAGACTATTACAGTCCCAAGCTCCATTTTTAGCAGATACAAAAGAACCAGAGATGATACCGCAGACTGAGAGACAATATGAAATTGTCATAATGCTTGGGAAATATATATAAACTAACCATCTCACACATGCATGCTGTGAGGTTAGAGAGTACTCAAGAGAGTCAAGCATATAGATTCCCTGCCAGTTTGCTACCACCACTGAAAAAATAAGCTGAAACTCATGCACATGTTGAGTTGATACAGTTGATATTGGGTCCCTGAAATAGATACAATTATTCTGAACAATATAACTCAATGAAATTTTAGAGCATTCATATTCTTTTATTAAAAGATTTTTTGTTGCTGCTTTTTCACTACATTTGTGGTAGTTACAATAAATAAATAATTAGTATTTAATGGATATTAATTGCTTTTGTACAGCTGTCTTTAGTACATGTGGGATTCTTTATAAAATAAAAAGGAAAACAAAAAGATGCACCTTTACATTTTAAGGAGTATTCAAGAAATACACTGACTGCCTTTTTATACACAAAGCAATATAAACGAATGAAAAATTAGTTAGTGTTTTTGTATCATATTTTACCTGTATTTGGTGTTCCTCTTTCTTATATGGAAGAAATAACAAGAAAACTCAAGCAATTTTTTTTTTTTTTGGATTCCGGTTTATTTGAAGGGCTTTGGAAATTGCTAGCTTAGAATTAAAAAGTACTCCTAATTGCATAATTGCTCAAAATCTATTAAATCTTGGATATTTTATCAGGCACCAACCCTTCATCTTGTTGTTGACATAATCATATTATGCATGATGATATAAAAATCAGGAATCTGAAAAAAGTGATGTACTGTATCTTGGCTTATGTTTAAATATATCTTCTTTAGCCCAATTTCATTTAGATCCCACTGAGTTCTTATGATCATATTCTATGGATGGGTGACTAAGAAGTTCTAGGACCAGGTCACTGCTAAATTTTATTTAGATTTTATGGTACTGAGCTTTCAATAGGTCATCCTTCCAAAATGACTGATTTGTATATTATATAAAAAAGACTTGGTAAATATTTAGCTTTTAACTAAAAAGAGAGTAAAGTCAAAGAGTAGAAACAATAGAGGTAAAGCAGAGGAAACCCAGGAAAGAGTATGGACCCAGCCCAAGTGCAGGTATGGGTACATATGTGTGAGGGAACATCATTGCATCACAAGCTTCAGAGAAAAGATTACTTTTATTGCCCAGCATCCATCAGAGACATCATGCTTTCACATTTGACTCAGATATTTCTGATTTAATAAGAAACTACTGAACATGTATTTTATAACATCAGTTTTCTGTTGGTTGCATTCTATTCCCCATCTCTTTCAGTTTCTTTAGTGTTTTAAGAGATGTTTCCAAGACATAAGGCAAAATAAAAATGTTCTGAAGCTAAGGAAAGACTGCTTCTGAAGTATATCTGAATAAATTGCTGCAGAATAAGAAATGCCACGTCCTAAGGGATCTAATGAGAACTAGCAAGTTTTCCCATGGTCCTAAGAATTGCACAGTATGGTAAACAACCCTGAAGCCTTGTGCAGGTCCCAGGGCCAGCCCTGTTTCTTTCAGCTTTGATCAGTGTCAACTGGGACTTCCACTGAACTCACTGGAAAGTCATTGACAAGCTAGTGACTTGACCTTGAGATTGCAGAAATTAGTCTGAGGACATAGACCTTTCCTAAATAGTGGAAACATTTAGGATGTTTGTGAAAGATTCACTCTTGTTAATTTAATGGGGTTGCATGTATTTCAACAAATTGAGGGCATATCAGACATTTACTTACCAAGAGGAGTCCTACCTGCTTTCAAAAAGCTATCAACTTCTGCCTTGTGGGGAGAAATGGAGTGCTATTTTTTAATTAAATAATACACAGTGAATTGGCCTCTCCTGATCTTTATCCTCCTCTAGAGGCATCTAGATTTAAGTGTCTTCCACATGGCTAAGTCAGTTCCATGAGCCTGTTTTCCATCTTCCAAAACTTTGTTACCCTTTATTGTTGGTTGCTTTCTCCTCTCCTGCCTTCTTCATCCTTGTGGATTTACACCATTTTTATTCACTTTTGTTCTTTTAAGTAATTTCAGTGGAGTAGAGGAAACAGAGATAAACGTATATTCAACCTGCCCTTTTTAAACTTGGGGTTTCCCACTGGTGTCTTATTTTTATATTCTACCTTTTATCTGGAATACTGGTGGTAGAAAGTTGATTTTTGCTGTCTTAAATTTCTTTCCCTCTTGTCTTTTCTTTTCCCCACCTTTCTCCTGCTTCATTAACAACCACAACAAAAAAAAAACAACCTCTAAGTAATGTGTTTTGTCATATGACATACATATCTGTATCTTGTCTGGAAGTTTAGCTATTGAAATGCTAAAGCTATTTGTGGTTGGCAGAATTTCTGAAATTACAGTCCTAGTCCTGGGAACCTACGGATATGATCACGTAGCATTTCCATGAACACAGTATGTTATGTGGCACAGTTGGCCTTGAGATAGAATACCCAGGATTATCAAGGTGGGCCCGTTTTAACACAGGAGCCCTGAAGGGAGGAGAGTTTTCTCCTGCGGTAGCAGAATAAAGCAGAAGAGGAAAGCAAAAAGATTTGAAGTGTGAGAAGGAATTTAAGTGTCACTGCTTTTAGGATGGAAAGCACCACACAAGAAAAAAAAATCAGACCGACTTTATAAGTAGAAAGTGGACCTTGGCCGATGGCCGGCAAGGAAACAGGGACCTCTATTCCATGGCTACAAGGAAATGAATTCTGTGAACAATCAGAATGAGTTTGGAAGTGGATTCTTAGGCAGAGATCAGAGCCAAGCCTGTCTGAACTCTTGACCCACAACTTGAAGATCATAAATTTGTGACATTTTAAAAACCACGAAAATTTGTGGAGTTATGTTCCACAGCCATAGAAAACTAATATGCTATCTCACATAAAGCTCTCTGTTTATGATATTGCCATGAACCTTGGGCCCTAAAATCAGCTACAGGGATGGTGAACATGGTTCTGTGGCTGTGTGTATCTGTGTGTTTTTGTATCCATCACATTAGTAGCTTGTTAAGTTTTCTCATTCTGTAAAAGAAGTCCTTTATCAAACTGACTAGAATAGACAAGGAAATTAGGAGAGGCAGTTGGTGACACGAGTCTATTGGTGACACCCAGGCTCATTTAGCGTCTTCTTTTGTGCAGCCTCTCCGTGCCCCCTGGGCCCCTGCTTTCTGGGAAACAGCTGTTTGGAGTATGCAAGGACAGAATCTTCCTGTCATTATAGGAGGGTATTCTTCTCAAGACTGGCAGAATGCGCATCCTGGAAAGGATACCCGCTCTGCCAGTCTGTCTCTTTCCCTCCTCCTGGCAAAACCACAGCTTTGCCATTAAGGGGTGTTTCTGCACCATTTCTTCTCTTTACTGCAATACAAATTCACTGCTTTGTTGAGTGAGGTGGGTGGCAAAATTATCATAATGGTATTTTATATATGTGGCTTTGTGGGGAAATGAGATGCTCTGCATAAGTAAACTTTTCATTCAATTAAAAATTGTTTTTTATCACTACATTTTTAAAAAGACTTCATCTCTTGAACAAAAAAGAATACATATATTATCCAGTCTTATTAAATGGAAAATAATGTAGACCTATCACATTTTTATTGATGATTCATGGTCATCATTAAGGCTATCATTTATTTCACAGCCCTGTTTCTGCAGTGATGCCCTTAGGGACCCTTGTTCTTATACTAAATAGCCCCAGACCACTAAATCTTTGATTCTACTTCTGCAGTTTATATTTTTTCTGCTGTCTTCCTTATAAACAGGAGGTTAATTTTAATCCATTATTTCTGTTGACTTATCTGCATCCAGTAGTTTTCCACCCATATGTACATGTAGTTCTAATCCCAAAATTAAACTGTACTAACTTACAATAAAGTAATTTAAGATGTGTGCAGATGGTAAAGTTGTAGCTAAATATAGTAAAGACTCATGAAAACTTACATTTGAATGGTTTTTAATTTCCCAAACATTAATTGAACAGTTATTATGTCCAGAAAATTATATGGCTTATAAGAAAATCTAGATGTTTTAAAATTAATAGATAGGGAAAATAAATACTTATATAACTACTAATAAAAGTATGTGTATTAAAATCTCATTATTCTATATCTATTACAAGGAAATCATTGATTCAGTATGGACCTGCTTAACCGTTAGTTTTTCATAAAATTAGTATACTTTGTCTTTATAGTATTCATTAGCTAGTCAAGGCTTCAACTTAACTATTCTTCATGTTCCCAAGTACCTAAGAAGTGTACTGCTTAGGTTAAGTGGTTTGTTTTCCTCTTTAGACTATGACTGCTACAGCACCCTATTACAAATAGTAAATTTTGAATATTTGTGTATAATCTTAAAATATGTATTCAGAATTTCCACTATTTCAAATAAGATAGTCATGTTAGGTTTATTAAAAAAAATACCATTTTAAATGATTTTCCAACTAAAATGCTTAGATTTTGACCCCTGATTGATCTTGTTGAAAGATGTGCCGTGTTTATTTTGTATACGCCTGGCACAAGGCAATGTATGCCTAGGGTTACTCAAATCTCATTTTGAAATGAAAAATTCCACAGATCCATAAGAATTTAATACTAAGTGTTAGAGCATAGCAGTAAGTGTACCAGTTATGTTGCAGGGAGGAAGCCAATTCTGACTCCATGTTGGAACTGTTTCTTTGACTTGCTTTTTGTTGCTTTAGTTAATTTAATCATACAGAATGGTTTGCCTCAGAGAATCCTGCCCCTCTGCCTGACTTAAACTAAAGCGCCTTTATTCAGAACCCTGTCCACCTGTGGATGGCAGGAAGGAAAAAGTAACACATCCCCTGCCTGAGGCTTGCCATTCTAGGAAATGTTTGCAAGATTAATGGCCTTTTTATTTTGCTTTCTCACCTCCCCTCATCTCTAATCTAGAAAAGAACCTGACATCCAGACCCCCAAAAGATGGTTATTTTGAGGCACTAGCCTGCCATCTCAGTCTGCCAGCTCCCTGATTAAAGTCTCTTCCTTGCCTCAACACCTTGTCTCTTGATTCATTGGCCTATCATCCTAGAGTGAGCTTGGACTTGGTAAATGTTCAAGGGTGCATCAGAACTGGAGATTGGCCAGTCCAAGATAGGTGGTGGTCTCCACAGGCATTTAATGACCTCAGAGCAGAGGAAGTGCTGGGTGGGTACCGACGGGTCGCAGTGTTACTATGATAACATGTATTGGATGCTTACAATGTGCTGAGTTTTGAATCACTACGTCGTAGTACCAGAAAGAAAACATGAGATCATAAGACAATTTTTTCCCTCTTAGGAGTGGATGACAGCTAAGGGCATTTAGCTAGGTTTAATAGGGAGCATGCGGACTATGAAATATAAATAAAATGGTATGTGTCAGCTCTGAAGACGCCAGGAAACTCATCCTTGCCTTACAGACTCTTTGGAAGGATGCTCCTGAGGGACCAAGGTGATGGTGTATTTATCTCTGCATATCTCAGTGCTTAGAACAATATTTGTACATAGTGGAAGGGACATGTTTGTCCACTGAATTGAGTGGACATGCTTTCTTCTTACAGAGTACAGAATTTCACAAATTCCTTCGTAATTGAAGTTCCCTCACAGCATATATTATAGATTCTGCCCCTATGTAGCCCATTTAAAGTAAGAATGATTAAAAATGCTCAGGACATCCTTAAACATTTAATCAAAACTTGGAACTCTTCTAGAGGAACCTGACTCAGTAACTTTGAGGGGACAGAGGTTGAAGAGGAAGTGAGGAAGTACTTCCAATGCCCTCACCTCCCTCACCTCCCAGAGCCAACCTGCACCAATAGGATTTATTTATTTGTCTGCTCGGCTTACCATGCACATAGAGACTGTCCCCTCTTCTGTAGGGTACGCGTTTCAGATCTGGCAGATTAAAAACCAAGAGTTGAAGTGAATAGTGGTAATCTCTGAACTGGAGCATTTCTGTGTTTTCCTGGTTTTTCTCTTTTAGCTTGCACCAAAGAATTGAAGGGAAAAAAATTCTTCCACATACCTGACTGGTATTGGAAGCTGTTAAATAGTGGTTAAAACTGGGTGGATTGGAGGGAACTTTCCTCCCCCATTTTTTAAAGTTTGGCTGTAGGTCCTTCTGCCTGCAGGCTACAGTCACATTAGTGGTTGGAAATTGGATAACGACAGCACAATGACAAATCCAGGTTGCTTGCAATAAGTTGCTAATCCCTTTGCTTTAATATCGGAGCAGCGTATAATGATGTTTGGACATCACTCCAGTTTACTGACGACCCCACTGGGGCCAGCAATAGAACCTTACAACTGTCTAACAAGGCATCAGGTGACTCCCGTCGTCACAGCAACGGACACTGGAATCTAATCTTCCCTCCATCCCTTCTAGCACCCAATAACGCCTAGATTATATAAGTGGCCCATCATTGCTTGGTAACTTGAATCAATTAACGTTAATTCGCACAATGCTATGATGTATTGTGATCACTTTCATTTCAGGGAAGGGGGAGAAATTGCTATAAGTCACCTAAAATGAGGTTGTCTGTGGTGCTGGGGTATTAATTGGGTGTCCATATTAAATGCAAAAGGAGCCCCATCGTGAAAGGAAAGTGGATGAGTGACTCTCTTGGCTGCTATTGACCTATCAGAAGAAGACAGTGCCCTTTTCCTTTGCTTTTATCTATTACAGTTTTCCCTATTGCGTGTCAAGTTGATGTATTATAAAAAATTCATTTGGTGACCTTTCACCCCCCTAGCAGATTAAACAATTTCACTTCGATGGCATCATTAACAAGACCCTGCATTTAATGATGATTTCTCTAAAAGGCCACGGAGATTCGATTTTAAGCTAACAGATTTATTGCACTATTATAACATATCGTAAAAAACTGTACCACCTACGGTCAGGTTTTAGGTTAGAAACTGCTTAAGAGTTTATGTGAAGCTTAAAGTGGTATTACCTTGGGATATGCTGTAGCGGCAAGTCTCTGACCTCCAGTGGGATGCTGTTTACATTTAATCAGAGATGTTTGCTCACAATAAACTTAAAAATGTGTCAGGGACAGGCCTTTTAGCAAGTGTTCAGGCAGTTGGTTCCCATCCCTCTGTCTCTAGACATCAGTGTACTTATGTCAGGATCTTTCTTGGATGGAGTCTTTCGGCTTTTTTAACCCACACAGCCTGTCTGCATCCTGTCCTGCATCATAAAGCATTTAAGAAAGACAAGGGAAGAAATAGAATTTGGGAATAGTGTAAAATTTTCCGATAACCTGGGACCATAGAATGAATAGGTGGATTTAAAAAATCTGATTTAATTTTTTTTAAAGGCCCTTACCCATTGTGGCTAAGCAAAGTAATAAATGATGATCAGACTAGCGCATATTGAATTCCTAGTGAGTGATGGTCATGGTCTTGGCTGGTAGGTGACCAAAGGGGTTTGTAGGACCACACACGCCCTACCCCCCATTCTCCAGGATGCTCCAGGGAGAGGGAAATGGTTCCCTAGGGACACTAAATAGTTTTTGATCTGTATTTGTTCTTCCGCTGTTCCTCTTCTGAGGACTAATTGTCACCTCTGCCTCACATATATCCTCCATGTAAAATGAATATTTTATCTCCCCACATAAGAAAAAAGAATAGATTAGGAAATAAAGTAGTTGACTCACAAGCATTTAATTGAAATGGGTAGACTACCTTTTTTTTTTTT
>NW_011495047.1:1001830-1025033 GCF_000754665.1 Bison bison bison
TCCCTTGGACTGCAAGGAGACCAAACAAGTCAATCCTTAAGGAAATCAGTCCTGAATATTCATTGGAAGGACTGCTGGTGAAGCTGAAGCTCAAATACTTTGGCCACCTGATGCGAAGAGCTGACTCATTTGAAAAGACCCTGATGCTGGGAAAGATTGGAGGCGGGAGGAGAAGGGGACGACAGAGGATGAGATGGTTGGATGGCATCACCAACTTGATGGGCATGAGTCTGAGCAAGCTCTTGGGAGTTGGTGATGGACAGAAAAGCCTGGTGTGCTGCAGTCCATGGGATTGCAAAGAGTCAGACACAACTGAGCAACTGAACTGAACTGAGTCTTTGTGAAGCAGTTGTGTGGGGAGGTTGTTCCCAGGCATCTCTTCCCAATTCTTTGTGGTGATATCACCTCGGTACCCACAGAATAAGCCAGGATGAATGTATTTATACCGTGGAAAGTGGAAAAGCACTAAAATCTGATCCTTTTTGGGGAAATCTGGTTTATTAGCATACTTATAAAATATCCCCACCTTCTAAGTGTTTTAGTCTGATATGATGCCTCACTGAGATTTTTTGGAGTTAATAAATTGTGATTAAATCTAAGTTCATAATATATGTTCTCCCACCCCACCCCTCACACACCTATTTCATCATTTCCTATGGCAAACATATAAAATACATATATAATTATTCTTTGGTTGTAAGTTCATGTTTGCTATACAGTGTATTATTTAGTTTCTAGAAACAAAGGCAAACCTTTTCAGTAGTAATGGTGTATCATGGAAAACAGCTACTACAGTGGTACGGTATCTAAAATCTGAGGCATGGATTCTCTTCTCTTTTTTAACATGTGGCAGAAACACAAGCAGTTTCAAAACTGGGAACTTGATATATGTTCGGCCTTATGGTCTTTCAGTCCTCGTCCAGCCTTCAGATGGAGAAGTGGGAAAAGAACTCACAGTCCAACCACAGCTCGTGTTTCTGGATAAGCAGGTACTTTGTGCACAGGTAACAGTCTTTACTTGGAGCCGGGTACCATATTGTATTCGGAGCATGTTTCAGACTCCGTCATCTTCATAATACACGTGTACAGAGCACCCACCCTGGGACAGTTGGTGCACTTAGAACATCAAACTACTTTCATTATTTTCCTTCCATTGCACAGCCTGCTTTCCTTCTACTTTCTGTAAAAAGTCCAGAATATGATTATGGATAGGAGTAGAATTCTAATACTTTTTCACTCCAAACAAATTCTTACAGTAGGTCTCAGGTGTCTTCTCAGAAATCTATCCTTCCCAAAGTGCTGGATCTATATCTGCAGAAGTCATTTCATATGCTGCTGAAGGCATTTATGCCATAACATTATAGTTCTGTTATTTTAAGTGATTTCTCCTGTATGTGGTTAAGTACAGTATCAATAAGAGGCTTCTGCATGCTTCATTCTAATTTCAGTGTCCAAGTCCTTGGATTTTATCTTTTCTATATTTACTAATGTCATGGGTGGAAGAAGTGAAATATGACAGTTAAATCAACTTTCCACTCTTTAATTTAAAAAAAATGCGTCCCATGACATACTTGTAGAGGAACAAAGCCCATGGGACTGAGGTCCACACTTTTGCTCTGGTCAGGCACTTACCCAGCTCTCCTGCTTTGTTCTCCTAATGTTTCCTTCCTTAAGGTTTTTTTTTTTTTTTAAAGCACCTTACCAGCCACAAGATCCACTGACACTTTTTAAAAATAAATTTTATTATTTTTTGACCCAACTGTGGGGCATGTGAGATCTTAGTTCCCCAACCAGGCATGGAACCCATGCCCCCTGAAGTGGAACTGCATAACCACTGGACAGCCAGGGAAGTCCCTTTCCTATTTTATTAACCTTCAGCAAACAGTGTCAGTCTCCTTTTCTGTAAACTTAGCTTTCCTTTGTCCTCTTCACTGCCTTGCCCCAAATTTTCTTGAAATAAACTCTCTTCTCATGATAAAATTATTTGATATATTCTTGTTAACATGACAAAGACTATTTATTATTTTATTTATTATTTTTCCTTTGCTTATTCTCATGAATGTGTGCTATATGAAAGATTCTGTCTGAATCCTCTTCTTTTTCGGTTAACTTCACAAAATTCTCTTCTGAGTCCTATTTTTCCTTTCTTTTTTTTCCCCCAGAATCGGAGAGTAGAGTCCTTGGGGCCCCCGTCAGAGCCATGGGTCATTTCAGTTTCCCTGGAAGGGACATTAGATTCTGTGCTGAGAGGTAGGTACTTGTGACATTTGGAGACCCGCTGTAAACACATCTGCCCAAAAATGTTTGCAACCACTGGGGATTCATAACAAAGTCACTAATACTCAGTATCTTTGATAATTTGGAGAAAAAAAAATTCCACCACCAGGGTACAATGCCAGTGTCTTCTAAAAAGTGCAAAAGGTTGACAGGAAATGTTTAAGGAGCCATCTGCCCCGCAAGTACGGTGAGCGTTTTTGTCATACCTGTAGCATATATGTGTGTGTGTGTGGTGTGTGTGTGTGTGAAAGTGTTAGTCACTCAGTCATGTCTGACTTTTCAACCACATAGAGTGCAGCTCTCCAGGCTCCTCTGTCCATGCAATTCCCTTCTCCAGGGGGTCTTCCCAACCCAGGGATCAAACTTGGGTCTCCTGCATTGCAAGCAGATTCTTTACCATCTGAGCCGCCAGGGAAGCCTATGTATGTGTGTGTGTGTTCCACATCTTGGCTAATATAAATAGCACTGAAACAAATATGGGGATACCTCTTTAAGATCCTGCTTTTTTTAAATTATTATTATTATTCTGGATAAATACCCAGAACTGTGCCTGCTGGATCATGTGGTATTTTTAGTTTTAATTTTGTGAGGCACCTTGGTACTCTTTTCCATAAAGGCTACACCATTTTGCATTATCATTAAAAGTGCTTGAGAATTCTAATTTCTCCTAGAACTTGCTAGAAACCAAAATTTGCTGTCTTTTGGCCTTTTTGAAAATAGTTGTCCTATTAGCTGTGAGATGACATCTCATTGTGGTTTTGATATGTTTTTCCCTGATGACTAGTGATGTTGAGCATCTTTGCATATTGCATATTTGCATATGCATATTGCATATTTACAGATCTTCTTTGGAGAAATGTCTGTTCAAGGTCTTAGCCTATTTTTTAATTGGGTTATTAGTTTTTAAGCTACTGAGGTTTAAGAATTTCTTATATATTTTGCAAACTAACACCTTATCAGATAAATGACTTGCAAACATTTTCTCCCATGCTATAAGTTGCCTTTTCATTCTGTTAACTATGCAGAAGCTTTTAAATTTGAAGTAATCCCACTTGTCTAATTTTGCTTAAAGTGTCCATACTACCCAAAGAGAGCTACAGATTCAATTTAATCTCTATCAAAATCTCAATAATATTTCTTATAGAAATAGAAAAAAGCAATTCTAGAATTTTTATGGAGCTGCAGAAGATATTAAATAACCAAAATGATCTTGAAAAATAAGAACAAAATGAGAGTCACCACTTCCTAATTTAAAGCATATTACAAAACTATAGTAAACAGTATGATACTGGCTTCAAGACAGGCATATAAACGAATGGAACAGACTAGAGAGCTGAGAAGTAAAGCCACTCACATATGGCCAACTGATATTCAGCACAGGAATTAAGGATATACAATGGAGAAAGAACTGTCTCTTCAGCAAATGGTATTGGGGGAAACTGGATATCCACACACAGAAGAATGCAGTTAGACACCATATAGGTTAGGACATTTATATTAGTTTGAGTGTTCTGTAATGCCTTTACAAACTTATAAACGACTCATTTACCAATTTAAACATTTGCCTATCTGCAACATTGCTGGTTTCCAAGAATGACTCCGATTTTACAGTTACTTCTTGCTCTACCCTGGCTTTGAGTCTAAGCTCATCCTCATGCCTCTTCAAGGTAAAATATGTGCCTTGCCATCCTTCATACATTACCTGTCTGTACCCAGTACCTTAGACTCCATGCCTTACCCCTACCTCATACCTACTCATCCACTGTACCTTACTCAGCCTCTGTTCTCTACTGTGCCCCACTCCTGACTCACACTACTCCAGACTCTTCATTACTTTTCTTTCAGTTATCCCAAGGATATCCTCACTGACTTGTTTAGAATCATACTGGATCATGCAAAATGAATAAGGTGTTAAACCACTTGTTATTTTCTTGTATTAACACCAAGTCATGCTCAAGTGAACGGACTCCCCTGGATCAGTATTGTCAACATTGTCCTTGTTTGGAGATTCAATGTGAACATATGAGGAATGATCTGGGTGTCTAATATGCATACATGTTATGTGTGTGTGAATGTCATGAAATAGGAAAAAAATTATTTATAGAAATACCCACATGACCAGTTTATTTCAATTATTGAGAGTATCTCTCAACACCATCATGAATTATTTCTCCTTAACTTCAGAGAAAATGGAACCAAAACTATTTGGCATAGACCACCTGACTCAAGTATTTCCTGCAGAAAAATAAATTAACAACAAAATCATATCTATATGTTTAACCTAAACCTTTTGTTCTGCAATTTAACTTCATGTGCTTTGACCTCAGTCAATCCTTTTCAGTTAAAAAAAAAGATTAGCTGTTAACCAAACAGTGGGTTTATACACATGTGCTGTGTGTGTGCTCAGTCATGTCCAACTCTTTTCAACTCCGTGGACTGTAGCCAGTCAGGCTCATCTGTCCATGAAATTTTCCAGGCAGGAACACTGGAGTGGGTTACCATTTCTTCCTCCAGGGGATCTTCCCCACCCAAGGATCAAACCCACATCTCTTACATCTCTTGCATTGGCAGGTGGGTTCTTTACCACTATGCCACCTGGGAAGCCCTGTGGATTTATATACTCAAAGATAATTATTTTAGGTCCTTCAGATCCTTTGATATTTAACTATAGATCCTCGTTGTAGAAAAATATGTCGTTAACATTTTAAAAATATCAACATTAATGATGTAATAGTTTGTTAGTGTAGATAGCTAGGGGTAAGATGGATAGTTGTGGGAATGGGTGGGGGTGGAATTTGGACTAAAAAGGTATTTTAAAACCCTATTCCTTATAGAATCACATTCAAGTAGCCTTCCCTGATAAATCATGTAATCAACTTCAATCTTGCTTCAAGTCCAACACCTCATCTTCTCCCAGGTTCCCTCAGCCAGTCCCAGCTTGATCAGGGAGCCTGTCAATGACATTTGTCTGTTTTATAATTATCATTCCAGAGATATGGTGAGCCCCAGAGTAACGTACTGTACTTGGCAGAAACTGCCTACGCTTTTGGGCACATATGCTTCAAATCTGAGAATATCATAGATATATATGGGAATCTTTGTAGAGATCTCTGAGGCAAGCTGGTATTTAACACAAAAGCAAGCCCATTTGGAGCTAAAGTACTTTCCATTAGGCAGTTTGGCGGCTGTTCTATGAGGCAGACTCACTGTGCTCGCCGGACACATTTCGATTAAATGCTGCTTTGTATTCCTCCAAAGATGGGAACAATAAGGACGTTTGTCAAAGGAAAAACTGCAGCAAACGATTTCATGTTGAACATCTGTACTCTGCAGTTCATTGTTTGCAAGAGTTTATTGACCATAATTTTGATGCATATAGGTTTTAAAGAGTATGAACGGCATTTATCTTGGGCGCCTATCATTTATCTGAGTCTTGGCTTATTTATTTCCATTTTTCTGGGCATTTTTATTTATTTTGGGACTCTGAAGAGATGAAGGAAAAGATGTTTCTGAAAAGGGAAGTTTTAGTTAGCTCTGCAAAATTGATGAGGAAAGACAATGTTTTCCCAAAAAGGATTGAGCAATTGAATTGAAAAATGTAACACTGTGCATATTCTATCTTTATGATACCTTTCAGCCTTAAAGATCTCAAAACCAGTTTTTAAACATTAGGAGCACTCTCCTGTCTCATTGTCCATCGTACCAATAATCACAGTGACATTTCCAAACTGAAATGGAGCAGCTGTTATTTAGCAAAGTCATTTGAGGATAGTGGAGGCAGAAGACTAATTCATGGCATTGTGAATGGGGTCTGGAGCTCAGTTTCCTTCTTTCGGTTTGTAAATGGATGGCCTATTGTTAGAAAATGTAAGCTTTCCTTTTTGCATTTTATTCAGAGAAACCAAAGTGCAGACAATCCAAGTTGCTGAACAGGGTAGTCTTTATCAGTCCTGATCTGACGCATAGCTGTGCTCCTAATCTATTGGCCTCACTCTGCCACCACATAAACTACAGATCCCTTGACTAGAAAAGAGGCAGAGCCTAGAAACTGACCACCAAGAAAGATAGTAGACTTTCTTTCTTGAGATACATTTAATAATAAAATGCATGGTGCATGCTGAGTCGCTTCAGTCGTGTCTGACTCTGTGTGACCCAATGGACTGCAGTCTGCCAGGCTCCTCTGTCCATGGAATTCTCCAGGCAAGAATGCTGGAGTGGGTTGCCATTTCTTCCTCCATGGGATCTTCCTCATCCGGGGATTGAACCCACGTCTCGTATGTCTAACCTGTATTGGCAGGCATGTTCTTTACCACTGACACCACCTGGGAAGTGGTGTATTCTTACCCAATGGTGGCTAAGAATACAAACTTTATGAAATCAGGAAGATTTGACCTATAACCTTCTCACCAAGTAATTTAATGTTTCCTGAGCCTGTTTCCTAATCTTTAGACTGTAGATAATAGTATATTTTGTGGTGTGCTGTAGTTTGTATATAATGAGGAATAGAATGCCCAATGTTTGGCAGAGTGAACTTTGATATATGTTAGCTGTTGTTACTATTATTCTGGGCTTCCCTGGTGGCTCAGATGGTAAAGAATCCACCTGAAAATGCGGGAGACCTGGGTTTGATCCCTGGGTTAGGAAGATGCCCTGGAGAAGGGAATGGCAACCCACTCCTATATTCTTGCCTGGAAAATTCCATGGACAGAGGAGCTTGGTAGGCTACAGTCCATGGGGTCACAAAGAGTCGGCCACAACTGAGTGACTTGCACTCACTATTATTCTGTCTTGACTTACTTGGTTTCAAGATTTGCCTAAGAGAAGCCTGATGGATTTAGTAACCTTTTTCATCAATTTTTTCTTTATTGTCCAATTGCCTCTCTACAGAGATTACTTGAAGAAATTGCTCTAGCGTAGGTGACTAACATTCACTGTTTGGTTTTGTGTTTGTTTGTAGGATGTACTCACGCAGAAACTCAAGATGGTTATGTGAGCTTCTCCAACTTGGCAGTTTTGATCTCTGGGTCAAATTGGCACTTTATTTTTACTGTCACTTCCCCTCCAGGTAATTTCAACACAGTGTGTTTTTATTACCTGTTTCTTTCTTTCTTTCTTTTTTAAATATAGCTCTTTCTCCTTTATAATGGGACTAGCTCCTCTCATGAATAAGAGTCACTGTAGCTTAGAGAAAAAATTCCCCTGGTTATATCATTATGGTGTGAGAAGCAAGAACACATGTCGAAATTAAGCCTGAAGAGCAAGTATTGCTTCCTGGTAAGCAAGAATCCAAATGTACATTTTCTTCTAGTTGTTAAAATTTACTTTGAATGTTCTACTTTTTTCCCGATGACATTTGATGGAATTTGGTTGAATATTAATTTAACATTTTTAATTTATAAGGAAGAGAGTCATGGAGTATTGAGTTTTATGAAACCTCATCTTTTAGTCCTGCCTGCCTCCTCCACTGCCCCACCCCCACCTTGGAAATGATGACTATACACATTCAAAATCCTGGTACTTTAGAACTGTAGGTAGAAGGTGTGTGTCAACTGTTTATACAACCAGTTCTTTCTGAGAAAACATTCAAAAGAAATCTTCCTTCTGAGGCATTCTTGACAAATTTCACTTTGTTAGAGGGTACTACTATTCAATCACTTTGTAGTGAATAAATGCTACTTAAACTTCAAAGGGAGATGAGTTTATGAAAAATATTACTCTCCCATTTCCATGATGAATAGGGTCCAGTCTCCACCCTACAAAGGAATGGTGAAGTTCAATTTTGGGCATCCTTTTTATAAAGGATTAAACTCTGATAGAGACACAATTACCACTTTAAAATGATTTAGATATTGCATCCAGTATTGTAAGCTACCAGGAAAAACCTTCCTCACCTAAGGGAGCATCAGAAAAATCCTAAAAATTTTAGCATTACGTTTGAACTGAAAAGTTGATATTTATAATCAAGGATTAATTTGAGTCAGGGAAATTAGTCTGATACTTAAGACAGGCAACTGTGGAAAGTAGTTAATGCATCAGCTGTGGTAATGCAAGGCTTTTAAAAAATACACCAGAACAATCATGAGTGGATTTAAACCTCTTAGATATTGGAAATGGCAAAGGAAATGAAATGTTTTCATGTGAGCTGTCTGAACCCCAGCAACAAATATTTAATTAAGGCCAGATATGAGTTCTCCTTCATGAAACTTAAATTCTAACCATGGTATACTTTCAAAAAGTTAAAAATATGAAATGAAAATGTATGATGAACACTTGTCAACAAGTTATTTAACTTTTTAATGCAGGAACCAGGAGGATAGCAAGGTGTATAGTTCATGTAGCCTGGAAAGAAAAGACTTCTGAAATCAGTTTGCTATATTGGATACAGGGCAACCAAACTCTAATCTTTTCTGAGTTGTGTGCCTACAAATATCACTTAGATTCTTGCTGGATGAAAATCATTTTAAATTTACCCGGTGTTCTACAAATTCACAAGACTGACCCCTAAATGTTAAACATTAAGTTCAAAAAAGGTGTGTTCCAGAGAATTTGATCAACCTTGGAAGAGTTTGTTTGAAAATCCTTTTTTATGACATTGATAAGATCTGTAATCTTTTTATTCCCCCTCTAGTTCCAAGTTTTAAACCATTTTCTTCTCTTTCTTCCCAAAGAGACTATCATTTGGGATCGGGTAGTATTGTTAATTTTGTAAGACAGCTATTCTTTTGATATCTGTGATGTTGTCCTAATGAAAGGACAGATTCATGGAGAATGTTCAGTGCCTTGACCGTGGGATTCCCAAAGATATATTTTGAAGGGTAACACATTCAGAGCTGGATATTTTGGTCCCAGCTTGTTGGATATTTAAAAGGCCATTACCCTACAGTTTTCTCAGTAGTTAACTAAGAGTAAATACTTCATCAAGGTTATTTGAAGGTATATGTTATAAAACCAAATGTAAACTGTAGCGTAGACAGAAGCTTCCTGGTGACACTGTGATTTTGAGCTGGCCCTGGTGTTCACATATACTGGCCTACTGCTTCCTTTAATTTCTACCTACAGCTTGCAAAGTCCCCTAACTGAGGAATTGTCTTGCATTTTTTCTTTATCATTTTCCTTAAATTATTCTTAGTCATTTTCAAGACCTTCTACAAGGTGAGGCGAGGCTCTGTTTAAATGAGGACAGAAGAGATGAAGAAGAAATAGAAAACATCAGAAGGCCTGTCCTTCTGGTGACCCCATAACCTCATGTTCATTAACAGTATAGCTCCTGAGAGTGACTGCTTGTTTCCAGGTGTATCAATGTCTAGGGCTGGAATTATTTGGGAAAGCAGCTTATCCTGGCCTGTCCTTACATGGATAGACCAATCAGTGACAAGCTCTAATAGAAGAGCTGTGACAAGCATTTATTCATGGGTCTGTTATTGTTGTTTCATTTCTGAATCAAACAGAGGATTGCAATCATTTTCATTATTTTCCCTCTTATCCCTTAGAGAGAGGAACTCATCTTTATTCCTATTTTATTATGTTTTGTCTCATATTTATTTATTTTTCTTAAAATGAAGAAAAGGGACAAAATTCAATATCTACTAATGTCCAGAGATAGCAGATAATGGCAAATGTGATTCCTGATTTTAGATCATGGCGATTGACCAACTGTCTTTCTAAAGTTTCCAAGATTGTCCATGTCTTTATTTTTTTTAATGGAAATAGATGTCACTTTAATCAATGTTTCATTAATTGTTGCATACAAAGACATACATTTTTTCAGCTCTGTAGATGCATCAAAGATATAATTAAGGACTTAGTTCTTTTAATATACATGTATATATTTATTTTCTATTGAGGTACCATTGACATAACACTGTAGAAGTTTAAGGTGAACAGTATGTTGGTTTAATATATTTATGCATTGCCATATGATTACCCCTGTAGTGTTAGCTAACATCTATATCACATTACATAATTGTCATTCTTTTTGTTGTTGTTGTTCTGAGAACAGTTAAGACTTACTCACTTAGTGACTTTGAAGTTTATTATTCGGTATCATTGACTATAATCACTATGCTATTTTGGAAATATGAAAATTGAGGAACTGAGAAACTGCATAGTATGTATGGAATCCTCATAAGTCTTTCTAACATGTGGACTAATCCAGCTCATTTATCCATTTCTGAAAATTGAGGAACTGAGAAACTGCAAGTATGTATGGAATCCTCATAAGTCTTTCTAACATGTGGACTAATCCAGCTCATTTATCCATTTCTGAACTTCCTGAGACATTCCCCAGAGGGCAAGGTGTCTGTAGGTTTGTTCTACTGACTTCCCGCCCAGCCTTTCCACACGCACTGTCGTTACTGTTGTCTAGGCTGTGGTTTCTTTAACCATTTCCTGGGGCCCTGGGACTATTAGAGGGCTCTCCAGGGCTGCCGGGCGGAGATGGAATGCATTCTGCCACCTGACCCAACTGCAGTTGCTATTTCTGAGTCTAGAATATTCCTCCTCCCTAAATTCACATGTCTTACTCACCAGTTCACCCAGGGTTCTCCTCAAATGTCATCTCCTCAGAGCGCTCTTTTCTGCCTCGCTCTGTCTACACCACCATCCCAATCTTGTTCCTCCCATCTCCAGCCATTCTCGGTCTTCAGCTGGGAATTCCTCACTTCCTGGTGTCAAGAGTATCTGAGTATTTGCTTGTCTGTCTATTGCCTGCCTGCTCTATTCTGCCTTAGAACCTAAATTCCAGAAAGGACAGGAATGCTGCCTAGCTCAGCATCACATCCCCGGCACATCACAGGCACAAATAAATATTTGTTTATGAATAGCTGAGGATACCGAGATTCTATCTAAGATTGCATTTGTTGAAAATATTTAAAAACTGGTAGTCTCCACCCTTAGACCCAGGTTACTGCTCTAGCCTTACAAACCTTAGGCCTGATTTCAGCCTCTGTGTCATTATCTGTGTTCTAAACACTGCCATGGCCTACTCTTCTATATCTCAGGTGGCTCAAGCCACTTCTTCACTCAGAATTTTTCCATTTATGACATTGACTTCAGAATGTTGTCACAGGTCTTTTGGCTTTTGACATGTAATGCCCACCCAAATTTGCCTCACATTGTTCCTTCATTAATTCCTGGTATTTCTTGGCAGTAATTTTTTTCAGTATAGATCGTTTTTTCTCTTTTCTGTCTTTATTTATTCAACTTTCACATCCCCACCTAGATACTCCCTCCTATGAAATGCTTTCCCCAAGCATATCAATGGAAAATAAACTTCCAAAGCAAATGACTTGCATCATTCTGGTGGCATGGGTCATGTTCTGATTTGTATTACATTTGTATGTGTTTCCTATTTCATTTATTAGCTTGTAAATATCTTAAGAATGAGAACAGTAACTTGTCTACTTGGTGAAGTAAACAATCACTGAGCAGTTATTGGAAAATGGATAAAAGAATAAAGAATTTTGTTTTTTTACTTCTTTGAATCCCTAGTAAAATCCATCCCTCTGTCTCTGGGCTAGAATTAGCTTATTCAGTTGTCCATAAAAAGCAACTAATTGATAACAAACAAGCCAACTATGGCTCAAGTATAAGATGTACACATAAGAGAAGCATTTCTAGATAATTTTGTTATAGTAGTTTTGGGACCAAGTCAGCCAGGAGTCAAGAGACTAGGGATCTAACTGTGACTTCCAATCCAGTGTCAGGTTCAGCCCAAGGAAAGCGCAGCAAAGAAAACAGTGTTTCCTTCAGTCGATGAAATAAAAGCTCTGTTTTTGCCTGAATTATTCAGATGAAAGCAGAGATTTTGGGGTTTGTTTGTTTTGAATGAGCTACTCAAAAACACCGGTTATAACTAATATATGTTCACAAGCAAGTGTTTTTCTTTAACTTTTGTCTGGAGATATAGTTGACGTATGATAAGCTATACATATTTAAAGTGTACTATTAAATAAGCTTTGATGAATCTATATGTTCATGAAACCATCCCCACAGTTAAGATAATGAACCTATCTATCATTCCCAAAATTATAGGCAAAGTTTTAAACTTTCTATTTTTGAAATAACATACAGTAAAAATGATCTTTTTGGTAGGTTATTTTATAAATTCAAATATATATATATATATATAGAGAGAGAGAGAGAGAGAGAGAAAGAGAAAGAGAGAGAGGGAGATTCATATAATCACTACCGCAATCAGGATACAGAACATTTCCCAAAGATCTCCTTTATGTTTTTCCTCTGTCCTCTCATCCTCCCACTAATCCCTGCAACTTCCGATCTGATTTCTATCTCTATAATTGTCTTTTTTAAAATATCATATAAATGGAATCATATCCTATATACAGGGCTTCCTTTGTGGGTCAGATAGTAAAGAATCTGCTGCAATGTGGGAGACCCAGGTTCGATCCCTGGTCGGCAAGATCCCCTGGAGAAGTTTCCAGAAAACTGGAATCCCATTGGAATTCCAGAAAACTGGAAACCCATTCCAGTTTTCTTGCTTGGTGGGCTCCCAGCCCATGGGGTTGCAAAGATTCAGACACAACTGAGCAACTAACACTTAACACACATCATAAGTACCCTTTGGAAATGGACTTCACTCACTCAGCATAATGCTTTGGATGTTTTATCTCAGTTACAGTTTCCTTCCTTCCTCCCTCCCTTCCTTCCTCTCTGTTCTAATTAGTGGAGCATAAAGTACTTTGGCCACCTCATGCGAAGAGTTGACTCATTGGAAAAGACTGTGATGCTGGGAGGGATTGGGGGGCAGGAGGAAAAGGGGATGACAGAGGATAAGATGGCTGGATGGCATCACTGATTCTATGGACGTGAGTCTGGGTGAACTCTGGGAGTTGGTGATGGACAGGGAGGCCTGGCGTGCTGCAATTCATGGGGTCGAAAAGAGTCGGACACGACTGAGCGACTGAACTGAACTGAAAGAGTGAATCTTCAGTTTTGCACTGGTGGAGGAAGTAGGTCTGAAAATACGAGAGCATTGGAAGAATTCTCCCATTGTAATGAACAGAACTGGAAATAACAATCATATGATATTGTTGGAATCTTTCAGTTCATCAGAAATAGGAGTCTTGCATTTATTATTGATTCATATATTTAATCATCTAATTCAATAAATATTTATTGAACCAACTATGTGCCAGGTACTGTTTTAACCATATCTCTTCCACAATATTTTATTATATTAGCATCTTATTATTATTTTGTATTTATTTGTTTTTCTGAACAGGGGTCAATTTTACAGCTCGCTCCAGGTCGTTTGCTGTCTTACCTGTGACTCCGTCCGAGAGATCCACCATTATCATGGCTGCCTCCTTGTGCTCAGGGGTCTCGTGGCTGGCTCTGTGCTGCCTCGTATGCTGTTGGTTTAAGAAAAGCAAAACCAGAAGTATGTAGATTGTTTTTGAATAAAAATGTCTGAAAAAATATACCATTATGTATAATATACTAACTATTCTTTTTCTTCCTGCAAAGAAACATATTTTATGAGCCTCTGGAGGAGGCAATGGCACCCCACTCCAGTACTCTTGTCTGGAAAATCCCATGGATGGAGGAGCCTCGTGGGCTGCAGTCCATGGGGTTGCTAAGAGTCGGACACAACTGAGCAACTTCACTTTGACTTTTCACTTTCATGCATTGGAGAAGGAAATGGCAACCCACTCCAGTGTTCTTGCCTGGAGAATCCCAGGGACGGGGGAGCCTGGTGGGCTGCCGTCTATGGGGTCGCACAGAGTTGGACACGACTGAAGCGACTTAGCAGCAGCAGCAGCAGCAGCAGCAACAACATATGAAACAGGGTGCAGCCAAGTTGCTCAATTTATAGAGACAAGGATTGCCTAATCCCAAATAACAGCAACAATATTAATAATATATAATAACAATAATAATAGCGACAGCTCTTATTTTTTGAATACTCATTATGGACTGGGTTCTAAGTACTTTAGAGACTTGAATTCATTCAGTCTTCAGAACAGCTCTGTCAAATAGGTACCGAGTACTCTGTCTGTGTTTCAGACATGGCACATGAAGCACAAAAAAGCAAAGTGACTTTCCCAAGGTCTCACCACAGGATCAAACCAGGTGGTTAGGCTCTCACTGGAGCCCAGTCTCTGAAGCACTGTGTGGTACAGCCCAGGTGACCTTCCAAAAGGCAGATTCTACAATCAAGGGGAAATAGTTTTCTTTTTCAGAAGAAGGAAGAGAGTGCTTGGGTTTTTTGTTTGTTCGCCTCTTTTTCCCTAGGAGCATAGAAACTGTGTTCTTGGGCATTTTCCCAGGATCTGATCTTTTTTTTTTCTTTTTTGGGGTGGTGAGATGGGAGATAGACATGGATAAAACCCTTGTGGTATTAGGAGATACTAGGAAAACAAAGTGATAAGGAAGAGTGAGTATAAAAAGGCAGAATGAGGAGAGGCAAAGAGAGAAAGTGAAAAATTAAGACAGGAAATAGCAGAAAGTAGGGTACCACCACCAGACTGTTCACTGTGATTGGATTTCTGAGAGAAGCTGGAGAGGGAAAGTCTACTAGATGCTCTTTATTTTGGGCCAAGCTTCCTATTTTTAGCTTAAAAATTGTGCTGTAGAATGTGTATAGTGAAAAGAATGGTATTTTTTACAAACTTCTTTAATGTCTGATTTAAGAAAAGTCAGCTGGATTCTCTTAGCAGCTTCTGCATTTGGTTTGTTGCAATGTATTGTTTTGACTGAAGTATCTGAAGAAAATTCTAGCCTCAAATAGATACCTCATAGGAAAAGGAAGAATATTTTAATAACTTTTACATATACAGCAGACGTTCTTATTTGTTGCTGCACCCAAACTAGACCAGAGATAGTTACTTAAAGGTACATCTCAATATACTTTTTTATTCTGTTACATGAAAATGCACAAGTCTACCTTGTACTTTGAATTTTGCCCACAGGTGATTTTGAAAAATTATGTTTTGGCCATTTGGTAAATGTTGTTTCACTGAGTTATATAGATATACCAAATGTTGATATTAATATATTTCATTCTACAATTAAAAAAAAATTACATGTTAATATCAATAGAATTAGAAATTCTGTAAAGCTCATGGTAGTTTATAACAATGTTTTCTAAACTTCTAAAATTTCCAATGTGAGCTTGATTTCTATCACTGATGACAAATTCTATCAATTATTTCTTTAAAGTTACAGGCTTACTTCATTTACTTATAAAAGAAATCTCTCGAATACCCAATTTTGAATAACCATAATTTATCTTTCAGTTTTTCTTTCAAGTGCTTTCAATGTGAAAATGGTGTTTCATGAAAAAAAAAATCAATCAGTTTTGCTCAAATCAATCACAAAAGTGCTTTTTCTTGAAACAATCATCATGTCTCTTGGCATGGCATTATCTGATGTTATATTATAATTTATTTGCTTATCATCTGCCATCCAAAGTGAAAGTGAAGTCACTTAGTCGTGTCCAACTCTTTGCGACCCTATGGACTGTAGCCTACAAGGCTCCTCAGTCCATGGAATTTTCCAGGCAAGAGTACTGGAGTGGGTTGACATTTCCTTCTCCAGGGGATCTTCCCAACCCAGGGATTGAACCCAGGTCTCCTGCACTGCAGGCAGACGCTTTACCATCTGAGCCATCAGGGAAGGGCAGGGACCTGATCTTTCATACTTACAATTGACTTTCTAGTGCCTAGAACAGTGTCTGGCATGAAGAATGTAAATGTATTTTTATTAATATATTTAGTGAATGAATGAATTAAAGCATCACTCAGTCAAGAGCTGACTGAAGATATAAACTGATGCCAGTTTCCTAGTTTTGATGTCATACTACAGTTAATGTAAGTTGTTGATGTGAAGAGAAGGCTAAGTGGAGGTACATAGGTCATCCCTGTATGTTTCTTTGACACTTTCTGTGAATCTATAATTATTTCTAAATAAAACCTGAAAAAAATACAGTAAGTCCCCACATATGGATGAGTTCTTCCAAGAGCACTTTCGTAAGTCAAATTTGTAAGTCCAACCAAGTTAGCCTAGATACCCAGCTAACACAATTGGCTATATAGTACTGCAGTTTACTGTAATAGGTTTCTAATAATTTTCACACAAAATACATAGAACGCAAACACAAAAAATAAAGCATTTAAAATCTTACAGTACCTTGAAAAATACAGTAGTACAACGGCTGGCATACAGGGGCTGGCATTGAGTAAACTGGCAAGAAGAGTTACTGACTGAAGGAGAGAGAGGAGGTAGGAGATGGTAGAGCTAAAGGATCTTTAGCATTAGGAGTTAGAGGGTAAGCTGCAATTTCATGCAACCCTGATGTTGATGGCACAGCTTCTGGTTCCTTGGTGGGTTCAACTCTATCTACCCTCTTGGAAAAAGGATCCAGTGATATCTGGATAGTAGCTCTTTTTTTCTCACCATAGATGACACTAGCCCACTGGATTGCATTCTGAACAGCTTCTGCAACCTTCGTGTGCTGTTGTATGTTCAGGTCCTGTGCCTCAAATGCTAACAGTGCCTCCTCAAATAAAGAAAATCCCCTGGCCATTTCCTGCATCATGAATCTCTTTGGTTCTTCAGTTACTTATTCCTCTTGTCTCCTTTCGTCCTTTCTCTGGGGCTCCGACTCCATCAGGTCTTCATTAGTAAGCTCCTTGTGTTGCATAGCAAAAAGTTCATTGAAGTCGTCCGCTTAAAGATCTGGCTTGAAACAAAGATACTGTACTACTGTACTCTATACAGTACTGGGCAGGAAAGCACACAAGAGCACAAGCACTTGCAGAGAATGCAATAATGTGACAATGTATGCCAGACATGTGACCTAACTTCTGTGATTGGACACTCAAACACATGTTCGAATCTTTGAAAGTCTGCAACTTGAAGGTTCAAGTGTAGGGCACTTACTGTACTAGGAACATTCTATAGCCACTCTGGTCAACAGAAAGATAACATAAACCATGTTCATGGTTATATGACGAGGCAGGTAGTGTCATTTTCTAGTAGCCATTTAACCTAAAATTAGCTGGAGCTGAAGCTCCAATACTTTGGCCACCTGATGTGAAGAGCCGACTCATTGGAAAAGACCCTGATGCTGGGAAAGATTAAAGGCAGGAGAAGGGGGCGACAGATGGTTGGATGGCATCATGGACTCAATGGACATGAGTATGAGCAAACTCTGAGAGATGGTGAAGGACAGGGAAGCCTGACATGCTGCAGTCCATGGGTTCCCAAAGAGTCGGACATGCCTTAGCAATGCTAGTGAACAACAAACCTAAAATACCAAGATAATATTTCAACATGTAATGAATATAAAAATATTAGGTGTCATGCATTTTTGAAAAATCAAGTGTGTATTTTATGTTTACAGACACATTTCACATATTCAGCCACCACATGTAGTGGCCACCATATTGGACAGTAGTTTTAATCCTCCATGTAGTGGTCAGTATATGGGATTTTATTTTAGTATTCCTTAAGCTCTGGGATATTGTGTGCATTTTGCTGCACATTTATCACAATGGTTTGGGGGGAGTGGACAAAAGAAATATCCTAATACTTAAGGCTCATTTGCAATAAATATGTCATTTTATTCTTAAAAAAAAAACACTTATTTTTTTCATTAATTTAGAAATTAAAAACGAAGAGATTTCTGAAACTCAGACTAGTGATCAAAGGAATCACAGCCATGTCTCACCCAAACACCAGGGGTCACAAGTAGAGACTGAAAAAGAAGTCACCATGATGGCAGAAGGTAAGCTTAAACAATAGGATAATTCCCACAAAGAGAAACAGACCCATGGTGTATGAACTGTAGCCTCCTGCTGGCTCTCAGTTTCTGAATCAATTTAGTTTATAGACCCTTCTTTAGCCTTTGTTATTTCTTCTCAAGGAAATTATACCCCAGCAAAAGAATACACAAGTCCAGCTGATTCACTCAGCTATTAACCAATGATTCGAGTTGACATTCATATACGTTTTTTCTTACTAGAAGATTATTGGTTTAACATTTGAATTCATTACATGAAGAAAAGGAAAACCAGAGTATAGGCATATAATCTTTCCCTCAGCTATTGCAAAGCTGCCAGTTTGGCAACATAATTGAATCTGGAACGAAGGGCCTGGAGTTGCCCAATACCAACTATGCAAATTAGATGGAATATAGAACCCTCAAGAAATGTCAGCTTTGTTAAGCTCTGCTTTGCTGCATAGTCGTACTTTTTGTGAAAGGTATTATTTGACTACATTGTGCATGATGCCAGATAATTTTTGCTTGTTATGTTGTTAAATGGCCATTAGAATTGCTGCCAAGCAGAGAAAAGATAAGCATTTGTTTCGGACCAATGTTCTGTGTTTTTGAGGACACAGAAATTACAAAGACAATGGGCAGAACACAAGATAGATTTGCCAAGTATGAATATGGTGTATGAAAAATACTAAATAACTTCCATAGATCTGAATTTTGAAACCTATGCTCTAAAGAGAAAAATATTGCTTGTTTTCTAAGTAATAACTAATTATCATGATATTTTCTGCTTGAAACGGAATCCAAATCTTACTGGTTCTGAGTGGATGTTTAACCAAACCATAGCAGTCTGACGTCATTCTGCTTCTAACGAGTTTAATGAACTCTGGTGACTGTGTGTGTATCTCTATATCGGTTTGCTTGCCCGTTTGCATTTTTTTCCCACAGAGGAAATGAGGGTTTTTTTTTTTAAGTTTCCTATGAAATTAGCCATCCATTTTCCATCCAGCTCCTGGACCTGCATCAGAAAGTAGTAGGAAATATGAGTGGGTGGGAGTGTGAAGGATGGAGTTTGAGAGAGGGGGGCAGGAACTCTTTTCTAGATTCCATCTAAGACTACTTTGATTTTGGTTTCCAGAAGCTTGTCCATAACATGGCATGCAAATTCAGGACATGAAAATGGTCCTCAGAATGCAGCTCTGTGAAGAACGGCATATTCAGCTGTGTTCTCCAGCAAACAGCAGGAGTGATGCTAATCTTTCCCCTAATCTAATATGACCATCTACATGAATCTCAGTTTCCCAGCTTTAAATTAACTACATTACGCAGTCCACAATGCTTGGATGTTTTATTAAGGGACATTTTTTATGTGGTGGCTTATTAATAAATTATCAGGAATGAAACAAGGGATAGGGCTCCTGTGGATGAGTTTAGATTGAAGAGATAGATGGGAGAACGAAAGAGGCCATTTTATTAGGACATCCAAGTTCAAGACAGAAAGATGTGTGTTCCAAATGCTCCCCTGGGGATCAAAGTGGATTTGTTTTCTTATCTTCTAAGCTTTGTCCACATCATAAGAACATTGTTTCCAAAGGAAGTAATGAGACATCTCCTGCCTTTCTTTGGAAACTATTACCAGCTATAAATACCTAATTACTGCTAGGTTTAAATAAATTTGGTTTTCTTTTATTATTACCATGACACTCTAATTTCCTCTTCCTTCTGTGTTTTTAAACTGGTGGCATTTGCTGATCAAGTGATTGGCCTGTCTCTCTCATAAGCATTTTGCAAACGCCAAGCATCACCATCAAATATTTAGCTGATAGAATCGAGCATTGCTGCTGTACAGTAGATACAGACTGTAAATTTATCATGTTACGGCTTTTACCAAAAATTGTATGTATGCAGCAGGGAAGGGAGTAAAGCATGTATCTATCCCTTGAATTTTACTTTTACCAGGGCCTTTGACATAGGGAGCATCTGAGCCAGTTTTTAAAATTCACATCTGCTTTTGTCATTCTGCTATTCACAAGATTTAATGAATTACCAACCTCAGGTGGAGAAGCAGGAGAAGTTTACAATTAAAAGCATAAAACCTGGGCATAGGCACGACTGAGTTTAATCTGATTCCCTTGTTGACTTTACTTCATGGCCTCAAGAGGGTCAACTGTCCTCTCTGTGCACTTTGATTTCCTCATCATGAGAATCGTCCTAACAATATCACCCATACTCAGATGTTGTGATGCTGATTGAGTGAGTGACTGTCACTATAAGCATGGAGAGATTTCTGGCACAGTGTGTATGCTGTGTGTTATTTATTATTGGTCTTGTTATTAGGACTCAGCTCTCCAAGACCTGACTCTACCTTGTCTGTCTAGTCTTACTCTGGATTCCACCCGCTTGCCCCTACTCACACTAACCTCCACCAGCAATTCCTGGGACTGGTCTGACACCTTCACACACACTCACCTGCACCATTTCTTCCGATAGGATTGCTTGTCATCACCTGTTAAAAATGAATGAGCTTAAATTTCATCTTCCAATACAGATGAAATACGTATGTATTTATTTCCTGATTTTTTTATACCTTTTAAGGTCCTCTCTCTGCAAAGTTACAAAGAAATGATACTTGCCCACCAATTCTTTATGGCTTTCTAATATGATGGGGACATGAGAATAATATTTTGAGGAAAATGAAAAACTCCAGGTGATAAACAAAAAAGGGTAAAGCAATCACCATACTGCTAAAGGAGAGAAAGACTTTCATTATCCTAAGTTACATGTTTAGTCTCTCTAGTTCCTAAATCATATCACACTGCCTCAAATCCCATTTGCTAAAGGCTTAATTGTAGGGTTTGCACACACTCGGGGTCCACAGAAGAACCGAGAAGGAGTCCTGCTATGCTCTGTGGAAACTCAGTTTTGTACCATTCTTCTGCAATTGTTTCCTTGTTCCCCTAGTTTGGCGAATAGCCCCCAAAACCTCCCAGGCTAGACACCTCAGAGTTATCCTTAACCCTTGGCCTTCCATTACGCCCTTGCCTTGTGGCTTGCTAGTTTTATCGATTCCACCTCTGCAGTGTCTTGGTTTACACCCCGTTCCCTCTACCTACTCCATTTGCCAGCTGCATCTTCAGTTCAGTCTCAGTTAACAAACTCCTTACAGATGCCCATCATCTATTCCCTCTCTTTTCCCTCTAGGACACTGTTCTCTGTACATAACTTAAGAATCTTGGTTTCAAGACACACTTCTCTCACATAACCATAATCTCAAAAATACACAAGCAACTCCTGCAGCTCAATTCCAGAAAAATAAATGACCCAATCAAAAAATGGGCCAAAGAACTAAACAGACATTATCCAAAGAAGACATACAGATGGCTAACAAACACATGAAAAGATGCTCAACATCACTCATTATCAGAGAAATGCAAATCAAAACCACAATGAGGTACCATTTCACGCCACTCAGAATGGCTGCGATCCAAAAGTCTACAAGCAATAAATGCTGGAGAGGGTGTGAAGAAAAGGGAACCCTCTTACACTGTTGGTGGGAATGCAAACTAGTACAGCCACTATGGAGAACAGTGTGGAGATTCCTTAAAAAACTGGAAATAGAACTGCCTTATGACCCAGCAATCCCACTGCTGGGCATACACACCGAGAAAACCAGAATTCAAAGAGACACGTGTACCCCAATGTTCATCGCAGCACTGTTTATAATAGCCAGGACATGGAAGCAACCTAGATGTCCATTAGCAGATGAATGGATAAGAAAGCTGTGGTACATATACACAATGGAATATTACTCAGCCATTAAAAAGAATACATTTGAATCAGTTCTGATGAGGTGGATGAAACTGGAGCCTATTACACAGAGTGAAGTAAGCCATAAAGAAAAACACCAATACAGTATACTAACACATATATATGGAATTTAGAAAGATGGTAACGATAACCCTATATGCGAGATGGCAAAAGAGACACAGATATATAGAACAGTCTTTTGGACTCTGTGGGAGAGGGCTAGGGTGGGATGATTTGGGAGAATAGCATTGAAACATGTATATTATCATATGTGAAACAAATCACCAGTCCAGGTTCGATGCATGAGACAGGGTGCTTGGGGCTGGTGCACTGGGATGACCCAGAGGGATGGTATGGGGAAGGAGAGGGGGAGGGGGGTTCAGGATTGGGAACACGTGTACACCTGTGGCCGATTCATGTCAATGTATGGCAAAACCACTACAATATTGTAAAGTAAAATAAAATAAAATAAAATTCAGCTATCTAGAAGGAATAGTCCCCTTTTCTCAACTTTTGTGACACTTCTCTTTTATTCACTTAACACCTTTTATATGTAATATAATTATTTGTGTTCATCTTGTCCAGATGCCTCCATATTAGGTCTGCATCTTTTCTAATGCCAGAGGGCATTATAACAGGAGACCATTGATGACCATTGTTGAGTGAATAAACTGAACTGAACTGTTGAGTGAATGGTGAGGCAGAGAGAGAATGGGTCCATCTCCATCCCCCCTCCCCTTTTCAGAGACCCCTGGATTCCAGCAATTCCTACAACAGCTGAAAAAAATAAGGCCCTTCGTCTCCTCTAAAAGAGATGGAGAAATTTTATTCTGGTTCATAAGATTAACAACAGGATAATGGCTGCACATCTTTTGGGGTCTTCAGTTTAGTTCAGTTCAGTTGCTCAGTCATGTCCAACTCTTTGAGACCCCATGGACTGCAGCATGCCAGACTTCCCTGTCCATCACTAACTCCTGGAGCTTACTCAAACCCATGCCCATTGAGTCAGTGATGCCATCCAACCAACTGAACCTCTGCATCTTCTTCTCCTCCCGCCTTCAATCTTTCCCAGCATCAGGGCCTTTTCAAAAGAGTCAGTTCTTCATATCAGGTGGCCAAAGTATTGGAGTTTCAGCTTCAGCATCAGTCCTTCCAATGAATATTCAGGACTGATTTCCTTAAGAAATAACTGGTTTGATCTCCTTGCAGTCCAAGGGACTCTCAAGAGTCTTCTCCAACACCACAGTTCAAAAGCATTAATTCTTTGGCGCTCAACTTCCTTTATAGTCCAACTCTCACATCCATACGTGACTACTGGAAAAACCATAGCTTTGACTAGATGGAACTTTGATGGCAAAGTAATGTCTCTGCTTTTTA
>NW_011495047.1:1025133-1025797 GCF_000754665.1 Bison bison bison
AGTTGGAGAAGCAGGAGAAGTTTACAATTAAAAGCATAAAACCTGGGCATAGGCACGACTGAGTTTAATCTGATTCCCTTGTTGACTTTACTTCATGGCCTCAAGAGGGTCAACTGTCCTCTCTGTGCACTTTGATTTCCTCATCATGAGAATTGTCCTAACAATATCACCCATACTCAGATGTTGTGATGCTGATTGAGTGAGTGACTGTCACTATAAGCATGGAGAGATTTCTGGCACAGTGTGTATGCTGTGTGTGTTATTTATTATTGGTCTTGTTATTAGGACTCAGCTCTCCAAGACCTGACTCTACCTTGTCTGTCTAGTCTTACTCTGGATTCCACCCGCTTGCCCCCACCCGCTTGCCCCTACTCACACTAACCTCCACCAGCAATTCCTGGGACTGGTCTAACACCTTCACACACACTCACCTGCACCGTTTCTTCCAATAGGATTGCTTGTCATCACCTGTTAAAAATGAATGAGCTTAAATTTCATCTTCCAATACAGATGAAATAAGTATGTATTTATTTCCTGATTTTTTTATACCTTTTAAGGTCCTCTCTCTGCAAAGTTACAAAGAAATGATACTTGGCCACCAATTCTTTATGGCTTTCTAATATGATGGGGACATGAGAATAATATTTTGAGGAAAATGAAAAAC
>NW_011495047.1:1025897-1026724 GCF_000754665.1 Bison bison bison
TTTCAAAAGAGTCAGTTCTTCATATCAGGTGGCCAAAGTATTGGAGTTTCAGCTTCAGCATCAGTCCTTCCAATGAATATTCAGGACTGATTTCCTTAAGAAATAACTGGTTTGATCTCCTTGCAGTTCAAGGGACTCTCAAGAGTCTTCTCCAACACCATAGTTCAAAAGCATCAATTCTTTGGCGCTCAACTTCCTTTATAGTCCAACTCTCACATCCATACGTGACTACTGGAAAAACCATAGCTTTGACTAGATGGAACTTTGATGGCAAAGTAATGTCTCTGCTTTTTAATAAGCTGTCTAGATTGGTCACAGCTTTTCTCCCAAGGAGTAAGCATCTTTTAATTTCATGGATGCAGTCACCATCTGTAGTGATTTTGGAGCCCCCTAAAAAAAATCTCTCACTGTTTCCAATGTTTCCCCATCTATTTGCCATGAAGTAATGGGACCAGATGCCGTTATCTTAGTTTTCTAAATGTTGAGTTTTAAGCCAACTTTTTCACTCTCTTCTTTCACTTTCATCAAGAGGCTCTTTAGTTCTTTGTCGCTTTCTGCCATAAGGATGGTGTTATCTGCATATCTGAAGTTGTTTCTCCCAGCAGTCTTGATTCCAGTTTGTGCTTCATCCAACCTGGCATTTCGCATAATGTACTCTGCATATAAGTTAAATAAGCAGGGTGACAATATACATCCTTGACATACTCCTTTCCCAATTTTGAACCAGTCTGTTGTTCCGTGTCCAGTTCTAACTGGTGTTTCTTAACCTGCATACAGATTTCTCAAGAGGCAGGTCAGGTGGTCTGGTCTTCCCATCTCTTTCAAAA
>NW_011495047.1:1026824-1027252 GCF_000754665.1 Bison bison bison
CACGGTTCACGTATTGCTGAAGCTTGGCTTGGAGAATTTTGAGCATTACTTTACTAGCATGTGAGATGAGTGCAATTGTGTGGTAGTTTGAGCATTCTTTGGCATTGCCTTTCTTTGGGATTGGAATGAAAACTGACCTTTTCCAGTCCTGTGGTCACTGCTGAGTGTTCCAAATTTACTGGCATATTGAGTGCAGCACTTTCACAGCATTATCTTTCAGGATTTGGAATAGCTCAACTGGAATTCCATCACCTCCACTAGCTTTGTTCGTAGTGATGCTTTCTAAGGCCCACTGGACTTCACATTCCAGGATGTCTGGCTCTAGGTCAGTGATCACACCATCGTGTTATCTGGGTCATGAAGATCTTTTTTGTACAGTTCTGCTGTGTATTCTTGCCACCTCTTCTTAATATCTTCTGCTTCTGTTA
>NW_011495047.1:1027352-1030570 GCF_000754665.1 Bison bison bison
GCTATCTATCAGATCTAGGCCCTTAAATCTATTTCTCACTTCTACTGTATAATCATAAGGGATTTGATTTAGGTCATACCTGAATGGTCTAGTGGTTTTCCCTACTTTCTTCAATTTCAGTCTGAATTTGGGGTCTTAGCAGTGAGCAAAATGTGATGCCTTCCTTCTAGGTGATGCTGTCTGCCGGCCACCTGAGTTCCCTCTCCCTGTGTTCCTGATGACTCCCTCTGTCTTTGTGGTAGAGTTATTGCTGGAGACCTCAGTGCTGCCTTCTCCAAATAGTACTCTGATCTGTGGCCTCTAATCACTTGTGTGCTTGTGTATGTGAAATCCATGTCCTCAGTGTTGATGGAAAACTGACAGGTGAAAAGGAGCTCCATACCATACAAGTGCAAATGTAAACATTAACTTCATGGATTTCTTATCTCTACCACATTTAAATCTTACTGACTATATATGGTGTGTTTTGTGAATGTAAAATAAAGACTATCAATTTACCTTTTGTAAATACAAATCTCTAGAAATGGCAGGGAGAGGAGAGGAGGGGGCTGACCTCAAGACATCTGGAAGCAGAGAAGAGCAAAACAGGACCAGAAATTGCCCTAAGTTTCCAAGAAAGTCAAACTATATTTGGAAGTTATTAATAAATAGTATGTCCATATCATAAATAAAAAGATATGAACATCTCTTAATTGAAAAAACATAAATAAAATCTATCACTTATTCCTTAAAGAAAACTTAAAGAAAAAATTACCAGGAATAAAAGCCTGCCTGGTAAATAAGATGGGGAGTTCCAATGCTATTTGCAACCAAGATCCAGTATCATCTTTAACAATGGAATATTAGAAGAATTTCTACTTAAGTGATGATAAAGTACAGAATTCATTCTTGCCAAAATTTTATAACATATATATTTGGAATGGGAAGAAACAGTCAAATTTAAAGCAAAATTTAGAGGACAATTTTGGAGAAAATATATGTTGATTTACAGAAGATTGTTTAATGATAACTTACAGATTCAACCATTAACTATTATATTTATTAGTAGCTTGAGTAAATTAGTCAATATAATGTCAGTCTAACAAAAATCATATAGTATAAGCCAGGGATATACAGTTAAGCAAGATAAATATACAATAGTGACCAAAGAATATGCTGTCTTTGGGAAAAACAAGAGATATATGGGACTTACATAAAAAATAAACTGTATTTCATTGACGAGTTTAAGAACAAATACATAGGGAATTACAGCGTGTTTCTAATTAGATTAATTAATATTGCAAAGACCATATTTATTTCTAAATTAACTTTGATTTAGGAAACCCTGGTGGCTCAGTGTTTAACACCATTTCAATTATTTTCTAGCAGTATAAGATGATTCTAAAATTCTTCAGAAACTATAGATCAATGCCAGAACACTACTTTTTTACAGGAAATGGAATTTTTGGCAATGGGCAAAGGTAGCTCAACCAGAGACACAATACTTACATCACTATTCTTCAGACAATGTGATACTGATACAAGAATATATGAGCATTAGGAGAAATAGTCTCAATTAGGTATAGATATAGATATTAGGTATAGAAATGTAAGTTATGATGAAGATAATAAAAATAAAGAAAAACAGAAGCATTCATCTATTAATGGGGCTATAAACTTGACTTCTTAAAACATTTAGTAATCTAGATTCATACTTCAAAAAATTGCCAGAGTAAACTTCGAATAGATTAATGAGTTAAATTAGGTTTACTAAAACATAAGCGTTGCTAGAGTATTACAGAAATAATAAAGTGGAGTCACTTATGGTATAATGTGGAATGAAGAGCGCTTTTTCTTTACCTTTTAAAAATGTCCATACTTCTTGATTCATCATGCATTTCTTATTAAAAACAGATAATAATTTTTCATTTAAAAGAACAAATGATGTAGAAAAATTATAGATGATAGTATTTATAATGCATGCATGCTCAGTCATTAAGTTGTGTCTGATTCCTTGCAACCCAGTGGACTATAGCCCAACAGGTTCCTCCATATATGGAATTTCCCAGATAAGAATACTGGAGTGGGTTGTCATTTCCTTCTCCAGGGGATCGTCCCAACCCAGGAATTGAACCCTGGTCTCCCGCATTGGTAGGTGAATTCTTTACTGCTGAGCCACCAGGGAAGCCCAGTACTTATATTTGTCATTAATAGTAATTCTTTCCAATTAATAATTTAATGTTATTTATTAATTATTTTGTATATCTTCTTCAATATGTGGGCAGGACTGTTCCTCTTATTGTTCCCCTTATTCTCCACCAAAGTGGAGTCTATTCTTTATGTTGGTTGATCCACTGTCTGTCTTTCTGCTTTAGATCCTATTTAGGCTTCAAGATAGAGGAGCTTATATTGGGTCTTTCATACTGAATCCAAGTCATCCTACAGTAAATGCAGCACATGGAGACTAGGCTATAAAAATAGAGAGGGAGTGGTGTGGAGGGAGGGGAATATTCATTGTTAATTTTCCCATTGCAAAGGAACCAGTGAGTGAGTGAAGTAAGTCAGACAGAGGAAGACAAATACTGTTGGATATCACTTATATGTGGAATCTTAAAAAATTTAGCAAACTGGTGAATGCTCAAAAAGCAGGCAAGAAAAAAAAAGAAGAAGAAGCAGCTAAAAACTACTATCCACACAAATCTTTAAAATCATAGACTCAGGATATTGGTTGTCCAAGAAAGTTCTAGAAGCCAAAAGAGGTTAAGGATACCTAAGAAAAATTACAGCCAACTATGGATGAACCTGCATGGACCCCAAACCACCAAGCCTTTCTCTTTTTCATAGAGTAAGGATATATGTGCCCATAGTCTCCCTGAAATTTGATCAAACCCACCAACAGGACTCTAAGAGACATAGAGGGGCAATGTGAAATCCTATCTTTCCATTTTAATGGGGATTCACCAACAAGGTGGAGGAGGAAAGGAGGCTTGCTGTTGCATATGTTTTGATACTCACTATTCTTCCTTCCCTAAGACCCAAACATTCAGCTGAATGCCTTAGGACACATATCTGCTATAAATTCATTTTTTATCTAATTTGTCTGAGATCTAAGCTTCCTGTGGAGGTCCAAGATCAAAGGATCGGATTCTTTCTGATGTTGGCGCTGACATATAATGTGTGCTGACTTAGTTCTGTCTATAACCTCACAGTGGGAGGCGGGCAGCCCCCCCCCGCCCCCC
>NW_011495047.1:1030670-1050036 GCF_000754665.1 Bison bison bison
CATATAATGTGTGCTGACTTAGTTCTGTCTATAACCTCACAGTGGGAGGCAGCCAGCCTCCCTCGACACCTTTACACAGCGCACTTTCATTTCGGCTGGGGAGTCTGTCAGGTATGTTGCTGATTGGAGCTGCCATGTAAATAATTCATGGGAGATTTTTAAATGTTTTGGGGCTTGCAAAGGAAAGCTACGCTCGTGTTAGTCTTTCATGAATAGATGCAGACTTGAAGAACAAGGGGGAATAGATTTCCAAAGACGGTCTCTCAAAAATAGGATAACAATATCTTCAATGGATTGAAAACAGGTGACTTGCAGTGTTTGATTCCCCTTACATGAAGTGGTATTGGTTTTACCAAGGGATAAAAATTCAAAGCCCATTTTCCTTTTTTAAGTTTGCTTCTACCTGACAATTTATTATTCCTATTCTTTGGTTATTTGCTGATCTTGATAAACTATGTCTTTTCCTCCTGGTGGGAGTGGTAATTATAGAGATGACACCAAACTCAGGACTCAGCATAGGGCTGGGCTTAATAGAGGGACAAGGTTGATGGCAAAATAAGTTCCTTCCCTGAAGGAACTCAAAGTCCTAAGAGGATGATGAGACTGTCATACAAGGAAAGGTGACCAATAATAGAAACAGTTGCACAAGTCAAATGAGAAACTCCAGTCAACAAGTACTGAGGCATAAATCAATGCCTTTGAGCTGTCAAGGAACAGTTCTGGAAGGATTTGAGATCCCATAGGGAGACTAGGATAACCTGGAAGCTCTAAGCAAGAGAATTATCCCATAATAAGGGGAGGGGGACCATAACAGTTACAAGCTAGGAGAAATGACTGTGGAGGAGGAGAGAAGATGTGGATAACATGAGTTTCACAGGATATTACTGACACATCATCAAAACAATATAAACAACATGATTACTTTATCTTGTTTTACTGTTCCAAACCAGCAGTATATTATGTTTCCCTCTCCAGGGGATCTTCCCATCTCAGGGATCGAATCCAGGTCTCCTGCCTTGCAGGAAAATTCTTTACCATCTGAGCCAACAGGGAAGCCCTTGTTTATATATAGATATATATAGGTTAAACACATTTATATTATGATGTTATTTGTATTTATATTATGTTATTTATATTTCTGCTATAATATTGTCTCTTACACTATGACACAGACTTGATGATTCTCTCCTAACAATAAGCCAAGACAGGCTCAGTAAGCTGAGAGAGAGGTATAATACACAGGTTTATCAATTAGCATTGACCTTGTATATAAAAGTATGTAAGTATAAAAATTCATGTTAATGCATTTGATGATGAGCGATTAGAAAATCAGGGATGGGAAGTGTCAGTGACAGTACTGCCACATACCTCTCAGGGGTGGAGGGTGGTTCTCGACCTTTCATTTTACTCTAAGGCACATGGAAGATGACATTCCCACGTGTGCCACACTCTGATGCATGTATTTAGCCAAGCATTCTTCTTTTTTTTTTTCCAAGCATTCTTCTTAACTCCCCTTTGCTAGCTTTGCTTGTACACAGCATTGTTTGGTTCTCTCACTACAACTCTGGAGTCATAGATCTTGACTTCTGTACGGTAAGATGTGCTATTATGTTATCTGTGGTCTTGAGAAGTTACTTAATGCCTGTATCTCAATGGCCTCCCTTCTAAAAGGGAGATGGTAATAACACTTACTTCAGAGGGTTGTTGTAAGGATTAAATTATGTATATATATATTTACATATATATATAAAACCTGGTGCCCAGCATATAATTGCTATAATAGTGTTACTTTAAATGATTATTAGCCTTTCTTTCTTCAAGGAATGCATCCTGGAATGTAAATGTATGAGTGGCATTAACAATCTTGAATTACCTTTAATTTGATTAAAAATAATAATTTAATAAAGTTATTTTAAAGTTGAACTATAGCACTTTATTGTTTATAAAACTAGCTTGATACATCCCTCAATACCCAATGAATTATGAGAATTAGACATTCATGAATTAGGAAATACTTTCTGAAGAAAGAGAGAAATTTGGGGAGGTGAGTAAAAGAAGGCAGAGGGTTTTGAAAGACAGGGTGGAAAAAATATTTCAGGCCGAGGGTGTGTTTAAGATAATTCTTATAGGTGAATAATTATATATATACACTCTTATAGATACTTGTTTATTTATATATTTATCTCTGCATATGTTTGTTTTTATAAAATAAAATATATTCAAATTGTGAATTTGGCATAAAAGTCAAAAGTATTAATAAGACTGGTTTTACATTTATTAATACAGGTGTGAGTTAATCCACATAGTAAGGTCTGATTCTAGCCTAATTTTCGTATTTAAGCTGCCATGCTTACAATGAAAAATCCTGATTGACTTATTATGAACATTGTAAAAGTTTTTTCTGGGAAGCTATATTATCAAATTTGTATTAGACAATTTGTATTAATTATCAATTAATTAATTGATGGGTGTGGGGGACATGGGTTTTTTGAAAAAGTGTGTACTCCCAACGATATTTAGAAATTGGTAAGTTGATATAACTCAGTCTTTAATTATTTGGTGATATCTTTTCAGGAATGTTAAATATGCAAAACATGCAGTCAGCTGATTGAGAACTAAGTCTGTTTCTTTTTCTCCTTCTTGTCTGTCACAGATTTGAGGATGAAGGTCATGCTCGCCAAGCTGAACCAGCTCCCCCATCAGTCCCTGAATGGCGTGTCCAGAAGGAAGGTGAGCCACCGTGTGGTCCGAGAGGAAGGTGGCAGCCGAGAAGAGGCCGCTGTGCCTGCTCCCAGTATTACCAGTGTCACGTCGCCCAGGAACACCTGTACTCCAGGCTCTCCTGCTCAGCAGGTGTACCTGCAGGAGAGTGGGGGCTGGAAGGGGGCCCAGGAGCAGGTGCTGAGATACCAGCTGGCAGGCCAAGATCAGCTGCTGCTGCTCTGCCCAGACCTCAGACGAGAGAGGCAGCGTTTGCAGGGCCAGAGTCAGCTTGGCAAGGGGCACATCAATCTAGGGCTTTCCCAGGAGAAGCCAGGCTCCTGTGGTGCCACTGAGGCATTCTGCCTCCATTCAGTACATCCAGAGGCTGTTCAGGAACAGCTGTGATTGAGGAGTGGTGAGGACATTTGGGCTGCAAGTTATAGTGTTCAAAATATATCTGGATCATATGAGCAGGGAAGATGAGGCCTGACCAGTTTGGACTAAGAAGGGAGAATATGTGCGTGTGTGCTCAGTCATGTCCAACTATTTGTGACCCTGTGGACTATAACCCACTAGGCTTCTCTGTCCATGAAATTTTCTAGGCCAGAATACTGGAGTGGTTTGCCATTTCCTTCTCCGAGGGCTCTTCCCAAGCCAGGGACCGAACCTGTGTCTCTTGCATTGAGTAAAGGCAGATTCTTTACCACTGTGCTATCTTGGAAGCCCAGAAGGGATAATATGGATTCTGAATTCTTTCTTTTCAACTTTAACATGGAAGATAGTCATATAAATGATGTAGGTTGAAACAATATCTGACATATCTTTTTTATTAATCATGAATCTTAGTCCAATACTAGGCAAGTAATAAGTTCCCAAATACTGATTTTTTTACTTGTTTTTATCTTAAGCTGGTTATCTTATTGATTTTGCAATTTTAATAAAGGTATAATGCTGATTTATTCAAGGGCTTCCCTGACAGCTCAGTTGGTAAAGAATCTGCCTGCAACACAGGAGACCCCGATTCGATTCCTAGGTTGGGAAGATCCACTGGAGAAAGGATAGGCTTCCCACTGCAGACTGATTTATTACAGTAGGGAGTGGCATTAAGCTTCTTCTAGGACAAGGTCCCCAACCTCCAGGCCACAGGGGTTTCCAACCTCCTGTAAGACCAATGGCAGCATTAGATTAGAAATAAAGTGCATAATAAATGTAATGCTCTTCCATGAAATTGGTCCCCAGTACCAAAAGGTTTGGGGACCTCTGTTCTAGAATGATTACCCACAGTTCTTTGGGCTTCTCTTATTGAAGGGATCATGACAAAATCTGGATGGCTACAGCTGTTTCTGCAGTATTCAGTTCAGTTCAGTTCAGTCACTCAGTCATGTCTGACTCTTTGTGACCCCATGAGTTGCAGCACGCCAGGCCTCCCTGTCCATCACTAACCCCCAGAATTCACTCAAACTCACGTCCATCGAGTTGGTGATGCCATCCAGCCATCTCATCCTCTGTTGTCCCCTTCTCCTCTGCCCCCAATCCCTCCCAGCATCAAACATTTCTTTATCCTATGGGAATATTTGAAGGACAAGAGAAGACCCCCTCTCTGGTCTATCAGAGCTTACCTCCCAACCATAAGGCACTTGCCTGATTTTTCACAAACTGATTTTATTTCACAACTTAAATTCAGTCATTATTAGGAGTCCATAGTTGAGCAAACACATCATTTTTGCTCCTCGTGAGTATTGACACATGGAAATTATGTTCTCCTGGGCTTTGCTGATATTTTAGTTAAGGACAAGAATATAAGAATAGCAAGTCTGGGTAAGGAAATGGTCCATGGGCCCAGTAATTTTTTCAATAGTTCTTTCTTTCTTTTAATAACTGAGCCACATAAAAAAGTGGAAGGAAACTGTATTGGGAGAACAGAGATGACCAAGTGGCCAAGTGGATTATCAGCTGACTTAATTATTAGAGAATTATTAGGGAACTGCATTTTGGGGAAGATAATGCGTGGGAGAGATCATACCATGTGCAGCCTCTCTAGGCTTTGTTGCTGAGGATTCAGATGGAAACCAGAGCAGAGGGTTAACCATGTTGATAAGTTGAGTAAGGATATGAAAGGAAGCTTCACCCAATTCACACATTTGCAGAGGGCCCATTTATGTACAAACTAAATGATACTTTAAGCAAGCCCAACTGTGTATCTGGAAGATCTTTTGTATCCATGAGTGAAGCCAAGACAGCTAAGGTAAAGAAAATATCTAATAAGAACTTGCTCAGCTTTTATCTAAACCAGGATTTTCCAGTCTCTGAAAAATGAAAGGGATGTCTTACGTTTGTGATAGAACAGAGGAAGGAAAAACACTCTTCTATGGCAGAATTTTAAACAATAACATCCTGGAATTAGCCCCAGAGGAGATACTACTGGCAGAAAGTCATTGTCTGAGAGCATCAGTGAGAAAGTATGTCTCACTCTACACAAGCTGGTGGGAAAGTTCTCAATTTCTGTGTCCATTCTTTAGATGTCTTACTGACATCTCAGACCTTAAAGCTGCCTCTGAAAGGAGGCAGGCAGCCTTCCCCAGGACATTATGCTAGCTTCTCTGGGTCCTCAGAGAGCTATGATTCTTTAGTACAAAAGCATTTGTAGTTGAGGCTTTTGAGAAATATAAAAACTGCTTACTAAGGGTCTGTCTATACACTCTCCCTTTCACCACCTCCAATTCCAACCCAGGTGTCTTTCCTGAACTCTATACTGTTTATCGAATTGCCTACTGAGAGCTTCCACTAGATTTATCCTTCAGATGATGGCAGAAAGTCATCATTTGAAGGCATTAGTGAGAAAGTATGTCTTCTGTCTTCCAGTATTACATTGCCCTCACACAATGGCATGACCTCATTCAGGCCAGAAATCTAGAAATCACCCACGACTTGACTTTTTCTATCTAACCCTTCCCCAAAGTCAGCTGGTGCTGCTTCTGCTAAGTCACTTCAGTCGTGTCCGACTCTGCACAACCCCATAGACAGCAGCCCACCAGGCTCCTCCATCCATGGGATTTTCCAGGCAAGAGTACTGGAGTGGGTTGCCATTGCCTTCTCCACCAAAGTCAGCTACCAGCTGTCATTTCTGCACCTTCTTTACACTTCTCTCAATTTCTACTATCTTCTTTTCCATCCCCTACGTGCTAAACCCTGATCTTTCTGGAAGGCAAGTTTGATCCTATGCTTGTTTGGGAACAGCCAGAGTTGACCTATTAACTCTATGCCACCAAAATCTAGGATCCCCAAGTCCAGAATGGACTCTTTGGACCTGAATAGCAACCAGATTATCCAGAGTAACATGGAGGGCTCTTGCATGTGTCTTGGGATTTCAGAGTCTGGCCAGAATCCCCAACCCATAGTTAAGGCAGTCTTTTTTTTCCTCCTCCAAAAATGGGAGAATTGGGTAAATTCTAGAGGCAAAGAGAGCAGTTCTTGGTTCATTTATGTCTGAAGATGAGCTGATTAGATAAAGCCAACCCCAAACTTACTCAGATCATTAACATAGGGGACCCAGTAAATGTTTCCCAGCAGTATCAAAACTTACCCTTGCTTCAAATAAGTAATTTAAAATGTCTTGTTCCTGTGTAATTTCAAAGAACTTCTTGTCTCCCATTTCTGATTTTCTATGTTTGAAGGACTCCTTTCCCCCAAGATATTGAACAAACTAAAATTTTAGACCGTTCAATATTTGTAAATATTTATGGATGTTAAAGCTGAGAGGGATGATGGAAGCTGGAGTAGTTTTCATTATCTCTTGAGTTTGGGGGATGTGTACAGGGAAGGTACCAGTCTCTGACAGAGCTTCATGTGTCTCTCAGAGAGAAAGCCTTGGCCAATCTAAGCAAAGTTGTATTCTGAAGCAGACTTGCCCATCTCATCGCCCAAAGAGGCTGCTGAGTACCAAGAGGCTTTAGTCCTTCAGAACCCTCCCCTTTCATAGATTATTCAGTTGAGTGATTCCCTTCCTTTTAGCAATCTAACTCTGAATGTATAAAATTACTTTACATTGAAATGTATGCAAACTATATGCAAAATGAATATGATGAAACTGAATATAGATCACATGCAAATATTATTCAACCAAGCTTCTATAAAATGTCATGTACATGTCAATAAAAGTAAAGGATTTTAATTAATTCTGTCATTTAAAATTCATGTATTTATTCCATATTTTGTTTCCAGAACTTGTATTCAGTGTCAATATTGAAAGAACTATAAGCAGAAGGAATTACTGTACTGAATGTAGAACAATTGATTTCAGCTTACACTATGTCACTATGAGCAATTAACAGACATATTTGAAAGACAAACTATATTTCCAGAATGTAATTTTTTTTAAAGGGACAAAACATCTTTTTATGAAGCTAAATGAGGTTTAAACAGTCAAATTCATAGATTTGGTTGTTTACAAACATTTCTCCTACCTCAAAACAGACTGGAGATTTATTTGCTTGGAACAATTCAGAAAAAGAATAGATTCTGCCCATCAATCTGTTCTGTTTTGAGACAGAAGTTTTGTTTAACACATTTGTAGGACTTCCTAGAACTTACTGGAGTGTGAGTTGATGTCTCTGTGCATGTGTCCTCAGTTGCTAAGTCATGTCTGACTCTGCCACTCCATGGACTGTAGCCTGCCAATCTCCTCTGTCCATGGGATTTCCCAGGTAAGAATACTAGAGCAGGTTGCTATTTCCTTCTCTAGGGAATCCTCCCCACCCAGAGATCAAACTTGCAACTTTTGCATTGCAGGCATATTCTTTACCACTGAGTCACCTGGGAAGCTGATTTCTCCATATCATTCCTTATTTCAGTCTCAGAAATGATGACTCATTTATTATTATCACTCTTTCTTTTATTTTAAAATGAGTAGCCATAACAAGAGGAAAGAAAATCAATCTCCTTTCAAAAATGTGAGAAATATCATTCTTCTCTCTACTTTATAAGAAACAGTTACTGAATCCTTACAAAGGTGCAGGGCAAAATTGGGGAAAAAATGTATCTGCTTCTTTTAAAAAATTTCCTTAATTTAGTGGTACATCTATCCAGAAGAATGACTAATGTAGAAAATTATTCAAGATATACCATTAGGCTAAAAATACATAAAGCAAGTTGCAAAAAATGGGTATAGTGTGCTTTTACCTATAGTTGATTTATGTACAGAAAAATTATGGAGAGATAGCCAATACATATTTTAAAATGAGCTACCTTTAGATAATGGAGTAGGGAATATGAGGAGATTTGTACTTCATATTTTATATCTTTTTGAATTTCAATATTTTCTTAAAATATACTACTAATAAAAATAAAATTTAGAAGTATTTTCTCCATGTTTTGGTTGTCCAAAGGTTAGCAATACCCAGGCCTAGAAATTGCTTGTAGGAAAAAACTTTTACAAAAAGAGAGGAGATGAGTATCTGTGGGAGAAGTAAAGAGTGGACAGAGAAGATTAATGGACTGGGAAGAGAGTCCAGGAAGGAATAAAAGGAAGAGTAGGGAACATCTCTGAATGAGGAAAAGAATGTTCCATAGTGGGCAATGATTAAAGTGCTAAAAGTCTACTTTCTCATCACAGTGTCCCTGGAATATCATACAGGGCATGTCACCGTGGGCCCCTCTGTGTGAAGGGCCTTAGGGTACAGGTGCGTATGTCTATGGGCTCAACATCTCTTAGTAAGATTCAAATATTCTGGCTTTTCCATTATTCATATTGAGGAAACAATGGGGAAGCGGTTGCTAACCCTAAGTCATGAATGGACCCAATATGACACTCAGAGCTGAGAATTCCTGCTGGATAACACGCCTCTCACCAGATCAGTGCCACAGCCTGCACTTCCTCCAGCCCTGGTCTGCTAGGACTTATTCTAAACCTAGACCAAGTGGTGCTATAACCCTAAACACAAAAGCTGCCTCTTGGTAGCAGCTGTCACAAAGCACTTATTAAGTAGGCTCCAGAGACTCAGACTTTTGAGAGATAGAGGCTTAAATCAAAGGGCCATGGGCTTCAAAGGGTATGGTGTAAGAAATAATATGCTCCAAAGTTTCTTAGGGACTTCACTGGCAGTCTGGTTTTTAAGACTTCCCTTTCCAATGCAGGGGGTGCTGGTTTGATACCTGTTCAGGGAACTAAGATCACACATACTTCGCAGCCAAAAAAAACAAAACATAAAACAGAAGCAATATGGTAATAAATTCAATAAAGGCTTTCAAAGTGGTCCACATCAAAAAAAAATCTTATTTTTTTTTAAATTTGGGAATAAATAAATAATCCTGTGTGCTTATCTACAATTCTGAAAACTGTAGAAGTGCTGTAATTTGGGCTATACATCTAGTAATACCAACCATTTTTTTCTCATTGGAATTTTTTCCATCTATCTTTATTCTATTCTCAGGGATGCCACTGACTCAGTTCTCACCTCTCTTATCAACATCATAAATCTCTCCCCATCCACTGGGGTGTCTCCATGACTGTCCAACATGGTTGAGTAGCTCCCACTTGAAAAAAAAATCAGACATTCTTTGATTCTATAGACCCCTTCATATCTCTTCCCATTTTCTTAACCCATTCCATTAACACTGTTTGAGACTTTTGTTCACAGGTTAAATTACTTCTTCCATTTTCATTTATTCTTCCAGGCATTCCAATGCACTTCTGTCTCCTCTGCAGAAGAGGCTGCTCTTATGGCAATTACCAGCAACCTCCATATTGCCAATTCTAAAGAATGAGCCTGTCTTCATCCTGTATGTTAACCCCATCCTTTCTTTTCCCCATTCTTGAAACAGTTTCCTCTCTTGACCTTTGTGATACCTTCTCTCCTTGATTCACTCTTATGTCACTGAACATAAGCCATAGACTGAAGGCTCAACTTTGGTACTTTAAAAAAAAAAAATGTATTCATTTTTGGCTGCACTGGGCTTTGTTGCTGTGCAGGGGCTTTCTCTAGTTGCGGTGGCGGTGAGCAGAGGCTACTCTCGAGTTGCGCTGTGCAGGTTTTGTATTACGGTGGCTTCTCTTCTTGCCGAGCACCAGCTCTAGGGCACGCAGGCTTCACAGTTGCAGCACATGGGCTCAGTAGTTCTGGCTTCCAGGCCCCGGATGTGGGTTTAGTAGTTGTGGTACATAGGCTTCGTTGCCCTGTGGCATGTGATGAACCGTGGATGAACCAGTGTCCTCTGCATTGCAAGGCAGATTCGTAACCACTGGACCACCAAGGAAGCCCCAAACTTTGATTCTTGATCCAAAACCTCATGAGAGCCCCAAGAAAAATATCTCATTGAGCCTGCCCAGGCTTAGATCTGAGAGCTAATATTGAACCAGTGGGATGTATCTTTTCTGAACCCCTTTGTCATAGAAAATAGCAGATTTCATAGTGAAAAACAACCTGAGTATAATATACTGGAATCCCAATCTTTACTCTGCAAAATTCTAGAAACATCAACCCAATACTTTCTGACTGTAGTGTTTCAGAAGAGATGTCAGAAACCAGTCTAAGTTTTGTTCCTGTCTAGGAATCATTAAAGATCACAGGATCTTTTTTCTAGACTATTTTAAACATTTTGATAATTCTCTCCATAGATGAGTCTTTTTGTATACTAGACCAAAATTGCAAAGAGAGGATAATGCTATTTGTAATAAGGAGAGAAAACTCAAATAGGGAAGGAAAACATTAGTGATTCATAGGAGAAGAGAGAGGATTTAAATAGATTTAAAAAGTGATGTTTCAGGTAGAAGAAAAATACATAAAAGTCACTCAACCCCAGATCATGGATCCTTTAAGAAAATGAATTAATGGTGTCGAATATAGGAAATAAATGGCTAGATGAATAATTCATAACTTTGTAGCATGTGAAATGATAATAAAAAGATGGTAGAAGTGATTTCAACTTAAAGTAGGCCAGATGAAAGAATACCCACTGTAACTAAATAATTTTTCCCAGTGTCTTGGGAAAAATTCTTACTTCTTGGGGAAAATTGTCAGTAAATATTACATTTATTTCAGTGTCCTACTTTGTTAAGGTTTTACAGGCCTAGTTAAATGCTGTTTCTCTTGTCTAATTTAGCTAATGAAGGATCATGGGATAAATGAGATCTAATTTCTTCATATACCAAAGAAAGTTTGGATCAAAAATATTTGGCACTCTAGCCAATACTGCTTTTAGACTCAGATAATGGTTTCCACTCCAGGCCCTTGCTCTAGAGGACTCTATCCCCATTCACTCTTCCATGTAGGCAGTCCGACCATGAAGCCAGGAGCATGTGCCCACCCACACACCATGCCCACCCCCAATGCCCACGTTGGAATTTTCTGCCCAAACAACCCTGAATCATCCACCAGGGCTTGCAGAGGCTGTTTCTCTAGATTCCTTCTTTGCTTGTCATATCAAGTAAGGAAGAACCACTTTGACTCAGATGGTATTGAGAAATATGCCAAACTATTGTTGAATAGTACTTTCCTGATGGATGGAAAGTAATCATGACTTCTATGTCTCATTTTATTCTTATGAAGGACATGTGTTAAGACATTCATCAACGTGTAACTCAAGTATCTTCTGGCTCACAGGGTCCTCACCTGCTGAATAAGAGCTTAGTGCCTTTGCCAAATTGCCCTGGTTATTTCTGACACTCAACGAAACAGACCCATATGGGACTTTTTTTGGGGATTCACGGTAACCCTACATACCCTCCTGATTCTCAGATGCCTCCCTAAGGAGGACCCCATCCCATGCCTTGCTTTTTATCTTCTTGATCTTCACACTTCTAGGAAGGCACCAGCTGACCTCAGCAACGTGCATTCTGTCTCTCCTGGGCAGGCACCTTTAGTCATACATAGGACAATATGACAGGCAGAGTTTAAGATGCCACCTGCTTTATCAGCCACCACATGATTAAATGAAGTGCCCATACATTATTTGATCTATGCTGGCTTCTTTCACTTAGAGAATGTCCTTCAGGTTCACCCGTGTTGTTGCTGATGGCAGGATTTCCCTCTTCTCTATGACTGAGTGTTATAGAGAACTGCATATTGTTTTAAGTCAGTAAGTTGTGGTGATTCGTTACACGACTATAGAGACGCTATGGTTTCCATGAACAAAGGGGAAGATCAGTACTCTTGTATTTGCTCCTGTCTCTTGGGTGTCTTCTGTTCTCATTTTCAGCAGACATGAATCACTTCTAGCCCCTAGAAGCTTAAAGCCCTCACTCAATCTGCAGGTTCCCCTGTGGGCAGCTGGATGGCATCAGTCCTGGGGTCTCCCCGGGTGTCCCACTGGCACTCGCTTCTTCAGGGTGGAGGATGCTGGCTCTTAGGATTTCCAGACACCACAGATTTGTTCCCATCCCAGAACCAGGAGATGAAAACAAGCCAGACTGTCCTTGTCTTCCTCTCTCCCTTCTGTCTTCTCATTTCCCAGTGTCTCCCCAACTAGATTCTGATGAAAGTTATTTGCAGGATTCCCATCAGTTCCATGAGTGACAGGAGACTGATGTCAAGTGAGAAAATGAAATGTAAATTTTATTAAACACCCCCTCTCATCTCCACGTATCAATGCAGATTCCAGCTGAACATAGCAAATCAAATCCTGCCTATGCCCAGCCTCGGGGCACATGGAAAATCATTTCTCCTTAATACCATTCCTTTCTAGTAAAATATTTTTCTGTTTGGTAAATGAAAATTGTAAATGCAAACCTTGTATTAATCCCAGTGAAAAGCATATCTTCAAAATGAACATCTGAAGGAGGGAGCAGAGAAGAGACAAGGGAAGATTCAGGGGCAAAGGAGAAGTCGGGGACTGGGAAAACAGTATTTAGCTGTGTCATGCACAGTCCCGACTCATGGCTGCGCAGGGATGCGTATCCGCAGAATAAATGGTGACATTCTTTGAAAGCTTGGACCATGAGGACATTTATCTACATGCTGTCCTGTCTCAGAGATAATAAAGATCTTAAATCTGATACACTGTCTTGAAATTGCATATAAATATAGAAGCTTCATTCTGGGTGTATGTGCACAATTACAGGCTTGTCTGGGCTTTTGCCCAGTGGTGTCTGACTGTGTGTAGAGAAAAATCTTGATTTGGGGATCTTAAAAGTTGAAACCAGTTTTGATTGCATATTTATTGTAGAAAAAATAACCAAAAATTTGAGCCAAAAATGAATACAGAAAATACCATAGCTATTTTAAATGCACACACACTATCCAAATTTCACTTGACAAATTTGAATGAAAAATGTAAATACTGGTTTCTGCTTTATTTTTTAAAGAAAGAAAGTAATTTATTGAATTTATTTTCTTTTAATTTCTTCAAATTAAGTGGATAGACTATTTTTGAAATGACATTTTTTTCAGGAACAGATCTTTATTTAGATCACCTGTTCTGATTTGCCTGAGATTGGGGGGTTTCCAGGATATAAGACTTTCAGCACAAAAACCAGAAAACCCCAGAAAGTTCCACACATACAATGATGAGTTGGTCACCCTAATATATTACTATCATAAATCATATAAAATAGTCATGTCTTATACTCTGATAATGCTTCCCAGGTGGTGCCAGTGGTAAAGAACACACCTCCCAAGGCAGGAGACATAAAAGACATGGGTTTGATCCCTGGATCAGGAAGATCCCCCGCAAGAGGGCATGGCACCCCACTCAAGTATTCTTGCCTGGAGAATTCCTATGGTCCATAGGGTTGCAAAGAGTTGGAAATGACTGAAGTGACTTAGTGCACACACACACACACACACACACACACACACACTCTAATAAATTATTAACATTGTAGACTTTATTTTGGGGAAATGGTTTTGAGCAAAATAAACTTACAGGTGTATCTGGAAATGGTCTCCTTGACTTAGTCAAGCATGGCAGATAGCATTCAGGCTTCCAAAATAAGTGAGAACAACTCAAGCATTATACTTGTTAGCTGAGAAAATGGCATTCTTATCTTTTGTTTTCTTGTGGTGAAGCTTTAAAGACTTTCTTCCTAGTACAGCTACAAGTAATCAATATAAACAAAAGCGGGGGAGGGGGCGTGGAGGAATAGGGAGATTTGGATTAACACATATACACTACTGATGTTACATATAAAATAGATAACCAATGAGAACAAACTGCATAGCACAGAGAGCTCTACTTGATGCGCTGTGGTGACCTGAATGGGAAGAAAGGCCAAGAGAGAGGGGGTATACGTATATGTACTGCTGATTCAGTTTGCTGCACAGTAGAAGCTAACACAACATTGTAAAGCAACTAAACGCCAATAAAAATGTATTAAAAAAAAAGGAGTGTGAGTATTGCTTAGGAATGTGCTAGAACATAACTTGGAGAAGGCAATGGCACCCCACTCCAGTACTTTGCTTGGAAAATCCCATGGACGGGGGAGCCTGGTAGTCTGCGGTCCATGGGGTCGCTAAGAGTCGGACACAACTGAGTGACTTCACTTTCACTTTTCACTTTCATGCACTGGAGAAGGAAATGGCAACCCACTCCAGTGTTCTTGCCTGGAGAGTCCCAGGGACAGGGGAGCCTGGTGGCTGCCTTCTATGGGGTCACACAGAGTTGGACATGACTGAAGCGACTTAGCAGCAGCAGCAGAACACAACTGATGTCGCATAAACAAATGCTTTGAATTAAAAGATAGAACCCAGTTTAGATACAGTTTTGCATTTAATATCTGAAAATTAAGTCAAGTATTGGGCTAAATAGTGCATTCATTTTCCAAAAGAACTGTAACATTTCTTACCTAGCAAAAGTTGGCCCCTGAGATCTGATGCCCTGAGGGCACTATATTTAGAATTTAAAAATAATGCCACACTATTTTCTGCACAAGAAGAGAGTTTATATGGAAATGTAAAATTTTTAACTTAAATTATTGTACTGGAATCCACAATCCTTGATTGCTTAATTAAATATATTTGATTTCTTAACTATTCTTCCTTTTTGATATTTTTGTGTACAAAATAACTAAAATAGGGTACTTTGCTTTAAAAATGGGTATGAATGATAAATGTGAAGAACATAAAGGTAGCACTAACATAAGGCAAATTTGTAAGGTCATTAACATGTATATTTTGGGTTTGCCTAGATCTTTGTCTTATTTTATTTCTTCCAGTCTTAGTCTCCAACCCTTTTGTTTTCAAATCAGCTCATCCCAGATGTATTTCAAGCTCTGGACCTATCGTTTCTGCATTGTTCCTTCAAACTTACCCATCCAGTGACCCATTTTTGTCTAGAATTTCTACATAGTTTCACAGAATCATTTACACTCATGTTTTAATGTTACTTATATCACACCTTCTATGGTATTTTCATTTGAACAGATTGAACAGATTTCTCAAGGCAAGGCTTAAAGGAGTAGACCTAAAGTAATTCCAATTACTGAAGACAGCTATTTTATGAGAGGTCCCTCAATAATATACTAGTGTCCTGTTGCTGTTATTGCCATAAACTTCCTGCCTTAAAACAACTCAAATTTATTTTCTTAAAATTTTGGATGTCCAAAGTCTGATATCAGTTTCATTGAGCTAAAAAAAAAATGCTATCAAGGGTGACTCCTTCCTCAGATTTGAGGGGAAAATCTGTTTCCTTGCCTTCTTCATCTTCCCATGGCAACCTGTATCCCTTGGCTTGTGGGCACTCCTCCGTCTTCAAAACACATTACTCTTACATCTCCTTCACTCCAACTTCTTGATTCACATCTACTGGTTTTCTGATCTCCTGCTTCTCTAAGGACCCCTGCCATAACATTTAGGGCCTATCTATATAATCCTAGATAATCTCTTCATTTCCAGAACTTTGATTTTTTTAATATTTTTTATTGTGGTAACAATCACTAATATAAAATATGCTATTTGAGCCATATTTATCTGTACCATTCAATGGAAGTAAGTACATTCACACTGTCATGCAACTCTCTCCATCTTCCTAATTTTTCACTTTCCTAAACTGAAACTCCAGTAGTCATATAAGAGGTGGACCATAAAGAAGGCTGAGCACCAAAGAATTGATGCTTTGAACTGTGGTGTCGGAGAAGACTCATGAGAGTCCCTTGAACAGCAAGGAGACCAAACCAGTCAATCCTAAAGGAAATCAACCCTGAATGTTCATTGGAAGGACTGATATTGAAGCTGAAGCTCTAATAATTTGGCCACCTGATGCAAAGGGCCAATTCATTGGAAAAGACCTTCATGCTGAGAAAGACTGAGGGCAAGAGGAGAAGCGGGCAACAAAGGATGAGATGGTTGGATGGCATCACTGACTCAATGGACATGAGTTTGAGCAAACTCCAGGAGATAGTGGAGGACAGGGAAGCCTGGCCTGCTGCAGTCCATGGCATCACAAAGAGTTGGACAGGACTTAGCAACTAAACAACAACAAACTAAACTCTGTCCTGATTAAGCACTGAGTCCTCATTCCCCAACCCCTACCCTGGGCCCCTGGCATCTATCAGTGTACTTTCTAACTCGATGAATTTGACTATTTTAGGTATCTATTATAGGAATCGAACAGTATTTTTCTGCACCTACTGTATACTGGGATGTATTTTTAAAGTTGATTTCATGTATGTCCTACAAACAGATTGTACCTTCTTTCCCCCTCCCCCACCATGCTATACAGCAGGTTCTCATTAGTTATCTATTTTATACATAGTAGTATGTATATGTCTATCCCAATCTCCCAGTTTATTCCCTGCTTTAACCCCTTTGGAGAAGGAAGTGTTAACTCACTCCAGTATTCTTGCCTGGAGAATCCCATGGACAGAGGAGCCTGGTGGGCCATAGTCCATAGGGTCGCAAAGAGTTAGACATGACTGAGCAACTAACAGTCAACAGTTTCCCCCTTTGTGTCCATATGTTTGTTCTCTATGTCTGTGTCTCTGATCTTTAATTTAATCACATCTGGAAGTCCCCTTTGCTATGTAAGGTAGCACTCACAATCTCAGGGATTAGGGTGAAGATAGCTTTGGATCAACCATTATTCAACCTCCTACAAATAATATTCTCTCTTGTTACTTATGTCTATGGTGAGGTTGGTTCTGTTGGAAGGAAAAGTTAGAGGGATGACAAAACTTACCCCTCCATGCAGCTGAGAGAAAACTTGGGAATTGGGGATAGAGTCCTGCATGGTAGTAACCACCAGCATCACACACCTCTGTGGTTCCTGTTGTCATGAGGATGGAGAGGTCATAGAATGAGATCCTCTGTCCACTTCTGCCCATTCATCTCTAAAGGCCCCCCCTAAGTGCTGTCGGGATGGGGTTACAGGAGCTGCTGGAAAGGGGCCATAGACACAAAGATCAAAGTCACTGAACCAGTTAGATCTTGAGGCAAATGATGTTTTAGTGATCAAGAAATCCAATACAGAATATTTATCTTTTTCTTTATATGCACAATTTCCTCCTCCTTCCCTTCCATGATCCGGGTCCTATACGTTCTTTGGGGCCTAGACAAAGTCTACCTCTGGTCTCTCGTGCCCCAATGAGCTTTCCCTTGCCTGGGACGTCTATGCTGTCCTCCTTAAAATACAAGCTCATGACCAGGGGAGGAGTGGCTAGTGACACTTCAGAGAATATGTCTGTTTGCCCAGCCAGGTGATAGACATACTGACACACAGACCGTCTCCTGCATCTTTGAGTTCTCCACCACAGTCCTAATCCAGTGACTTAGTAGCAGTGGATGTGGATGTGGGATGAATGAGCACAGGAAAACTAGTTTCCTAAATCAGACTGGAGGGGAGACTTGTGCTTTACCATATTTGCCAATAAATATTTCTAAATACTTGTGATGGTCCTAGGCAATGAGGAGAGTAGTTGATATATGTTGATAGATTGATCAATAAATTGACCCTTAAGGTACTACAGCAGTTCAGTGGTTAAGACTTCATATTTCCAATGCAGTGGGCACAGATTTGATCCCTGTTTGGGGAACTAAGATCCCACATATTGTAAGACCAAAAAAGAAAAAAAAATGTATAATCACACAGTGTTTCATAAACACTTAAAGTCAATAATAAGTCTATTTCACTATCACACCACTTTTAGATTTTTAATTTAATGCTACGGTAAAGTTTCTGGTCACTGGCAAAAAATATTGTAACAGAGAAAAGGAAGATTAATATACTTAATAATCAAAAGCCTCTAAAAATTGTTTAGGAAAAGATGACCAAGGCCAAAACCCACCCCTAATTAAACTGATAAACATACTTCTCACAAAAGAAAAAATACAAATAAAAATAAACATGTAAAAAGGCTCATTTCAGTGTGGTCAAACTGAATTCAAAAAACAAGGTGATACCACATTTCATTTATCCAATTGGCAAATACTTGAAGGACTTTTAATACCCAGTATATAAGAATACTCTATTGTTGGCAAAAATACACCCTAATAAGTATTTCCATGAATTATTGGGGTGGCTTTCAGTTGGCATAAACTTTATAGAGGACAATTTGATCATTATCAAAAAACTTTAAAATGTATACATATTTGTCTAAGTGAATCAAAAATCAAAGCTTTACCTAAATAATCCATTGGATTACCATTGCACTTATATGCCAAAATGATAGCTATTCCCCAGACTATCCATAATTAAATCAAGAAATAAGTAAATGAGATAAATTGATACAGCCATATAATTAAAAGATGTTGATTCATTGAAATTATGTTTTCATATAATAATTGCATTAGAAATCCTTATTTTTCACTAGTAAGTCAAATATGCAGGATGCAAAAAAAGCATGATCTCACATACATTTGTACGTTTTATTATGCCCATTATTTATATATGTGTGTGTTAACAGGAGTTATCTCTGAAAGATGGTTTTATTTGTTTCATATTCTCTTTTTTATTTTTGTTTTATTCAGAATTTCAACAATTAACAAGTTACTTTGTAATCAGATAAAAATCCTTGTGGTTATTGTTATTTAGTCTCTAAGCTGTGTCTGACTCTTTTGTGACTGCATGGACTGTAGACCACCAGGCTCCTCTGTCCATGGGATTTCCTAGCAAGAACACTGAAATGGGTTGCCATTTCCTTCTCCAGGGCATCTTCCCTACCCAGGGATCAAACCTGTATCTCTTGCTTGGCAGGCAGATTCTTTACCACTGAGCCACCTGGGAAACAACCCTTCCTCTCCCCCACAAATCCATAAGTTCTATTTAAAAGGAACTAGAGGGACTCAGCGGAGAAGGCAATGGCACCCCACTCCAGTACTCTTGCCTGGAAAATCCCATGGACGGAGGGGCCTGGCAGGCTGCAGTCTATGGGGTCGCTAGGAGTCAGACACGACTGAGCGACTTCACTTTCACTTTTCACTTTCATGCATTGGAGAAGGAAATGGAAACCCACTCCAGTGTTCTTGCCTGGAGAATCCCAGGGACAGGGAGCCTGGTGGGCTGCCGTCTATGGGGTCGCACAGAATCGGATACGACTGAAGCGACTTAGCAGCAGCAGCAGCAGCAGAGGGACTCAGACTTTATTTTTTGGGGCTCCAAAATCACTGCAGATGGTGACTGCAGCCATGAAATTAAATGATGCTTACTCCTTGGAAGGAAAGTTATGTCCAACCTAGATAGCATATTCAAAAGCAGAGACATTACTTTGCCAACAAAGGTCCATCTAGTCAAGGCTATG
>NW_011495047.1:1050136-1086457 GCF_000754665.1 Bison bison bison
TGATGCTGGGAGGGATTGAGGGCAGGAGGAGAAGGGGATGACAGAGGATGAGATGGCTGGATGGCATCACTGACTCAATGGACGTGAGTCTGAGTGAACTCCGGGAGTTGGTGATGGACAGGGAGGCCTGGCGTGCTGCGATTCATGGGGTCGCAAAAAGTCGGACAGGACTGAGCAACTGAACTGAACTGAACTGAGAGGGATTTCCCTGGCTGTCAAGTGGTTAAGACTGCACGGCTAGTGGTGGGGAGGGAGCCAAGTTCAATCCCTGGTCCAGAAACAAGGATCCCACGTGCCACTCAGCATGGCACCCCCCCCCAAAAAAAAAAAGTTTTAAAAGGACTAGAGACTCTACCCTCTGAGCTGATAAACACTTCTCCCCGACGCTAGCCTGGGAAGTGCCCACCTGTGAAAATTCACTTTGCACTGACTTGCCTTCCCCTCTACCCACTGTGGGAGAATCAGCTGAAGAGGACCAAGTTGCAGGAGAGGTGGGACACGCCAACCAGGGAGAAGTCATGGAACCTGAAGTCGCTTGGCAAGCCTCCCTTCCTGCTTTTATTCTTCATCACCTTGGTCAGCTTGGTTCACAATTAAGATGAACATAGTCTGCTCGTTCTAGTACAGCAGAAGGGCTTTTCCTCTAGACCCAGGAGGAAATGTTATTCTTACTGCTCTTCGTCTTCAGTGTCCCAGCTCTGATGGGATGGAGGAAGTGTGCTTAACGGTGCAGTAGGCAGACGATGGAAGTGGTAATAACAAGAGCACTGACTAGACTCAATATTAGTGATGGTGCTGGGGAGCCGTCCTGGCTTTGGGCTGCCTGAAGGCAGCGGTGATCCCCTGCTTGTCCTGTCTGTCAGTCTATTTGATCTCCAAATGAATTGCTTTTGATAACAGCTATATAAATGCAGAACTGATCCGCTGGGCCTTCTTAAATGAGACTCCTCGCTTTCATCTCCCAGTCATTTCAAAAAGCAGATAGACTTGTTAGAGGTTTTAATGCAATGATTTGTGTTTTATCTTGCCTGGTTCGAGGCAGCATTTATTTAGCGCTAAATTCTTCCCGAGCCTCTATGGTGAGGGAAGAAACGTTTGAACACACAACATTTGGGGTTTCTTTTTTAAAAAAAATAAACTCAATAATATATGTTTTTCTCCTTTATTATGGTCAGGAAAGGCAAAAAAGTTTATTTTAAGGAAGAACGGAGGGAATGGAAAAAGTCACCATACAAAACACTTCCATTATCAAACCCTTGGCAATGTTATGGAGAACCAGAAAGGACCAATATCAATTCTCCGATTCTATAAAACAAAGCATTAAACTTTCCCACCCAATGACTATCAGAAAAAGAAATCACATTGAATTTCAATTAAAACATAGAAAGATTTGTTTTCTCATCTTTGTCCCCATGTTTGCATTTTTATAAAAGAACAATATGTAGAAGTCCCCATTGTTTCCCTCTCTCATACTTGCACTTTCTAACCTCCTTCTGCTCTTATCACTTTCCCATTGTATGAATGGAGAAAATTGTCTTATTAAAGAGAATGGAGCATCATTCATAAAATACAGAATATTTTCTAAGAAGCTTTGTTCATTCACCACTCAAAGACTATACACAAGCTTGTTTAAGAGATACAGTTAGGGGAAAAGACACAACCTGTTGCAACCAGAAAATGAAATAGACCTTGATTTCTCCTTCATTAGAGGAAATCTCTCCCTTCATGAAATACTGCTATAAGAAGCACATTGTAAATTGTATATTTGTATATAAATCAATTCATGTAAATGAATTGTAACACTTGCTATTTGAAATGGCTTTCAAATCAAATACATTATGATTTTCAAATAAAACTATAGCCCAAGTATGAACTCTGCATTGATTGGTAAAAAGGAGATTGCTGCTAAGTCACTTCAGTCGTGTCCGACTCTGTACGACCCCATAGATGGCAGCCCACCAGGCTCCCCCGTCCCTGGGATTCTCCAGGCAAGAACACTGGAGTGGGTTGCCATTTCTTTCTCCAATGCATGAAAGTGAAAAGTGAAAGTAAGTCGCTCAGTCGTGTCCGACCCTCAGCGATTCCATGGACTACAGCCTACTAGGCTCCTCTGTCCATGGGATTTTCCAGGCAGGAGTACTGGAGTGGGGTGCCATTGCTTTCTCTGAAAAAAGAGATTATTTTGCCATAAAACATCGTAACAATTTATTCCAATCATTGTGCAGTAAGACAACCTGCAATGGCATCATCTCTAAAGTGCTATATAATAGAGCAGAGAAGAAGAGACCACACGGTGTGAAACACATGACATCTCTACTTCTAATAGGAGAGAGAATTCTTTTTTTTTTTTTTTGATAAGTAGAGGGACTCATAATTCAAAATATCAAAGCTACCTGGAGATGGATTAAGACTTTTTTCTACTTGATAGAAAACACATTTGTGTCCTGTGTAGGGTTTTCACTTTATTTTCCTTTTGAATCATAAGAACAGAGAAAAGAAGCATTTTAAATGCTTGAACATTTGGTTAAAGCAGCCTATATTGTCATCCTTGCCTTGAATGCAACAGGTTACAGCTGCTGGCAATAATTAGATTGCCCCTGTGATTCTTTTTTTTCTTGTTACTCTTTCTAAATGTTTATATAAATACTAAAATATGTATAAAGTTTCTTGAAACAAAATATGCAAGTTAAAGGGGAACTGGCAAATGCATCATTTTCTTGAAAAAATGCCTTATATTGATAATTATAAAAATAATAATTTTAAGAGAGGGTGGAATGAATTGGGAGAATAGTATTGACATATATACACGACCATGTGTAAAACAGATAGCTAGCGGGAAGCTGCTATATAGCACAGGGAGCTCAGCTCTGAGTTCTTTGATGATCTAGAGGAGTGGGATGGGGGAGGGGTGGGAGGGAGGCTCAAGAGGGAGGGGGATATATGTATACATACAGCTGAGCTGATTGATGTTGCTGTGCAGCAGAAACTAGCACAACATTGTAAAACAATTATACTCCAATAATAAAATAATAATAATTATAGCTTGTAGTGATAAAAATATTTTCCAACTACTTATATTAAGTGATGCAGTAGTTTGAGTCCCCTTTTCAGATGAGCAAGGTACTAAACTAAAGGCCGTATATCTTGGAGACAATATCGTGATGATTATTCACCTGATGCTTACTTTTCTGCCTTTCTGATAGGACACCAGATAGCTTATACTTTTTTTTTTTAATACAGGCATTTTGGTTGAGTACAGAGCGCCATATAAAAAGCCTTAGGAAAGTATATTCTTAAAAAGGACTGTACCATTTAATATCCTATAAAGAGAAAAATTACAATAATGAATTTTAAAAGCTTTATAAATCACAGCTAAACTGATCACTGTGAAAAACAAACCTAGTTAGCAGATGATGTAGATTCAGTCCCTGGGTCATGAAGATCCTCTGGAGTAGGAAATGGCAACCCACAACAGTTTTCTTGCCTGGAAAGTTCAATGGACAGAAGAATCTTGTGGGCTACAGTCCATGGGGATGCAAAGAGTCAGACATGACTGAACGACTGAGCATAGCAGCAATAGCACACTTAACAGATGGTCTAGTCTTAATCCCATGTTATACAATGTGAAGTATTTTATTACTATAATTATTAATAGCACTATTATTTTTTGCTCTGGACAATACTGAGGCTCAGAATTGTAAAGTGATTTGCCTAATGTAAGTCATGCTAGAGCTAGTTCTGAATTTTGAATAAATTTGGATCTCTTGATTTTAAGACCAGGAACCTCCCAAGATACCAATGCTTTGATTGAAGGGAACTCAACTGGTTCTCAAGATGAGCTCCTCCCTAGTGAAAGACATGATTATGACCCATTTTCATTCTCCCATTGACAAGCCCTGGTTGTTCTTGTGGCTTCCTCAAGGCTGCAGAAAATTGGTTTCTTAAACGTTCACTCTTCTCTTTTTTGATTTGTGTATTCAACTTTCACATGATCCAAAATTTATTTCTGGAGGAGAATGTCATGAATTTTATTAGCCAAATGTATTTCCAAAAATGATATTTATTTGGGACAAGATCATAACTAGAGTATATTTTATTCTTTCTTGAAATTGTGCCAGCTTCATCATTCTCAAACATAATGCATATTTATATCTCTTTATGTATTAATAGTTGCACACTTCTCTATTTCTATTGTATTTATCTAAGTACCTTCCTCTCCCTTTGCCTATAAAGTTTTGAGGTCATAGGGATCTTGATTTGCCTTCATAGATCAGGCTTAGAGAACTGTAAGTAAATTAAGAGTTCTCCATTTAATTCCATTGTATTAGAGATAGAAATAAAATCTAAATAGATTAAATAATGAAATTCTACAAAAGAAGCAAAGGGACAATGTAAAAGGCCATGATAAGTACGCCTTTTACTTACCCACTCATACAGTTTTAGTGGGGGCTTTCAAAAACTGTTAGCATATTTCTAAAATTGTATATGGACTTCCCTTGTGGCTCAGCTGGTATGTGGGTTTCAACCATAAAAGCAACGTCTCTCCCTTCCCATCTTCTTTGATTGTTTTTCCTATACATGTGCTTATTTTAACACAGGCAGATGGTATAAGAAAGCTAGTATTTAGAAAGTGGGGCTCTGGAGTCAGCTATTGGGGTCTGAATCTTCACCACTTACCACCTCCGCAACTTTGGTCAAGTTGTTTAACTTCTCTATGCCTTACGTTTCTCTTCTGTTAAATGGCATAATAGTAGCCACTACCATGTGGACTGTTATAAACTGATCTATAGAAAAGAACATGCCTGGAGAGTGAAAACGTTCAATAAAGGGTAGTCGTCATTATTACTGTAACCAATAAATGGAGCAACATGAAAGAGTTAGTCACTCAGACGTGTCTGACCCTTTGTGACCCCGTGGACTGTAGCCCGTCAGGCTACTCTGTCCATGAAATTCTCCATGCAAGAATACTGGAGTGGGTTACCATTCTTTTCTCCAGGAGATTTTCCCAACTCAGGGACTGAACCCAGGTCTCCTGTATTGCAGGCAAATTCTTTACTGTCTGAGCCACCAGGGAAGCATGGAAAGTGGGAATAATCCAAATGTAACTCATCACCTTTATCTTTCACCACCTTTTCACATTTTATGGGCTGGAGAACAGCTTTCTCCTGCCACTTGATGAAAATTCAGCAGACCACAGGTTTTACCTGTCCTTCCACTTATACTAGATAGTTCTGCATACTTTGTGATATAAAAATGTAGCTTTTATTTAAGAAAATAGAAGTGGTCCATTCAAGATCAGTCAACACTTCAACTTCATAGAAAAGTAAGAGTCCACCTCCAGCTGGTATGGATGGTCAGCTTGTGCAGGTGGTCAGCTTGTGTGTGTACTTGGGTTCTGCTTTCTTACTCTGTTCACCCCTCCCTCCTCTAGCTGCTGGGTCCAAAGTGGCACTTTGAAAAAAGACAAGAAAATACGTTTTGGCCATGTGGCAGGCACTATTGGAAATGGATGTTTACCCTCCCTGAGCCCCTCCCTTTGAGCAGATTTTTCAACCTAATTTTTATGTGGTTGTCAGAAGGCAGTTGTTGGTGGGTGTCTTTTGTTTCTGAATATGTCAGGAATAGAGGCTTTGATTGCCTTTGTTCTAGACTAGTGGTCTCCAACCTTTTAGGCACCAGAGACCAGCTTCATGGAAGATCGTTTTTCCATGGACCAGTGGAGGCGGGTATGGTTTCAGGGTGATTCAAGCACATAACACTTATTGTGCGCTTTATTTCTACTATTATTACATAAGCTGCACCTCAGATCATCAAGCGTTAGATCCTGGAGTTTGGGAACCTCTGTTCTAGATTATTTTTCAAGGGAGGTTGTATAGTTAGCAGCCTCAGAAGACTAGAATAATGTCTCCCTCCAGAGAAAACAATAGCCATGTGTACTGTCCAGTATAAAAGATCTAGATTCCTTGAGCTCATGGTTTCTCTTCTGTAATGCAACCCACTGTTCATGAAGGTGTCATCTGACCCTTTCTGCAATTTCTATAGAAACTGGTGCTTCAGGAACTAGTGCAAGACAATGCTGATTTTTCTGGATATTGGTAGTGATGTGAGTAATAAAGCCTTGGTTTCTGACCCAGCAGTCTCCTGTCTTCTGTCAGCATCCATGAAACTGTGGGAAGTGATCTCCCCAGCTTGTGCAAAAGCAAAATTTCAGACCTTTCACAGTTCTTAACAAAAGGACCTTCCTTGGATCCTCAGAGACTTCTGCTTTGGGAAACTTCCTCTCAATTACATTTTCCTTCTCATAGGTGATGTATTCCCTGGATTCCCAACTCCCTCTTCAGTGCCTATTTTTTCATAAAATCACACTACACAGACTCTGTTAAAAAGTATTCACTCTTGGAAGAGTAGAACTAAAAATCTCCAAGCTGGCTCTCTCATGTGGCCAACATCTGGACCATAGGAAGTATGCATACTTTGTAAACATTGCAAGTGCAAATCAATTCTGATGTTGATATATGCCACTGTAGCTCTCCATGGCAAGAATTAGGCATCAGTCCTCTGCATTACCCAGAAAGGCATGTATTTCAAGTTTTACAAGTGATCCCGTAAAAGTCAGTAGCTCAGTGGTAGAAAATCTGCCTGCAAATGCAGGGGAGAAGGAAATGGCAACCCACTCCAGTATTCTTGCCTGGAGAATCCCATGGATGGTAGAGCCTGGCAAGCTACAGTCCACGGGGTCGTACAGAGTCAGACACGACTGAAGCTACTTAGCATGCATGCATGCATGCCAATGCAGGAGACATAGGTTCGATCCCTGATCCGGGAAGATCCCACATGCTGTGAGGTAGCTAAGCCCATGCACCAGAACTATTGAGCCAGTGCACCTTCTGAAGTCCAAGCGACCTAGAGCCCCTAAATTGCAACAAAAGATGCCACCACAGTGAGAAGTTGCACATGGCAACCAGAGAGTAGTCCTGATTGCTGCAACTGGAGAAATGCCTACTCAATAATGAAGACCCAGCACAGCCCACACCCCCCAAAAGGCACTTTCATGATTAGCAGTCTGGTCCATTCCTAAATATTGTATTGTAAAGATATAATAACCAAGATAAAATTCACTCAAAGGACTCCATAGCAGAATGGATATGACAAAGAAGTCGGTGAATTTGAAGATACATATATCAATAGAAATTATCTAGTCTGAACTATAGAAAAATATTGAAAAAGAAATATCCAATATGAAAAAGATAGCCTGACTAGTCTTAAAATAATTGATAAAATCGCATTGTTTTGAACTCCTTAATAAGGATCTTCCACACCCAATGGGTTTCAACAAATTATACTGGCAAAATTGATCATCCAAAGGTGAAGAAAATAAACTTTGACTTTATATAAAATGTAACTCAAATGGATTATGGATCTAAAAAGGTAAATGTAATCATATTTGTGGAAGAAAACTTTAGAGAAAATCTTCATGACCCAAATTAGAGGAACATTTTTTTGGGTATTCATCAAAGAAAATATTGCTGTTTCATTTAAAAATTTTAAAAATTACTCTATGAAAAACTCTAGTAACATAATTAAAAGACAACTGTAGACTGACAAATATATTTACATGTCACATATCCAACAAAGGACTTATATTCTGAATACAATAAAGGACTCTCAAACTCTGTAATAGTAAAATAAACAACCTAATTTTAAAATGGACAAAGGGCTAAATTAGACACTTCAAAAAAAAAAGAACAAATATGGTAAATAATCACATGAGAAGATGATCAAAATCATTAGCCATTAATGAAATAGTAATTAAAACTACCATATATCCATTTAGATAGCTAAACATTTTAAAAAAAAATTACAAGCACAATATCAAGTGCTGGTGAAGATGTGGAGGAAATGAAAATCTCATACATTACTGGAGATAATAAAAAATAGTTCATCCACCATAGAAATGGTTTGTCAGTTTCTTATAAAAAACAAAAATTCATTTACCCTATGATCCAACAATTTCTCTCTGGATATTAATCCTAAGGAAATGAAAACTTAATGTTCACACAAAAATCTGTACATGCATGTTTATCAGTCACTAAGTTGTTTCCAACTCTTTGCAACCCCATGGACTGCAACATACCAGGCTTCCCTGTCGTTCACTGTTTCCCAGAGTTTGTTCAAGTTCATGTCATTTGAGTCAGTGATGCTATCTAACCACCTCATCCTCTGCCACCCTCTTCTCCTTTTGCCTTCAATGTATCCCAGCATCAGGGTCTTTTCCAATGAATCAATATTTCACATCAGGTGGCCAAGGTATTGGCGCTTCAACCTCAGCATCAGTCCTTCCAATGAATATTCAGGGTTGATTTCCTTTGGCATTAACTGGTTTGACTTCCTTGCAGTTCAAGAGGCTCTCAAGAGTTTTCTCCAGCACCAGAGTTCGAAAGCATCGATTCTTTGGCGCTCCACCTTCTTTGTGACTCTGTTCATAAATGCTTCAAGTTGGGGAAAAAAAAAACCCCAAAGGTCCTTCAGTGAATGAATAAACAAATTACGACACATCCATACAACAGAATACTGCTCGGACACACACACACACACACACACACACACAATAACTAACTAACGCATACACAGCATGCACTATGGAAAGGCCTCAAATCCATTATGCCAAATGAAGGAAACCAGTCTCAAAAGACCACATGGTTCCTGGAAGAATTTTGTCACACTACTGAAGTAGATTCAGACACTCTTCATTTACTTTTTTTATTGTTGTGGGGATGTTTCAGTTGTTTAAAACCAATAAGTGATATAACAATGGAGACAGGTGGAGTGGAGAAGTAGCTCAGCATGAACAGAGCTCAGAGCACATTGAAAATAATGATGCCCTGAGTCTGGGATTCTTTGATGAGGCAAAGAGACCTTCGTTACCCCTTTTGCTGCATCAAAATCCTGTTGTTACCCTGTGTTCCAGTAGAAGGAATATTCCTTCCTCAGGAAACTCCATTGGCTAACTTTGTTTCCATTTTGTTGAGTTTTTTAAAGGCTGTTGGTTTTTATTGGTGAAGAGAAGGGATGAGTCCATTTGTCTTTGTGAATCTTTATTTATTTATTTTTTAAATTTTGTTTTATTTTTAAACTTTACAATATTGTATTAGTTTTGCCAAATATCGAAATGAGTCCGCCACAGGTATACCTGTGTTCCCCATCTTTAAAAAAAAATTTTTTTGTTGTGGTTAAAGTCACATAATATAAAACATACTATTTTAACTGTATTTAACCTCAGTGGCACTAAGTACATTCACCTTGCTGTGCAACTGTTACCATCATCCATCTCCCGAATCTTTTGAGTATGCATCCCTAGCCTCTCTTCAATAACAAATAATGCAATTTTCAGTTCCCATTGCTTGATTTTAGATAAGAGAAAGTCAACATGGGCTTTGCTGCTGGTTTTACTTGACTTTCTGCCACTCTTCTTGCTCTTGGGTTCAAGCAGCCCTCTTTTTTCCAGTGTTAGGGTGGTTGCTTTAAAATAAAGAGGATCGAGGAAGAGGCCATAGTGCTTTTGTTATTTCCCCCTATGTATCACTTATTAAACTCCTGTTGCCCTGACCATTGTCGCTTCTCACTGAAGTCTGGTTTATTTACTTGAAAATCTGATTTGTTTCATTTTATTACTGTGTTTGCGAAGTAACTGATATCAGATTCGGAGGGAAAGAACTGCCATTTACCAGCAGGCTGTGATGGCTTTGCCTCGGTCTGCAGGCCTGATTTTGAGGCCTCGTCTGCCCTGGGGCTCCCACAGAAATAAGATTACTGGCAATAACTGCTTCAACTGCTTTGAATAACAGACACAACTCAGAGAGCATAAAATTAGCATAAACACAGCACTGGTGTGTTCTCTCAGCGGATATGAGACAGGCAGGCTATGGAAAATTGACTGAAATGGGGTCAGACAACGTAGAAATCTGAAACATAGAAAATACCGCCTAAGAGACAGGAGGTATTACTACCTTTCTCGTTTTCTTTTATCTCTCTCTCCCTCTCTATTCATGCAGTTTTAATAATAAAATGTTAGAACTGATGAAGATTAAAGATGCTAAATCACTAGCCCCCTAAAATGCCTGCATTATCTTTCTAGACAAATTATTATTAATCATTTCTCAGCTTTTTTAATCCTGAGGGTAGAAAAATAAACACAGTTTCACAGGCTTTTAAAATTGATTTTCCTTTTTTTTTTTTTTTTTTTTTTGGGGGGGGGGGGAATATAAGTTTGAAGATAGAGGGTTTGCTTCAGAAAGGAGGTAAAGAGCTGAAGCAGTGCAAGATTGTACCTTGAAACAATTCCTCCTATATCTATTTATCAAATAGTAAAATAAAATATGCTGCCAACAAACGTAATCAAGTCTAACATTACAGGCAAAGCAGTGACACTGTGCATCTCATTGGGCAGATGGAAGGTATGATTTTGCTGTTTTAATAATACTCTGTCACATATGGAATACAGTTTTCAATACAGCTGCATAGAGATGGATCCTGTTGCTTATTTATTTTTGGTGTGATGCTGGCAAAGGCCCAAGGTACCATTCCCCAAAATGGAAATGTTCTTGGAATCTAGCATTTTTGGATCTTATCCTGCTAGAATCGTTTCGAAGGTTTATAATCTAGCACTTCAAATGTGGATTATGGGGACTTTCCTGGCAGTCCAGTGGTTAAGACTTCACCTTCCAATGCAGGAGGTGTGGGTTCGATCCCTTGTTGGGGAGCTAGATTCTCACACGGCTCACTGCTAAAAAAAACCAAACCATAATACAGAAGCAATATTATAACATATTCAATAAAGACTAAAAATAAGTGGATTCTGGAGAAAGGGTCTAAGTGTTTTGGTGCCTTTTCCCTCCCAGGAGACTAACTTTATGTCGCTTCATCATAGTCCGTATATGTTCTCTTTTATAGTACTTTTTACACTTCACTCTGCTTAATGTCAGTCTTCCCCATGACTCTGTAAGTTTCATAAACAAAGAGACCCTTATCTGTCATATTCCCTTCTGTATTCCTAGTGCTTTGTACTGGGCCTGGTATTGATTAAGCACTCAACAACTATGGATTGAATGTGTGAATAAAATATGACTGAGGGATGGGAGATGTAATATTCTGAAGGCTATTGCACATTTTAGATGATAATTCTCAAAGAATCACTATCAAAATTTTGACTACATTCTTGGGATTATTGTCTTTGGGTTCTAAAAGAAGAAGGTGTCTTTAAAATATACACAACAAAAATGAGCTCTTGAGTAGTATCAGCACTTTAATGTTTCCATAAGCATCAGTGATAGAAAGTATATCTCACAGGGTAAGTCCAGCAGACCCTGAGGTCGTGAACTGCAACTGAGATGTGGTGTCCTTTCTTTTAACAGATTTGAAGGCAGTTAGTAAGTCTAGGTTGTCAGGTCCATGCTCATGTACTCCAGAGGTATCAAATACCACTAAGAGTTGCAGACTACCATGTTCCATTCCACTCTACGTTACAAAGGATTTTGGCAAGTCACTCCTCTGTACTTCTGTGCTTAGGTGTGTCTTATCAAGCACTGACTCTGTGATTGAATAGAGAACATTCACATTTAGTTTTACTTGTTTAGTTATAGTATACATTTCATCTTGGGATAGAATTGATTTGTCACTTTAGTCAAACAAATTTTATTGACTAGGGGTCATCTTTTTTTTTCTGATATCTTATAATAATTAGGATTTAAATCATATTTTGGGGGCAGAGAAACTGGAACTTTACTTATTAATTACTTTTACCTGCCTCCTTAGTTAATTATGAGTATGAATGGAGAGACTCCATGTCTCCAGTTGCTAGGATCTTCTAATTATTGCATATAGGTGGTAGATATCTAAAGGGTAGATGATATAGACAGTGTCTTGACTAAATTTGACTCCCATTTATGTATAAATGAAAACACACACACAAATTGTGAAAAATGGATGCCAGATCAAGAACCCTCTGATTTTAAATCATTTTCCAAGAAAGTTCTTTCCACCCAGAAATGCTCTCCTGCTTAAAGCTCAACATTCAGAAAACTAAGATCATGGCATCAGGTCCCATCACTTCATGGGAAGTAGATGGGGGAACAGTGGAAACAGTGTCAGACTTTATTTTTGGGGGCTCCAAAATCACTGCAGATGGTGACTGCAGCCATGAAATTAAAAGACGCTTACTCCTTGGAAGAAAAGTTATGACCAACCTAGATAGCATATTCAAAAGCAGAGACATTGCTTTGCCAACAAAGGTCCGTCTAGTCAAGGCTATGGTTTTTCCAGTAGTCATGTATGGATGTGAGAGTTGGACTGTGAAGAAAGCCAAGTGCCGAAGAATTGATGCTTTTGAACTGTAGTGTTGGAGAAGACTCTTGAGAGTCCCTTGGACTGCAAGGAGATCCAACCAGTCCATCCTAAAGGACATCAGTCCTGGGTGTTCACTGGAAGGACTGATAGTAAAGCTGAAACTCCAATACTTTGGCCACCTCATGCAAAGAGTTGACTCATTGGGAAGACCCTGATGCTGGGAGGGATTGGGGGCAGGAGGAGAAGGGGACGACAGAGGATGAGATGGCTGGATGGCATCACCGACTCGATGGACGTGAGTTTGAGTGAACTCCGGGAGTCGGTGATGGACAGGGAGGCCTGACGTGTTGCGATTCATGGGGTCGCAAACAGTCGGACACGACTGAGTGACTGAACTGAACTGAACTGAAGGAGAATTTAAATTGTCAGGCACAGTTGTATCTGTGCATGCATAATAAAAGTGATCAGAGAGGCAGATGTGGTTTATTTCACTGAATCTAAATAAAGTGATAGGAATTCACATGGTTAGACTATCTTCTTCTTTTGTGTTGAACTCTTTTCTCTGAAATCTTTTCATGTTAGGACCCTGGCAGCCATATTTGCATAAGTTATCCTGCCTCTAAACAGAGTTACTTCGACCAGCCAAGATCATCAGAATCTTTCTCTAATGAAGCCTGTTTGGAATTTGAGAGATTCTAGTTCAATCTGAACTGTTCCCATCAACTGAGATAAAATAAACTGCAAGTATGTGTGGAATCATCTTTCTCTGAGGACTAGAGCAACAGAGAATCTTCATCTGCCCAGAAAGAAAGATCTATTAGATATTTCATCAATTAGAGATTTGTTGACTGCATGAAACAAAAACAACTACTTCGGCTTACTTTTAAAAATTTTCCACATAATAAGAGGTCCATAGGCAGTCATAGGCATGCCCAGACATAGGCAGTCCTGGGCTGGTAAAAATCTAGTTTTAAACTCCCCCACCCTTAGCATGTGGCTATCACTCTCTTGGCTACAAGTTACTCCATTTTCAGGCATGGTGATTAATTCTAGGCAGAAAGGAACCAGGTCTATGCCATCAGAGTTTGTTTCATTAACAACTTTCTGAGGCCATCACCCTGTGATTTCTGCTTATGCTTCCATCTCAGTAGCTTGGACAATGTTCAAAATGCAAAGATATATTTAAATCTTAGATGCAAAGATGTCTGGGAAAGCTAGACATATTGCTTCTCTGAGCAAACTGGAGTTCTGTTCATAACGAGGAAGGGAAAATATATAGAGAATAGATGCTAGGCAAGCAACCACTGGTGTGGGTTACAGATACTACTTTAAAAAGAATGCGTAAGCTTAGAAAACAAGAGAGTGTCTGCCTGCATTCCAGATAGCTTTCTGCCCTAATTTCTTATCAAGCCTAGGTAACATCCTGCCCACAACCCACGTGTCCCTATAGCAAGTTACTTTTGGGGGAGCTTACTTTATTTAAAAAAAAATAGATATTATATTTTAAAATGGTTTTAGCTTTAGAAAAATTGAGCTGAGGACTTCCCTGGTGATTCAGTGGCTAAAACCCTGTGCTCTCAATGCAGAAGGCCCAGGTTTGATCCCATATGCTGCAAGTAAGAGTTCACATGTCGCAACTAAAGATCCTGCGTGCTGCAACTAAAAGATCCCATGTGCCACAACTAAGACTCAGTGGGACCAAATAAATTAATTAAAAAAAGAAATAATGAGCTAATAGTACAGAGCATTCCCCTGTAGTCCCTGGCCCCAGACATGCACAGCCTTCCCTGCTGCCACCATTGCATCAGAGTGGAACGTTGGTTACAAATGATGATCCTATGTGGACACATCATTATTATGGACACCCCAAGTCCATAGTATGTATTAGAATTTATTCTTGTTGTTGTACACTGTACGCTAAGTCACTTCAGTCGTGTCCGACTCTGTGCGACCCCATAGACGGCAGCCCACCAGGCTCCCCCATCCCTGGGACTCTCCAGGCAAGAACACTGGAGTGGGCTGCCATTTCCTTCTCCAATGCATGAAAGTGAAAAGTGAAAGTGAAGTCACTCAGTCGTGTCCGACTTTTAGCGACCCCATGGATTGCAGCCTAATGGATTTTAACAAATTCATGATAACAAGTATCCACTATTATAGGATCATACAAAATAGTTTTACTGGCCTAAAAATCCTCTCTTCTCCACCTGGTCATCTTTTCTGCTACTCTAAGCTCTGACAACCACTGATCTTTTTACTATCTCCACAGTGTTGCCTTTTCTGAGAATGTCATGTAGCTGGAATCATGTAGTATGTAGCCTTTTCAGGTTGGCTTCTTTCACTTGATAGTATTCATTTAAGTTTCCTTCATATCTTTTTTGACATTGTATGTGTATCTTTTTAAAATTGTTATTGGAGAATAATTGTTTTACAATGTTGTGTTAGTTTCTGCCATACAACAATGTGATCCAGCTATCTATCTATCTATCTATCTATATATATCCCCCGGAGAAGGCAATGGCACCCCACTCCAGTATTCTTGCCTGGAAAATCCCATGGACAGAGGAGCCTGGTAGGCTGCAGTCCATGGGGTTATGAAGAGTCAGACATGACTGAGCGACTTCACTTTCACTTTTCACTTTCATGCATCGAAGAAGGAAATGGCAACCCACTCCAGTGTTCTTGCCTGGAGAATCCCAGGGACGGGGGAACCTGGTGGGCTGCCATCTATGGGGTCACACAGAGTCGGACACAACTGAAGCGACTTAGCAGCAGCATATATTACCCCTCCCTCTAAACTTCCCTCCCACCGCACCCCCATCCCACCCATCTAGGTCATCACAGAGCACAAGCTGAGCTCTCTGTGCTATACAGCAGCTTCCCACTAGCTAGTTATTTTACACATGGTAATATCAATGCTATTCTCTCAATTCATCCTACCCTTTCCATCCTCACTTTGCGTTCACATGCCCACTCTCTACATCTGTGACTCTTCATAGCTCACTTTTTTTTGGCATTGAATTATATTTCATAGTCTGGATGTTTATGTATCCATTTACCTACTGAAAGACATCCTGGTGGCTTCTAAGTTTTGACAATGATGAATAAAACTGCTACAAACATCTGCCGGCAAGTGTTTATATGGACATGTTTTCAACTCGTTTCAACCAAGCAGCATGATTGCTAGATCATAGTCTTATTTGTACATATGGAATTTTGAAGAGAAGTTTTGCAAGGATCAGGACTCTATGCATTTGTGTACATGTTTTCCATATTATAACTTATGGGCAGAGTATGAACTGTTGCACACATTTGCCACAAATAAAACAATCTAATTGATTGGATTTTATCAGTCCCCAGACTAATATCTGATTTAAGTTACCTGTTGCATTTTCTTTTCTGCACATTCTCTGAACTAAATTCAATTCATTTCAGTAGAAATCTATAAATCCTTGGTTTATACTAAGATAACCCAATGGAATACCTGAGAAAAGTAATTTTTCTTCCAAAAGAAGTGTGGGTGGTATGTGCATCTACCTCAAAATAAATGAAAAAAATTTTTAAGCTTTAGAATTATGGAAATATGAGTAGAAAATAGTGTCAAGTCATATCCACACCCTTCCCCACATTCCTGTGTCTGGATACTTTCATTGTGCTTCCGCTCCAAACTTGGTTATTTATGCCAAGTTGAATCATCATATCAAGCAAAGACTCAAGATCTACCAAATGCTTATTTGGGTTGAAAATGTGATTCTTCACATTTTCTAGTTTCTGTGTTGGCATGCCAGTCACAAAATCAATGAAAAGTTTTAATAAGCCACCAAATGCTTATGATGTTCCTGGGTTAGAATAGGTGCTTAGTGAATATTGCTGAGTTGACTCATTCGTTCAACAAGCATTTATTGAATACCTCTTCCAGTAACCTTCTAGGTACTTAGAATACACAATTAAAGGAGGTAGACAAGGTCCTTGCTCCCTTAGGATCTGCAAAAAGTGGGTGACCAGTGGACCATCTATTAGAAAGATTTCCCCTCACCTCCATCAATTAAGATCGCCCCTGGGGCTGTACGTAGGCAGTCTGTTTTCAGTTTGCATCCACATACCAAGTCAATTCATCTATGAACCAAGCTTGGCTTTGTCTCTCCTTGGTCAGCTGGTCATAAGTGTGAGCTACAGGTGTGAGCTGAGGGGGAGGTGCAATGATACAGCAACAGGTATGAGAAGAGTCTGGGCTGCCTGCTCATGCAACTCACTTGGACTCTTTGGTCATGTGTTGAGGTCCTTTAATGGACTGGAACCTGGTGGTCCGGAGTCGATGATAAGAAAGTAAAGGAGAGAAAGAGGCTGATATTCCTTGGTTTACGCAGAAAGCCAATAAAGCCCCTGGCACGGGGCTTGCTCTGTTCATGGAGGCCTCAGGCACCCTTTCGATGGGGTGAAGGCGCAGAACGCCTTCTCGAGAGGGTCTTAGAAGCCTGAGCAGGAAAGTGAGCTCAGAGGGCCTCTGTACTCCAAAGAAATAGCCTGAGAGAGAGAAAGAAAGAGAAAGAAAGACACAGGGACCAGAGCTCTGATGGAGCAAAGGTGTTTTATTCAACATTGTGTAGGTATTTATACTGTCTTACAAGATAGCTATTTTCAGCAGAGATAAAATCAAAACTTACAAGTTATCAAGAAAACAAGAGGTCATCCATATGAAAGACAGAGTTGTAAATAACCACTTTTACCATATGGTTCATAAAAAGGAAGAGGGTACTTATCACTGTATAGAAAAACTAACAAAGGAAATGCCTGGATTCCTCAGTCCTGGGAGAGGCTTGCCTCTCCTCTTAATTCCTGAATATTCAGGAATTAATAAGGAACAGAGAATTCCTGACAGATCCAAAACAGCACACAGGAAGCCTCCTGTTAAATGCTTCCTGACAGTCATGCTTGATGCCGGTCACAAGGAGGTTGCAGCTAGTCACGGGGAGCAGATGTCTCCACTAATGATTTTAGTGCTTTTCTAGATTTGAGAAGATGCAAGAAATCGGGATTATAAAAATCTGAAAGCATCTAACTCTCTGAAGGCCTCTTCAGTCAGTTTTTTCAGAGCACAGAGGGCCTCATTCTTGATCTCCATCCTAAACTCTTTTCAAGGTGTGTTGAAAATCAATTACTGTAGCGGCCAGTGACCTAATTAATCCTGTAGAGGCAGATGGCAAGCAACTATTTTTAGTTGGCAGTTATTTAATATCTGAGTTACCAAACTTTCCTTGTATTAAAGAAATATATTGTCCACAGCTTATGGTCAGGGAAATTGACACTCTCGAGAGTCTTAGAGGACTCTATGGGTCCTGTCTCTGATTGGCTTTGTGTTTCTGAAGATCCAGGAGGAAAATTCCTTGTGTGTCCTCTATTTCTTTCACTATTTCCCATCTTGTTTTTACTGATAAAAGGACAGCCTCAGAGTGAGAACCCTTTTTGTACACCACGCATCTTCTATGAACTAAATGTTTCTCATATAGTTACTATTTTTCAAATATAAGTAGATGTTAGGAAATATAAAATGTAGATGTATTTAAAACATGACCTCATGTACAGAACTATAGTTTTCAAAATTATGGTTTCTCAGTCAATAGATGTACTTCAAACAAAGTTACCGTAAGTTAAGGACCCATGATAATTTTGGACATTAAAACTAGGTCTTCAATCTTTAGAAAATTGAAAGAGTGTGGAACCTATCTCAGTTTTTGCATGTTGAGGTTTTTAAGGGGGAAGACATGCTTTCATGTTGGTAATAATAAGGTTATGTAACAAACTACCGATTTGTCGAGCAGATTATACCTCCCTCTTCACAAATACTCATCTACATAATTACACATTTATGAATAAGATGGGTACATTGGTTCAAGTTTATGCTGGGAGTAAATGTAATTATTATTATTTTTTAAACCCTCAAATAGGGGGCTTATCTTTCTGACTCCTGCAGAAAACCCTGTATGTGCATGCATACTTATATAGGTTTGTACCCTGATAAACTAGAAATACAGATAAAGCATACTAAAGATGTGTTTTCATAGGAAGAGAAATCACTGCATGAAAGTGTTGTCAGTTGCTTGATATCTTTCTCAGTTTGCTTCTCCTTTTGGTGGGATGAAAATTGGTCTACTGTGGAGACTAGATAAAAGAGTAATATTTCCTCTGTTTTTAATGACAAAACTGAAGTCTTAATTAAGCACAGTGGAGAAGGAGATCATGAACAGATTTCAAAGTCTCTTTTCCTCTAGGCTTTAAAACACATGCATGCTATTGTAATTCCCCAAGAAGGCAGATTTTTCCTCAAGAATAACACCAGTCAAGTTACTCTGCTATTTTTCCTACCCATAGATTTAACGCTATTTCCTAAGCAGCTCTGAATTAATCTTGAAATATCTTCATCACATTTCTGCCTATATCTAGATAGTCCCTGGTATTAAATAGGTGCTAATATATATATTTTGGAGAAGGGAATAGCAACCCACTCCGGTATTCTTGCCTGGAGAATCCCATGGGCAGAGGAGCCCAGCAGGCTACAGTCCAGGGGGTTGCAAAGAGTCAGACACAACTGAGCAATTAATACTAACTAGTACTCTTGCCTGGAAAATCCCATGGACGGAGGAGCCTGGTAGGCTGCAGTCCATGGGGTCGCTAAGAGTCGGATACGACTGACCAACTTCACTTTCACTTTTCACTTTCATGCATTGGAGAAGGAAATGGCAACCCACTCCAGTGTTCTTGCCTTGAGAATCCCAGGGACGGGGGAGCCTGATGGGCTTCCGTCTATGGGGTCACACAGAGTCGGACACGACTGAAGCGACTTAGCAGCAGCAGTATATATTTAAATAAATAAAAGACTATATTCTAAACTTCTGGATATATTCTCCTGATTCCCACCTTTCTTGGAACTTCATGGAAATAAATTTTCCAATTTGCAAGTTAACAAATTATACACTTTGAATCAATTAGTTGAGTGACACAAACTTAGACAGGAGAATCCTTCAGATTAGTATGAAAAGGATTACTGCTCTGATAACCCCCAAAATTAAGATAGAATAAAGCTACTAATTTATTAAATATATGCATCAGTCACCACTTTTACTTCCTTAGGTTTGCCCTCATATTGTCTGGAGTTATTTCAATAACCACTTTGGATTTATTTGATCTAAAATTTTTGAGATGGAAAGCATAAAAGAAAAAGGAACTCTCTCTTTACCTCAACATCTAAAAATGATGTGATTTGGTATTTCTTTTCATAGCTATAATGTACATGTATCTCACCAGATGTGTCTCTAGGCATATTCACTTAGACTTTCAATATTAATAAGTACATGCTACAAGTAATTTTTGTGTGAGCGCTGAAGTCTCAGAGCTTAGTAAATCAAAATGCTTTTAGAAACTCACTATTACAAGAATGTATAAGGATGTACACATACACATTTAAAATCAGGGTCTCCTTTGAAGTATGGTGTAGGTCAGTGATGGCCAACTCGGGGGCGAGGGGTAAGGGAGTCTCTATTGCCCTGGGGATATCTGACAATGTCTAGGAGACATTTTGGCTGTCACAAGTCAGAGGTGGGGAGACAGAGTGTTATTGGTGTCCAGTGTTTCTAGGCCAGAGAGGCAGATGAACAGAACAGACCTTACAACAAAGAAATATCCAGCACAAAATGTCAATAGTGTAGAAGTTGAGAAATTCTAGAGTAAGGGAAAAGGTACTGGGTACCCTGGCTTACAACTCAGATCTGTTGACTAAGATGTGACCATAGGACAAATTACATCTTTGAGTCCATCTCCTTGCAGAAACCAAGACAAGCCCATTTTGCCCCCATGGAGAAAATTCTCCTTAAAGAGTTTTTACAAGCATGAAGTGAGATACCTGTGGCTCTCTTAATATTTTCTGGTACTCTTTTCTCTAACAAGAGCTCCAGCCTTTGGCAAAATTAAGAACTGATCCTCTATATTTTCTAACTTTTCCCTGTAATAAGGGTAACATGCAAGCGTGTTAAGTTGCTTCAGTCGTGTCCAACTCTTTGCAACCCTGTAGACAGTAGCCCACCAGGCTCCTCTGTCCATGGGGATTCTCCAGGCAAGAATACTGTAGTGGGTTGCCATGCCTTCCTCCAGGTAATCTTCCCAACTCAGGGATCAAACGTGCATCTCTCTTATGTCTCCTGCATTGGCAGGCAAGTTCTTTACCACTAGTACCACCTGGAAAGCCCAACTTACCTTAGCCCCAGAAAAGAATGTCTGTTAGACTCAATTTGAAATTCTACTACAGATGAACAACCTTTTAAGGATAAAATATATTATAATACAAATCATTAACTTTAATGTTCGGGTTAAAAATAATAATGATGTAAACACTACATCCCTACCACTTGGCTTAAGAAATGAAACGTTACCAGTCTGCTTCGCCTCCCTAACCACTCGTGAACTTTTACTCTCTACAGGGAATGACCAGCCTGATCTGGTGTTAATCATTTACATGTTTTTAATTTATTTATTTTTTACTACATTTGTAGTAAATGTTATAATTAAAATATAGTGTGTTTGATAATGTATTGTTTAGTTCTACTGGTTTTGGTTTTTATAAAACAAATTTCTATGGCCTACATTTTTCTCTGACTTATCTTTTTTCACATTATATTTTTGTGATTCCTCCATGCTGAAAGTTTTAGCTCGTTTTAGTACCACCAACAGAAGATGAGAACTCTGAATGCATTAATCCTTGCTAATGCATTGCTATGCTTTTTTTTGTTTCCTAATTTAAAGGATATAAAATATTGGTACACATGTACACCCATGGCTGATTCATGTCAATGTATGGCAAAAACCACTACAATAGTGTAAAGTAATTAGTATCCAATTAAAATAAAAATAAAAAATAAAATAAAATATTGGTACATTTTTCATTTTAATTTGTACTTTGTATATAACTAATGAGATTGATCTCTCTTTTCACTTGATATTTATTGTTCAACTGTGTTTCCTTACAATTGAAATGCCTGCTCCTAGCTATTAGGCAGTTTTTCTTACTGATTCACAGGCATACTTTATATATTCTGTATACTAATCCTTCTGTTATATGTATTCCAAGTATTTTGTTACATTCATGGTGTCTTGTTAAATATTAAACCTTGAACTTAATGAAACTAAATGTATTAAATTTACCTGGAATTGATTTTTGTATTTGTGAGCTAGAAATTTAATTTTATTTTTTTCCCAATAAATAATTTTGCCCTGTACGTTGTTTTAAGCAGCCCATCCTTTACCCAGCAATGCGACCTTTGTCATATGTCAAGATCCCATATGTACCTGGGCCTGTTTTGCATCTGTTTCTGTTTTCTTGGTCCTTGTATGAGTGATCTATGGGTCAAAATTACAATATTTTCTCATTGGTAGTGTGTTATGGACCCTTCATGCCATATTCTTTTTGTTCTTCTTCAGAAATGTTTGGTGCTTTTTAAAAAAAATGTTTTACACTCCCATTCAAATTCAAGAAGCATCTAGTCCATTCTCATTCTGTAAAAGAAAAAAATTCTCTAGCATTTTGACTGAAATGTTATTGATTGCATATGATTTGTGAAAATTTGACCTCATGCTAGTAAGACTTTATATTCATGAACATAGTATGTATCCCTATTTATAGATTTTTGAAATGTTTATCAAAAATTTTAAATTCAATAAAATTTATAATATTCTATGTAAAAGTCTTACATATATTTTTATAGATTTATTCCTAGATATGTTGTTTTTTGGAATACTGTTACAAATGATATCACTTTTCATTAAGTTGTCCAACTGTTACTGATCTGGATATTCTGTGTTTTGTGTGATATTTTGTGTTTTGTGTGATATTTTGTGTTTTGTGGATGACAAAAATCAGTGGATGGCTTATAATCTCTAGAGTATAGAGAAGGGAATCAGCTTTCACCTTGTTATAATTTTATATATTTATTATCTATCCTAAAAATAATGTTGAGTTTATTAGGTTCTCTTCCATTCCATGGGTGCTAGTCATTGGGCTATCATCCTACTAATACTGGATATCAGAATTTCGGATTTATCCAGAGTTGCAGCAGTGCCACCCTTCCCGAAGTGTTCTCTTTTCGTCTTGTGGAGACAACATTCCTACTAAGAAACAAATTTTTATATGGATGTCTTATATGTAGTGACATATACAATTGATTACTGATGTGTTTAAACAGTTATAGAGAATTTCCTGGGTCATGTTTATATTTTTATTGTAACCTCCGTAGCAATTAAGTCAGTGTCTCAATTATATTCATGATAGCCTCTGCTTAAGAGGACTGTGCTCAGATTTCACACACACAAAAAATGTGATTTTTCTGATTTGACACTTTTATTGTAGGGAATGAATCTAGACCTAGAAACATGATCATTTCTTTAAAATGATCTTCCTTAACCTAAAATTAAAAAAACTCTTCCTTAATCTAAAATTTCAGTTTTCCTCACATTTTTTAAGAGAAACTTTTAAAAAGACCTAACTAGTAAATTTTCTAGAGAATGTCAGCTGCCCTGTCTTAATTTACCACTTCCCTTTTACTTCTGGTCCTTTCAGACGTACACTAGCAAAAGTAAACAGCCTAGAATCTCTGTGTTGCTGCAACAAATACAGTTTGAGAAATAATATTTAGGGAAAATATTGATGTGAAAAATCAAAAGATATGCCCAAACTAAACTTCTATCACTTATGACCAGGAAAAAAAATAAATAAACAAAATCAAATAACCAGTAACCTATTCTCATCCTAGAGCTGCAGGCATTTGACTTGCATTTGGGTCAAGAAGCCTTTCTTCAGCTAATTCTGTTTTTATTGGCCAGTTCTTCTTTCATTGTTTTTATATAAACTGATCAATGTAAGCCCTAGTCTAGACAGCAAAATCAGCAAGTGTCCCTTCTCTGCACCTCTGACATTCAAGGGGCTGCCACCATGCATCTCTGAAGGAAAAATGCTAAAACTTTCTATTACATTTATAAAAAATAGGAATAAGGATTAATGAAATATTATATAGATTCTGCTTTTTCAGGCCATATTTATTTGCATCTATTATTATTCCTACTCACTATTTTTATTTATTTCATCTTATGTCATCTTGATAGTATAGTTATAAACTAGGGGCTAATGATAGTCACATAATGATATGTAACCCATATTCCCATCAGAGGAATAAAAAATGTCTGTCTGATAATCCTTTTTTTTTCCACCACTGAATTCTTAGTTAATAGTCTTCATGATCTCTGAAGACTTAATCCAGAGAAGAGCCGACGCAGTTCCCTGTTGGCCAGCATTCTGTGTTTTATACCACATTTTATCAGTCCGAGAAAGAGAGAGGGAAAGTGCTACTTATGCTATTTCTCCCAGGTCAGAATAAATAAACCTGGCAGCAACAGATGTTAAATTGAAGCCTGTGAAAAGTTAAGAGTATTCTGCAGTTGAAACCTCAGGGAGGAAGGCTTGAGAAAATTGTCAATGGACAGAGGATACCAATGCAAGAGTATTGGTATAAATACCAATATATGATAAAAGCCCACATTTGAAGTTATTAGGATTTAAGGACTGGAAACTTAGGAGTTACAATTATTGCTTCATCTCTTTTTTGTTGTGTAATCTTGGGACAACCACTTCATTTCTTTATGATTCAGTTTTCATATCTATAAAATAAGGATAATTAAAATATCTACCTTTTAGTTTTATTTATTTATTTACTTTTGGCTACACTGAGTCTTTATTGTTGCGAGTGGTAAAGAGCCTGCCTGTCATTGCAGGAAACATAAAGACATGCAGGTTCAGTCCCTGGGTCCGGAAGATCCCATGGAGGAGGGGATGGCAACTCACTTCAGTATGCTTGCCTGGAGAGTCCCTTGGACAGAGAAGCCTAGTAGGCTACCTTGGGTTGCAGAGAGTTGGACATGACTGAAGCAAGCTAACATGCACACACATGGGCTTTCTCTAGTTTCTGCATGTGGGGCTACTCTTTGTTGTGCTGTGTGGGCTTCTCAGTGTGGTTGCTTCTCTTGTGGAGCACAGGCTCTAGAGCGTGGTCCCAGTAGTTGTGGTGCACAGGCTGAGTTGCTCCACGACATGTGGGATCTTCCCAGACCAGGGGTCAAACCAGCATCCCCTGCACTGGCAGGCAGACTCTTAACCATGGGACCACTAGGGCAGTCCCCTAGTTTTATTTTGATGATTAAATGTGTTAACACATGAAAAGCACCTACCACAGTGCCTGTCTTATTAGATCAGATCAGATCAGATCAGTCGCTCAGTCGTGTTCAACTCTTTGCGACCCCATGAATCGCAGCACGCCGGGCCTCCCTGTCCATCACCAACTCCCGGAGTTCACCCAGACTCACGTCCATCGAGTCAGTGATGCCATCCAGCCATCTCATCCTCTGTCGTCCCCTTCTCCTCCTGCCCCCAATCCCTCCCAGCATCAGAGTCTTTTCCAATGAGTCAACTCTTCCCATGAGGTGGCCAAAGTACTGGAGTTTCAGCTTTAGCATCATTCCTTCCAAAGAAATCCCAGGGCTGATCTCCTTCAGAATGGACTGGTTGGATCTCCTTGCAGTCCAAGGGACTCTCAAGAGTCTTCTCCAACACCACAGTTCAAAAGCATCAATTCTTCGGTGCTCAGCCTTCTTCACAGTCCAACTCTCACATCCTGTCTTATACTAAGCTCTAAAAACAATTACTTATTTTTATAATCATTTTACTTGATTTGCATAATATATATATAATATAATAATGATTCTAGTATTTTAATATTCAGAATATGGCCATTATAGCAAATCTCTTATCCACACTGTATCACACAGAAAATGGGAGCAAGCTGAAAAGAAAAAACCTTTTTAAACCAGGAAGATGTAGCCTGAAAGTAAAAGACTCAAGTTCACTTTAAATACGTAGGTGAACAAAATGGCAGAAAGTAGTGCAGGCAGGATTATTTTCAACAAGCCTGAGAATAAAAACGGTGAAGTCCAATCACTAAAAAGAAGTGATAATTATATAACCAACAGAGGTGCTAATTATTGCTACAATGGCATTCATATTGCACTATGCTATGCTATGCTATGCTATGCTAAGTCACTTCAGTCGTGTCCGACTCTGTGTGACCCCATAGACGGCAGCCCACCAGGCTTCCCGTCCCTGGGATTCTCCAGGCAAGAACACTGGAGTGGGTTGCTATTTCCTTCTCCAATGCGTGAAAGTGAAGTCTCTCAGTCGTGTCCGACTCTTAGCGACCCCATGGACTGTAGCCTACCAGGCTCCTCCGTCCATGGGATTTTCCAGGCAAGAGTACTGGAGTGGGATGCCATTGCCTTCTCTGATATTACACTATAAATATATCCAATTAATATGCTGTACACCTTAAACTTACACAATATGCCAAATATATGTTGATAATTTTTTTTAAGTAGGATGAAGAGCACTCTTCAGCAAAAGTATGTCTGAAAAAGCACTGTACAAAATTTTTCCTGGGAGAGTAATTGTTCCCATCATCCTTGATACTGAGCACGAGAATTGTGTTCATAAGCCTTAAGTCTCAAGAGGTTATGGATGAAGGAAAGGCAGCAACAGATGAAACTGGATGTACAGTGAGAATTGCAGAAGTCATTGCTATGAAAGTGCCAAGTTCTGGTGCAGGGAAAATGGCGTAAAAGTTGAAGGGGCGGTGTGGATGGACCTAGAGTCTGTCATACAGAGTGAAGTCACAAACAGAAAAATAAATACTGTGTATTAATGCTTATGTGTGGAATCTAGAAAAATGGTACAGATGAACCTATTTGCAGGGCAGGAATACAGACGCAGATGTAGAGAATGGATGTGTCAACACAGAGGGCGGGAAAAGGGGTACAACGAATTAGGAGTTTAACACTGACGTATACACACTGCTGTGTGTAGAACAGAGCGCTCGTGGGAATTTGCTGTATAGCGCAGGGTGCTCAGCTCGAAGCTCTGTGATGACCTAGGGGGTGGCAGGGGGAGGGGACACTGGGGGGAGAATCAAGAGGGAGGGAATATACGTGTATATATGGCTGATTCACTTCGTTGTACAGCAGAAACCAACACAACATGGTAAAGCAACTATAACCCAATTGAAAAAAGAGTTGGAGGCAAGCGAGGAGAGCCCAAGAAACTGTTTCTTTACCTGTGTCCCTTGTATTTCCCTCAGGGGTGTTTCCCCAGTTCTTGGAAATCTCCTGACCCTCCCACTTCCTTCCTGCCACCCTTGTCCTTACTAAGTTCATCTATTTTGATGCCCTCATACTACCTTCTTGTTTGTAGTAAAGTTTCTTTACTTCATTTCTATCTTTAAACGTCCATTGTTGGCCTCTAATTTTGTATCACATCCCTTGGAGTTCTGCTCATGCTTCATGTGGATAAGAGAAAAAACTTGCACAGAAATATTCTTAAAGGTGTAAGATAAACCCTCCCCGCCCCATATATATTCTTTCCTACGGGATCATAAATCCTACTGGGACTTAACTGTACAAGATCTCTTTTTATGTTTGGCCCTTTTAATTCAGGGCTTCCCTGGTGGCTCAGCTGTAAAGAATCCACCTGCAATGCAGGAGACGCAGTTTCGATCCCTAAGTTGGGAAGATTCCTTGGAGAAGAAACTAGTAACCCACTCCAGTATTCTTGCCTGGGAAATCCCATTGACAAAGGAGCCTCATGGGCTACAGTCCATGGGATGACAAAGAGTTGGACATGACTTAGCAACTAAACAATGACAACCTATTAATTCAGGACTGAATGCATTCTCCAGGTTTCTACATCACATTCTCTTCTGTCCTTTCAGTGTCTCGCAGTCCCATTCTTTCTCTTTTTCTTCCTTCATTTGCCTAGATCTTGCTTTGTTCCTTCCTGTGGAACAGGAAGCCTTCATAGAATTAGTGAGGCACCCCAGGCCAGGGGCCGCATCTCTCAAACAGCCTGGTGTAGTTTTACCCAGGTCAGAGAAGGCAATGGCACCCTACTCCAGTACTCCTGCCTGGAAAATCCCATGGATGGAGGAGCCTGGAAGGCTGCAGTCCATGGGATTGCTGAGTGTCGGACACGACTGAGCGACTTCACTTTCACTTTTCACTTTCACGCATTGGAGAAGGAAATGGTAACCCGCTCCAGTGTTCTTGCCTGGAGAATCCCAGGGAAGGGGGAGCCTGGTGGGCTGCTGTTTATGGGATCGCACAGAGTCAGACACGACTGAGGTGACTTAGCAGCAGCAGCAGCCAGAACCATCCCTCTGCTGGAATAGTGTGAATTGTGTTAGTCACATCTCTATCTATGAATTGTCTTCTTTAACTCCCCTCAGCAGTGTACAGTTTCCAGGAGGAAAGAGGCTACTGCTCAGGCCAACGTTCACCTTGGCAGGTAAATGCAGTAGTAGGAATCCATCTATTGACACATACGCAGAGTAGGAAGTGAATTCACTGTGCCGATTTTTCAAGAGTTAACTTTCCAGCTTGTTTCTCATTCTCATCAACCAGCAGAATAGGAATTTTGGCTTTGGGGACCAGAATAGATTTTTCCACAGAGCTTCCTTTCTTCATTTGTGAAAGAGGGTAAACACATTTGAGCAAGAAGGACTAGGATCATACATCAGCTTCCCTGAATTGTAGAATCAGTTGGCTACTGTGGCAGTTACAGGAGCAGGATAAATTATCTTTGTAGTTTTCACAAAACTCCTGATTCCTCTGGGGCTGGTGTTCAGAAAATGGTTTTGAGGGATTTTTCACTTTTATTTTTTTGTTTTTAAGATAGTTGGTGCTCTATGAAGGCCATCTCTCCATACAACCCAGCAATGTCTATAATTTTAAAACTAGGCAGTATGTTACTTGTGTAGTTGCATTATTTATAATGAAATATTTACCACACTATTAAAAAAAACTGGAAAATATTAGGGATCTTGGCTAGACATTCAAGAGCACTTTAAATTATCCTTCCAGATATTTCTCCAAATACTTCTCACCGTTAGCCAAACAATTGGCTTTGTTTCCTCCACCAGCACTTTTAATTCTACATCCTTATCTTTTGTATTATCTTCCCACCACTGCCAAAATACTGCTCATTATTCAAAACCAAGTTCAAGTCTCATGTACTCAGTCACCTTTCCTGGTCATCTAGATATAATCTCTACCTCCTACTCCTGGTTTAGAGAATGTCTAGCCCTTAATATTTTCCAGTAGTTTCATATAAAACAAAAAATTCACAAACTTTGAAGTGCCTATAAAATGCAGCTTCCTAAGCCCTATTCGCATGAATTTCTGACGCAGTCCATGTGAGATGGAACTGGGGCACATGTATTTTAATAAGCATACTCGGTACATGTGATACAGATCATGTGTAGACCATACTTTGAGAAGTATCAACATAATTTTTATATTTATTATTTTTATGAACATACATGTTTTATTTCCCTATTCAATTATATGCTATTAAAAAGGCAGAGCTTATATTTTATACTGCTATTTATTTCACACAATGTCTTAAATTTAAATAATATTAATAGCACTAATTTATGTAGTTCTCCTTGGACATGTCAAAAGTCCTTTTTTTAACACTATGCTGTGCTGTGCTTAGTCACTTAGTCATGTCTGACTCTTTGCGACCCCATGGACTGTAGCCTGCCAGGCTCCCCTGTCCATGGAATTCTCCAGGCAAGAATACTGGAGTGGGTAGCTGTACCCTTCTCCAGGGTATCTTCCCAACCTAAGGATCGAACCCACGTCTCCCACATTGCAGGCAGATTCTTTACCATTTGAGCCAACAGGGAAGCCCTCCCCGTTTTTTTTAACACTAAGGAAAATATTAGGAAAAGGGTGGATCTGTAACATTATTCAAAAGGGGAAAATAAAGATAATAGCAATGCTGGGGTTTTATAATAGAAAGAGGGCAAGGAGAAGGTTCAAACCAATGCTTATAATTAAACATTGATTTACTTCGGGTCATATACTCTCCTAATATTTTGGTACACTTCCTTTCAGGGGACATCTAGGATTCTTTATTTTCTGAATGTCATCCCTTGTGGTGAAAGTGAGTACTGAAAACTGAAACCTAAAAATTATAAGGATGCCGTAGGACATCTTGTTGAACGGAAACCAATTTTCCTGGTGAGAAACTTGGTTTCATTTTTTATTTTATAAATGTTGGCTTAATACTGATTATATGTCATGGAAGAGCCCCACAACATTTGCTACATCAAATGCTGTGAAAATTATCCAGCTCATATTATACCTCTAAGCACTTCACCAAAATGTAATAATTTCCTGAGACATAAAAGAAACTTTTTCCCATCTTTATTTTTCGTCAAGTGTTTGTACTTCCGTTCTCACATTCTAAACCAGAGGCAGTGAATTCACTTGCTTTCCTTTCACTGGCTGTGAAGTTGGGAGTCTCAAGACACACCTGCCCCTGGGACCACGAGTTTCAGCTTCCTAGGTGTCAACAGAGGCAAACACTTCCGTGATTCTCAGAAAAGTGCATGTGTGCTAAGTCGCTTCAGTCATGTCCGACTCTTTTCGACCCTATGGGCTGCAACCCGCCAGTTTCCTCTGTCTATTGGATTCTCCAGGCAAGAATAATGGAGGAGGCTGCCATGTCCTCCCGGTGATCTTCCCGACCCAGGGATTGAAACTACATCTCTTATGTTTCCTGCATTGGCAGGCTGTTCTTTACCTACTGAGCCACTGGGGAAGCCCTTCTCAGACAAGATAAGAATCCAAATCACTGACTTAAAGAAACAGAAAATCCAATTTTTGGAGGTTCAAGGAATATGTTTCCCTAATCTGGGAAGGATTGCACAGATACTCTAAAAATAGCTGTAAATTCTCATTCAGGGAAGATAGCTCTATGGCATTAGAGAAGGTTTTTATGTCTATTCTGGCATCTACACTCTTTCTCCCAGGGCTTACCACATTTGCAGGGATTTTCTGTTTAAACTTATCACAATGCACTCCAGAGATTCGGACGAGGAGAAGAATTTAAAACTGGGACCCCATCCTTTCCACAAATAGCAAGTAAACTGCCAACAAGAGGCATTTCACAAACACGGCTGCTGCCCAGGTCTCTGATGTCGTATCTCTGGGGGTTAGCTGCTCTGACTAGATATTCATTGAGTTTTTTTTTTTAAGTTTGACTCTTTAGAGTGAAGATGCTCTTTGTTGAGAGGTCTGGTTGACTGCCACACCTTCCCAATTCCCCGTCTCTCATCATGGCTTAGTTCATACACTACATCTTAAAAGAGAGGAGGCCCACCTGCTACACTTTGGGTCAGATTAGACCTTGTGTGCCTTCCTTGGAGAGGGTCTCACTTTGGTTTTGTCATGCTTTTTAGGCTTCACAAGAAACTTCTAAGCCTCTCAGCCATCTTCCTAGCAGATTGCCCGAGGCCTTACATTACTGATAGCATCTTCAGGTTGAAAGTATGATGATGAAAGTCTTTATTTTACATAGAAGGGGTTAGATGCCAGGGTTTCTTTTCCTAAGACTGAGGCTCTGTAGAAGTGATTTTCTCTTTCTTTATTCTTTTTTACCCCTTCCTTTCTTGATCTCATTTTTAAAATCTTTTCTTTCCTTTATCTCTCTCTTTACTTCTTTCTTAAATTTAGAATGAAGACTATTTTCGGTGTCTCATTTAAGATATTGGAGTTATTCCTCGTTCTTCAATTTTCTAAATACATGCAATTTCCCTTTACCTTCTTATACACCATGACCATCTTCCCCTACCCCATGCCCCAATACATATCTAGTACCTACTTTTTCTCTAAGAATATCTTTTGGTGGTCCTCATTCTTTTAGTCTCTCAGTGTTGCCCGTATCCATTCCCCAAAATGATTATTCTAAGTCAATCATGCTTACACTATTTTTCTTGCCAATGATTGGCTTAGAAATGGGCACGTGACCTAATACTGGCCCATGATATTCAAGATGTCCATCGAGGGTTTCTGGAAAAAGACAAATTTGCAGATATTTTTTTCCTTAGCTATCTATCAAATAATTTCACATTGTTAAAATGCTCACAATTTTTATTCACAAAAAATATTTTTGTATAGGAAGAGTAGCTTATTAATTTAATCATTTAAATTATGAGCAATAAATCACACCATTTAAATGTTTCTAATTTTTAAAAATTATGCATATTTTTAGAGATATAGTCACTGCCTTTTAAAAAAATATTATTTAAATTGTAAACTCAGAAGTGGCATTATTAGGTCCAAATTTAAAATGTCTATGTCTCGAAGTTTCCAAAAACTTTACAGTAACTTCAACTGTCACTGGCAGTTTATTACAGAAATTTTCAGTCTGCCCATACCTTGAAAGCACAGGCATCATTCCATTTTTCTAGTTTGTTTGAATTTGCTTTTCTCTGATTCTTGGCATGTTTGAACATTTTCGTCTTCACACACTTATTAGTTGTATTTCTTTTTGGACACTTCTCATCTATTTCCTTTCTATCAATAGTCCACATGTTTATTTTACTTAAAAATAAACATCTGGGAGCTTTAAATATAACACAGTTATCCACCTTTGTCTTATTTGCTGAAAATATTTGCTTTCTTATTTTGGGCTACCTTATTTTGACTGTAGAAGTTTATAACTTTAATGTCATCAAATTTGTTTATTCTTCCTTCATGATTTCTTTCACTGTTTTTTAGTGTGGCGTCTTCTCTCAAATCCTTTAAATCCAGTGAATATTAAATTCCTCATCTGGTTTTCCTAACATTTTATTTTCATATTTAATTATTTTATCCATCTGGACTTACTTTTGACCAATATTCAGAGTTACAAGGCTTGATTTATTTTTCTTTCCAAAATGCTAAGCAGCCTTCCAACTACCGTTTACCAAATAATCCTTCGCTTCCCTACTGCTTTGATAAAATAAATCTTATATATAATAAAGTCGGTTTCAGAGGACTCTCTTCTGCTTCATTAGCTTGCTTTGTATTTCACAAGACGCTTTAACATACGTTATCTCACTTCATCTTTCCTCCTCCACTCTGATTGCCTGGTTGCCCCCCCCACGCTCACCCCCCGCTGCTGCTCCTCCTGCAATGCCAAAGTCAAGCAATCTGACTTGTTCTATCTCTGTCTTATAGATGGAAAACAAAACCGCCTAAAATAAAGCCACTTATTAACCAGCTTTTCCAGCCACTTAGTGTTGGGTAGAAATGGAAAAATTCAGTTTCCACTCACCCTATGACCTGGACATCTCATTCCCACACTGGGGAAGACATTGGCTACCATCTTGGCTAGCCTTGGTTTTGGCTCCAGGGTCATCCGTGAGCCTCCTTTTGGGTTCCCCTGAACTTGAACTTATTGCTTATATGTATTTATTTCTCAGGATTCTTTGGTAAGTTCTGTTTCCATAGCAGAGGGGAATCAGGCAGAGGGTTGCAGACACAGCCATCTGCATCTGAGCTTCCAGCCTGTGTGTACTTGGCACTGACTGAGGACTCTGCTTTCCGTCAGTGCATTTGTGCGGTGACACGTATTCTCCGGTGATTAGATTAACTCTGGCAAAGCCAATATGAAAAACCCACACAGATTACCACTGTCACCCGCAGTAATTACATTTATTCATTTCCATTTAGCCAAGTTTTTACAAGCCGAGCAAGGGGCCAAATAAGCAATAAACACAGAGGCAAGAAATTAAAATGCTGATCTGTTTGCTGTGAAAACAATCAAACTATCATCTTTCTTTAGGCACCTCATTCATCATTGAACGGGGCCACACTGGTGAAATGGAGGTGGGGAGCCTAATGTTATTACATGTAAATTCACTAACATGAAATTACTGCCCCTGATGTGATTTTACTAATAAATTAGTTCATTTCTACCTTTTCGCTAGAGACTTTAGGGGCCGTGGAGAATTGTACATGTGTCTTGTAATCGTGCCTGCTTTATTTCAGGCTGGCTAGCTGTTAAATTTCTATTTCTTTTCACTCCCTCCCAGCTGATACTTTAGTTTTCTTGCTATGCCTTATTGGATCAACATGCCATACAATTTGTTGTCTTCACATGTAGTTTGAAAATAAGCAGCTTAAGGACAAATTCTCTTTTGCAGGCGATGAGCACAGCATCGGGAGCATTATGAATATAATGGCCCAGGCAGCTAGTTGGCAGCTATTATTAATTCATTGTTGGGTGGGGTGGTTTTTCTCATTTCTGTATCCATTTTCAATTGGAAAAGAGAATGGAGCCAAACTTTGTCGTGTGAAGGACCTACTGAAGCAAGGAAATCAATCTGCAAGCATCTCCCTCGACTTGCTCACCCCTCTGCTGTGTCTTCAGTGGAAGGGCAGCCAGTGGTTCGCAGAAGACGGATGCAGGGTCTCCTCGGATCTGCTCCTTCCTTGGGACTTGCGTGGCGCTTCTTTGCTTATTGTTAATGGCCCATGTCTGGATATAGAATATTTCATTTATTCTTAAAGATTTCATCTGCTCTGCTGTTTAGCACGACCCAATATCACAAACCGTTTTTGCAAGATTACAAATGGTTTCTATGAAAATGACTTTGATGCCGCCAATGACAGAGTGGAGATGCTAAGAGAGAAGGAGAGGGAGGGAGAGACAAGTCTTTGGCGGGGACCCCCCCTCCCATTTCCAATACTTCTCCTTCTGCTCCTTAATGGAGATTCTGTAGGATGTGGCTCAATTTTAAGCCTCAGGGAAATATAAAATATGCACAATAGTATATTCATGCTTTGTACAGTAAAAATGTGTTAAAAAGAGTTTCTTTGGTGCAGTGGTTCAGTGAAAATCCAAGGCATAGAAATGCTAGGCATGACACATGACACCCACTTCACGTTCGATCATTGAATAGAGTTCCCTCATCTCTTCCATAGCATTAATTAAATTGACTTGATGTGTTAAGGAAAAAACTTTAACAGGAATGAAGAGGAAATAACTAAGTTCTACCCTCCGTGCAAAGTTAAATATGAAGGGAACTGTGCATCTAATTTTTTCTCTTTTTTTTAAAGAAAAAAAAATGAGAATAAATATCTATTTATCTAGATTTATCAGGTAAGAGAGTATTCTGGGTAATTGACTAATCTCATTAATGAGTGAAATATTAGGACTATCAATTTGAAAATGACTCCATTCAATAAATATCTATTGACCAATTACTGTCACAGAACTATAATTAAATGGTGTTCCAAAAGACAAAAAATTAAGTCTAGCTTTAAGATAATTTAAGGTAATTCAGACTCTTTCAGTTTCTGGGATCACCATAGAGACCCACATCTCATGGTACATGCCTAGAATGTTGTACTTGCCCTTCCGAGTTCTCACCACAGAGTCCACCATTTTCATTCATTTGTTCATAATTTTCTTAATATCTGCATTCTTAATTACATGCTCTATTAGAGCAAGGACTATTTCAGGTTTTCTCACTCTTGTATCCTCATTGAGCACATACCAAGTATTAAATAAATATCAAATAAATGAAAAATAGAATTACACAGTCCTGTAGAAATAGCAATAGTGTAGAAGATTACTTTAAATCAGCATTGTTGCAAGACCAGTCCCTGTACAAATATGGTTAAGAATTACTTCTTGAGCATCTATTATGTGGTGGTTACTCTTTTACATGCTGAGGATACTGCATTGAACAAGATGGACAAAAACTCATACCCTTGTGGAACTTATATTTTTAGTGAGTAGATAGAATAAGGAATAGCAGTGAAAAGCAGAGAAGCAAAAAGAAAAGGAGAAAAGGAAAGATATGCCCATTTGAATGCAGAGTTCCAAAGAATAGCAAGGAGAGATAAGAAAGCCTTCCTCAGTGATCAGTGCAAAGAAATAGAGGAAAACAATAGCATGGAAAAGACCAGAGATCTCTTCAAGAAAATTAGAGATACCAAGGGAACATTTCATGCAAAGATGGGCTCAATAAAGGACAGAAATGGTATGGACCTAACAGAAGCAGAAGATATTAAGAAAAGGTGGCAAGTATACACAGAAGAACTATACAAAAAAGATCTTTATGACCCAGATAATCACAATGGTATGATTACTCAGCCAGACTTCCTGGAATGCGAAGTCAAGTGGGCCTTAGGAAGCGTCACTACAAACAAAGCCAGTGGAGATGAGGGAATTCCAGTTGAGCTATTTCAAATCCTAAAAGATGATGCTGTGAAAGTGCTGCACTCAGTATGCCAGCAAATTTGGAACACTCAGCAGTGGCCGCAGGACTGGAAAAGCTCAGTTTTCATTCCAATCTCAAAGAAAGGCAATGCCAAAGAATGCTCAAACTACCGCACAATTGCACTCATCTCACACGCTAGTAAAGTAATCCACAAAATTTTCCAAGCCAGGCTTTAACAGTACATGAACCGAGAACTTCCAGATGTTTAAGCTGAATTTAGAAAAGGCAGAGGAACCAGAGATTAAATTGCCAACATCCATTGGATTATCAAAAAAGCAAGAGAGTTCCAGAAAAACATCTATTTCTGCTTTATTGACTATGCCAAAGCCTTTGACTGTGTGGATCACAATAAACAGTGGAAAATTTTGAAAGAGATGGGAATACCAGACCATCTGACCTGCCTCTTGAGAAACCTATATGCAGGTCAGGAAGCAACAGTTAGAACTGGACATGGAACAACAGAGACTGGTTCCAAATTGGGAAAGGAGTACATCAAGGCTGTATATTGTCACCCTGCTTATTTAACTTATATGCAGAGTACATCATGAGAAATGCCAGGCTGGATGAAGCACAAGCTGGAATCAAGATTGCTGGGAGAAATATCAATAACCTTAGATATACAGATGACACCACCACCACCTTGGCAGAAAGCGAAGAACTGAAGAGCCTCTTGATGAAAGTGAAAGAGGAGAGTGAAAAAGCTGGCTTAAAACTCAACATTCAGAAAACTAACATCATGGCATCTGGTCCCATCACTTCATGGCAAATAGATGGGAAAACAATG
>NW_011495047.1:1086557-1086657 GCF_000754665.1 Bison bison bison
GGGAAAAATTGGGGGCAGGAGGAGAAGGGGATGACAGAGGATGAGATGGCTGGATGGCATCACTGACTCAATGGACATGAGTTTGAGTGAACTCTGGGAG
>NW_011495047.1:1086757-1107482 GCF_000754665.1 Bison bison bison
CACCACCACCACCTTGGCAGAAAGCGAAGAACTGAAGAGCCTCTTGATGAAAGTGAAAGAGGAGAGTGAAAAAGCTGGCTTAAAACTCAACATTCAGAAAACTAACATCATGGCATCTGGTCCCATCACTTCATGGCAAATAGATGGGAAAACAATGGAAACAGTGACAAACTTTATTTGGAGGGGCTCCAAAATCACTGCAAATGGTGACTGCAACCATGAAATTAAAAGACACTTACTCCTTGGAAGGAAAGTTATGACCAACCTAGACAGCATATTAAAAAGCAGAGACATTGTCAACAAAGGTCCATCTGGTCAAGGCTATGGTTTTTCCAGTAGTCATATACGGATGTGAGAGTTGGACTATAAAGAAAGCTGAGCGCCGAAGAATTGATGCTTTTGAACTGTGGTGTTGGAGAAGACTCTTGAGAGTCCCTTGGACTGTAAGGAGATCCAAGCAGTCCATCCTAAAGGACAGCAGTCCTGAATATTCATTGGAAGGACTGATGCTGAAGCTGAAACTCCAATACTTTGGCCACCTGACGGGAAGAACAAAAGACCCTGATTATGGGAAAGATTTAAGGCGGAGGAAGGGGACGGCAGAGGATGAGATGGTTGGATGGCATCACCGACTCAATGGACATGAGTTTGAGTAAACTCTGGGAGTTGGTGATGGACAGGGAGGCTTGACATGCTGCAGTCCGTGGGGCTGCAAAGAGTTGGACACAACTGAGCGACTGAACTGAGAATAAGGAATAATGAACAATATTGTTTGTTATTGTATAATAGAAATCCTTCGATTAGATGTTGATCTCATAATTTTGAGTCAGTATTTTTTTTCATTTCAGTTTCCTTACTGCCACACTAAGAAATCACATATAATTAATAATATATTAACTTAATTTTAATAATTTCAAATTAAGTATAAGAAATCAGAGTGAAAATACTCTTTATGGAACTATAATTGTGGATAATTTATCATACGGTTGTCAAAACCCATAGAATATATAGAACACCAAGAGTAAACAGTGATGTCACTGCATACTTTTGTGAATAAAAAGATTATATGTACATTTATGCATACCAGGCTTCCCTGTTGGCTCAGATGGTGAAGAATCTGCCTGTCATGCAGGAGACCCAGGTTCCATCCTTAGGCTGGGAAGATCCTCTAGAGAAGGAAATGGCAACCCACTCCAGTATTCTTGCCTGGAGAATCCACATGGACAGAGGAGCCTGGCAGACTATAGTCCATAGGGGTCACAAAGAATTGAATACAACTGAGCAGCACACACACACACACACACACACTTATGCATGAAATATGTGTTTGTTATATGTGAATATATGAGAACATAATATTATTAACTACATATTAATTGTATGGATTATTATATCACTATAATATATTACTATTACTAATAATATTACTAGTCCATGGGATTTTCCAGGCAATAGTACTGGAGTGGTTTGCCATTTCCTTCTCCAGGGGATCTTCCCAAATTAGGGGTTGAACCCGGGTCTTCCACATTGTAGACAGACGCTTTACCATCTGAGCCACCGGGGAAGTCCATAATATATTACATTGTACTGTATTTTCGGGCTTCCCTGCTGGCTCAGATTGGTAAAGAATTTGCCCTCAATGTGGAAGACCTGGATTTGATTCTTGGCTAGGGAAGAGCGCCTTGAGAAAGGAATGGCAACCCACTCCAGTATTCTTGCCTGGAGAGTTCCACAGACAGAGGAGAAGGCGGGCTACAGTCCATGGGGTCTCAAAGAGTCAGACATGACTGAGTGACTAACACTTTCACTTTTCATACTGTTTTCTCAGAGAATAAAATATCCTCCACTGTCACTACAGCACTGTAGTTTTCCTATGGTGTTGTAGCCATACTTCTTTTCTTTACCGCATCCCTTACTCTAATTGCGATGCTTCCTCAGCAAGTAGTGTTGAGAGTCCCTTCCCTTCTATTCCAGTTGTTTTCAGGGACCTGTCGTCAGAGATGCGGACAATTACTGTGCTCTGACTCTGCATCCTGCGTGTGTCTTCTTGTTAGGGGAGAGACCTCCCTGCCTGTGTCCATGTGGCATCCATTCCGGTTGCCTTACCTTGGTTCAGTGCCCACCTCTCTCAAGTTTCCTCCTCCTCTCAGAATTCACTCACAGGTCAAGCCAGCGTGCACTTTGTGTGAATCACCTTCTTTATCAAGGTCTCACTGACCAGAGCACAAAATAACCCCTTCTTGCTGTAGGTTTGCAGCTTACCATATTCTGCCTGGGACACTCCCACATACTGATGTTTATTATTAACTCACTTTTCACATTCACCTTGTACTTTGTGTTTTCTCCCTTCAATCAGAGTCTGATCTCAAATAAACTATGTTTGTGTTTTCCACAGTGCCCACTCCAGTCCTGCGCCCTTGATAAACACTCAATAACGGGTTGTTAAATGAATGAACAGATGAATGAGTCAAGTCCTGGGCTTCAGGTCCTCTTTCAGAAAATTTCTCACAGAAACTGTCAGTTTAAATGGCATCATTCTATCGACACCAAAAACCTCTTCCCTTTTCTGCTTCAGAACTGAAAGTGAAAGGAAGAATCATGTCATTTGCTAAGTTCTCTGAAGTACAGAAGGTGGATGGAACTGATAAACTGACAAAGATATAATCACCTGTAGGTTAACTCTTCTCCAAACAGAATTGCTTTCTGTAAGTATTTTTGTTCACATTAAATTTCTAATCACTGAATATTAATATATCAAAACTATTATATAAATGTAAAAGGCGATCATTGCTTTAGGAAGTGTCACCTTTGTGTTGTGGTAAAATGCTTATAAGATAAAATTTACCATTTTAACCATTTTTAACTTTACAGTTCAATGGCATGAAGTACACCCATATTCCTATGCAATCATTACCACTATCTGCACGTCACTGGAAGAATCAGCATTTATTTCTCTACAAACCATTGAGGGAGATAAGTGGCTGCCAGAAACAAATGAGACCCAGAGACTGAAACAAAAAGACTGCCAATAATTAGGTTCTATCTCAGTAAGAAAGTGGACTAGTCTCAACCATCAGGAAATCAGTAAGGAAGACTTGGCTATCAACACAAGCAAGGATGGATACACTCTGTAATATCCTAAATTAATTCTGGCTCCACTAAGACAGCTATGCAATGCAATTTTGAACACCAAAAGTTCTACAAGATTGATTGGTGGTGCTTTTTAGGGAAGAAATCAAATGCATGTATGTGTGTTTTATATATATGATTTGGATGCAGTTACCTAAAGTACTAATAGTGAAGTTTTCCCAAGTAGAAAGAAAATTTCTCCCTGCCAACAAGACACTTCTGATAAGTTACCTGGCTTTATCTGGAAATCCCAAGTTAAGCCAACTGATCATATGTGTTCATGAATTCAAAGTGTTGCTTTTGCTAATTTATGATTTGTGAGGAAGTGTGATAGGATCCAGTTAATGACATGAGATGCCGGAGAGCCGTGTGTGTGTTTCTGCCTGCGTGCTAGGACCCCAGGTTCCCTCCATTGTCAAAAACCATTGCAGGACTCCTCTGTTTTTTGAAATGGGTCTTTAAGTATAAGTTTCCTGATTCCCACAGTTTCCCTCCCAATCCATGACTTCCTGGGTTAATTGTGAAAATCATTAAATGGATTTGGAAACACGTATAGTAAGCAAAGGTGTGGTTTAGTGTTGGTTTAATAATACAGTGTTATGTCGCTCAACTACTGTAATTTCCATGTTCTTATTGATTGTAATTTATAACATCATTAGCTTTCTAAACTGCCATTAACTAATGATGGACTCTGTAGGCTAAACAGCTCTTTGAAATCAGTTACTGACAAGTTAGCCCCAGAAGCATTTATCAAAAGGGTAATGGATCCCTGTTGGAGTGACAATAAATTAGGTTATGCTCTTATCGAATTAAACAATGGATGAAGGAAAATTAGCTATCAATAAACATCCATAAAACCTTCTCGATTATGCCCAGTCAATTATATCAATTAGAGATCAAACAGGGAACCCCTGCAGTAAGTTAAATAGGACTAACCAGAGCCCAAAGAGGCCAAATTGTGTTACAAAAATGCAACACCAGGGGCAGCTGCAAGAGAGGTAATCATTACTTCCATTGACAAAAGGGCTGCTTTATTAGAACATGGGGTATTGCCTGCAGGCTTGCTTCTGGCTAAAGGACAAAGGCTCCCTAATAAAAGCAAAAGGAAAAAGAGGAGACAGGGGACTCAGGAGAACAGGAGAAAGAAAGGGAGAGCTGTGTGAGGCAGAGCACACTGTAGGCTGAGAAATGGGCTGCGGAATTATTTGCATATACGCAGCCTACCCTTTTTTCTGATACAATTTTAAAAATGTGTTTATTTTTTATTGAAGTATAGTTGGTTTACCATGTTGTACTCATTTCTGCTGTGCAGCAAATTTAATGAAACCATTTGCTTGGCGAGGATGTTTTGTTAGCGCTCTATAAAACAACGACTTCTGTGGGGGCTATTATCCTCTTGAACAAGTCTTACTGTGCCTATGTATGAATATGGGTGTGAGCATGGATGGACACGTCAGTAGAGAGATATCCACATTCTGTTTTGTTGAAGATTCTCGATAAATCTGTGATGGCTTTCATTAAATGTCTTCATTAAAAGAAATCTAGATATCGTAAAAAATGGAAGTAAGTATGATTTCGAGTGATTTGAGGTCACTGGTGATATTCAAGGGGAAATCGAAAACAGGGTGAGTTTTCCTAACAGTCAGAGCATAATTTCCATGCAGCTCTTATACAGTAGACTCTCAGTAAACACCTGTTGTTCAAATTTGTCAAAAGGCCTGAATTTTACTTCTGGGTAAGAGGAAATCACAAAGCAAAGAAGAACTTTGAATAGCCTCCTGAGGCTGTGGGTCCAAAGCTCTTCTGACTGTTGTGGCTTTTAGTCTTTTTTGAAACCTTTTTTGGGGGGACAGGGCCCCACACTTTGCAGCATGTGGTATCTTAGTTCCCTGGTCAGGGATGGAACCTGTGCCCCTTGCATCAGAAGCACGGAGTCTTAACCACGGGACCACCAGGGAAGTCCCTTGCTGGCATTTTTTTTTTTTTAAATAAGGGCTGTCTATTCTTTTCCATCATGCCTTTGAATTGTGTGGATGTTTATCATGTATTTCATATAGATTCTACTTTCTGCTTCTGCATAAGAAATCGCTCACCAGGAGCTGTATCAATTCTTGGCCTCTGAAAATTTTTCACTCCTCTCGGAACCCAACTTGCTATCCCTCTATGGTCCTTTAATTACTTCTTCCCATGTATGCTCCCCACAAAGTTGGGGATTGGCTGATGGTACACAGATACAAATAGACCTTAAGAGGGAAAGGAAAGGCCTTGGGGAGGCATCTAGTTGTGTTGTGAGCTTTGGAGCTGGGTACTTTTGCCTGGAAAATCCCATGGACGGAGGAGCCTGGTGGGCTGCAGTCCATGGGGTCGCTAGAGTCGGACATGACTGAGCGACTTCACTTTCACTTTTCACTTTCATGCACTGGAGAAGGAAATGGCAACCCACTCCAGTGTTCTTGCCTGGAGAATCCCAGGGACGGGGAAGCCTGGTGGACTGCCGTCTCTGGGGTCGCACAGAGTCGGACACAACTGAAGCGACTTAGCAGCAGCAGCAGCAGCATGCAGAGCTCAGATTCCATATCTGCCACTTATCTGCTCTGTTTTCAGTTGGCTCACTTAACTTCTCTCTCTTTGTCAGTAAAATGGGGACAATAATAAATCCAACCTTGAAAAGTTTGTAGGTGACGCTTGCATCATGCCTACTGGCCATGGAAAGTGAAAGTGTTAATCTCTCAGTCCTACGGGACTCTTTGCAACCCCTTGGACTGTAGCTCACCAGGCTCCCCTGTCCATGGAATTCTCCAGGCAAGAATACTGGAGTGAGTGCCATTCCCTTCTCCAGGGGGTCTTCCCAACCCAGAGATCAAACCTGGGTCTCCTGTATTGCAGGCAGGTTCTTTACCATCTGAGCCACCAGGGACTTCCCACAAAGTCATGTAATTTTGAGCCTTCAAATTTTTCATCTGTGAAGTGGAACAATGGTCCCCAGAATCTCACAGGTCTTTCATGAGGCTCAGAAATGAGAATCAATTAGAAAAATACCATGTCAACTGTAAAGTATGGAACAAGTGTTACCTACTCTAAAAATTAAAACACACACACACACACAGGTTTGCTAACCCCTTTTTCTTTCAATGTTGATTCTAATAGGAAAATTCTCAGGAGAAAAAAAAAGCCATCTTACATGGAACTGAGAAAGACTTCACCTTTTCCTACCCCCATGCTGATCAAGACCTCGCAGTCACTCACACCAACATTGATCCTCATCAATGTCCTGCTGGTAAGCATGCATGTAGTAACTTAGGCCTGTGTTGACCTCTGAGGCACTGGGGGCTGCTTCCATCCTCTCAGGGTAGTAGGGCTTCTGGTCCTCCTGGTGTTCTCAGTCTCTCATCCTGACCGGGAAGAGACCACCACGTCCTCCAACAGCGCTGACCCAGCCTACTTTTCCACACATTGATCTGGGGATAGAAAAAACCATCTGAATTGCTACAGAGAATCAGAGCAGGATTTTATCTGAACAGGGCACAGAGTTGTTCATGAGAGGGCAGTCTTAGCCTAACAACAGACACGTATACCCCAATGTTCATTGAAGCACTGTTTATAATAGCCAGGACATGGAAGCAACCTAGATGCCCATCAGCAGATGAATGGATAAGACAGCTGTGGTACATATACACAATGGAGTATTACTCAGCCATTAAAAAGAATACATTTGAATCAGTTCTAATGAGGTGGATGAAACTGGAACCTATTATACAGAGTGAAGTAAGCCAGAAAGAAAAACACCAATATAGTATACTAATGCATATATATGGAATTTAGAAAGATGGTAACAATAACCCTGTGTACGAGACAGCAAAAGAGACACTGATGTATAGAACAGTCTTATGGACTCTGTGGGAGAGGGAGAGGGTGGGAAGATTTGGGAGTATGGCATTGAAACATGTATAATATCGTGTATGAAACGAGTCGCCAGTTCAGGTTCGATGCACGATACTGGATGCTTGGGGCTGGTGCACGGGGACGACCCAGAGGGATGGAATGGGGAGGGAGGAGGGAGGAGGGTTCAGGATGGGGAACACATGTATACCTGTGGTGGATTCATTTCGATATTTGGCAAAACCAATACAATATTGTAAAGTTTAAAAATAAAATAAAAAAAAAAAAAAAGAAGGTATCTAAATGGTTCACTTCTGTAAGGCAGAGTACCTGATTCCTTTATGATTTAAAGAAAGACCAAATTCAGGGGAGATGGGGAGATATCCTTGACTACAGAAAATGAACTTGCAAATATTGACAACTACCTGCAAGTCAGATTCTCCAAAACATGAGGAGTCTCATTTAGTGTTGATGCCTGAGGAATATATGAGGTCTATTTAGAAAGATCTAATATAATGACTCAATGTATAATTGCCCTTTTTAGTTGTAGGGAACTTAAGGGGTTGGGTTTTGTACTGGGATTAAAAAATCAGGAAACTTAAGTTTCAGGGTTGGCACCGTGACAGAGTACTTGGCAACTCTCGCTGCTGTGGTCTTTCCCAGGGAAAAAGCAAAGGTTTCATAACTGCAGGTAATGGTTTTTATTGTTATTTTGGGGGAGTGAACATTCATCAAGCTTATACCGTGTGGTAAGCACTTAACGTATTTTTCTTTTGTAAGCCCCCTGAGTCTTTCTTTTCTTCTCTGTAAAATGAGTATGTAGCACCCATTTGAAAATGACTGAGTGCCAACTTGCTAAAGACGGCACGCAGTTTGTAAGTGGTGGACCTAAGATTTAAACTCATCTTGCCTCACCAAACACCTTGCTCTTTCTGAGACCCCTTGCTGTCATCCAGTAAGGTTTATTATGATCCTTTCTTTACTATTATTTTTTCCTTCATGTGTTCATGAGTTGGTTACTATTAGTCACTCCATGGCGTCTGACTCTTTGCGAGCCCAAGGACTGTAGCCCTCCAGGCTCCTCTGTCCATGGGATTCTCCAGGCAAGGATACTGAAGTGGGTTGCCATTCCCTTCTCCAGGGGATCTTCCCAACCCAGGGATCAAACCTGGGTCTCCTGCATTGCAGGCAGATCTTTTACCATCTGCTGCTGCTGCTGCTGCTAAGTCGCTTCAGTCGTGTCCGACCCTGTGCAATCCCATAGACGGCAGCCCGCCAGGCTCCGCCATCCCTGGGATTCTCCAGGCAAGAACACTGGAGTGGGTTGCCATTTCCTTCTCCAAAGCTACCACTAAAATTTGGTCCAGGTTCTGAAAGGTATTTTACAGATAGTCACTCAAAGGAAAATAAAATTATGCTTAAGAAAAGAGAGAAACGGAATGGAACTCTTAATTTTTCTTATAATAGATAAAAAATAAACCGGGCTGCAAATTCTTTTTCTTTCCTTTTTAAAGCAAACCATGTACCAAGTTTTTTGGTTCAAATTGTGTAGGATAAGTTAAATTGCATTCTATTAACCAACATGCCTATTTCTATAAGTATAGTTATGTAGAAATAAAGTTTTAAAACATTAAAAAAAATGAGGAACTCCACTTCCCTACAAATAACAGAGCCATTCTTCTCCAAAACTTCTCCTTAGAATCTTTTCTGTCTACAGATGTTAAACACAAGCCCTTCCTACTAAGAAGCATTAAAAGCATACATGCGTTCTCACAATCGGGGAAATAAATTGTGAAAATTATGACCTCTCTCTGAAGAAGTGGGTGGTCTAATAGTTACAAAAGCATCCTGAAAAAATAAGTTAATCTCCAGTCTGAGGATATGATAATCTTGCCATGATATGAGAGTATCCATGTTTCTATACAGAGGCCTGGAGTAGGTATGCACATATATACATACATCTAATTTTTTTTGTTCTTGAAAACAGTGATTTATTGAGATTATTTCTACATATACAGCACTGTTTTCTGCAGCAGAAGATTTGAGGTGGGAAGTAAAGATAAGTCTAGAGGGCCGTGGTGAGAGTCATAGACGAAGTTCTGGCATGAATTTGAGGAGTTGGCAAGGGAGAAAGAATAAACATACTTTAAATGCAGGTGGAAATTTTAAAGCACATTATCAACATAGGTGGAGTTATAGAACAGAGGGACTAAACCCAGGTCTCCTTCATTGCACACGGATTCTTTACCAACTGATCTATCAGGGAAGCCCCAAGTTATAGAACAGTTAAGAAATCTAAATGAGAGCAGATCATTCAAAAAAATTACATAAATGAACTTATTTATAAAATGGAAACAGACTCACAGACAGAAAAAAAAAAAAAAAAACCACACACTTATCAACAGAGAGAGAGGGAAGCAGGGGTAAATTGGGAGTTGGATTAACAGATACACACAACTATATATAAAATAGATAAGTTGCAAGGACCTACTGCATAACACAGGGAACTCTAATCAATGTTTTACAATAATCTATAAGGAAAAAGAATCTGAAAAAGAATATATATGTATAACTGCATCACAAAGCTGGTGGTGACGCTGACCACTGGGGAATCGAGATGAATCATGGAAATGAAAGGTGCTGGTGTTTTCCAGTCTGAAAATAAAAACTAGATCACTGTGCTGTACACCTGAAACTAACACAACATTGTAAAACAACTATGCTACAATTAAAAATTAAAATAAAAAAGAAATAAATGTGAGCAGAGAAAAGTTTCTTGATACATCGTGCTCTTCAAAAATGTTTTCAGGGACTTCCCAGTGGTCTAGTGGTTAGGACTCTGCTTCTACTGCCAGGGGCACGGGTTCAATCCCTAGTCAGGAAACTAAGATCCCACATGCTGTGGGGTGTACCTAAAAAAAAAAAAAAATTGCTTGCCGACCAGCTATGACATTGTCTTAAGCCCATTTGCCAATGACACTTCCCTCTTTTTTTCTTTGGCAGCACAACCCCTTTATACCCTCATCCCATTAATCTGAGGGGTCACAGGTAGATACCAACTGTAAGATTTTCAGCATCCTTCCCCCAAACACATTTTGTTGCTACTCCAGTATGAAGACAGATGGGAAGGGAAGTGTTTACTGATTTCCCATCAGGCCTTGGGACCTAGTGTCCTTCCTTACTGGTTCCATGCAGAACTAAGCATTTTTTCACATGCTCTGCCTGGTGGGTGTGCGATCTGTTAGGACAGCCTCTAAAATGTACAGAAGAGAAGAAATCTAGTTAACACAAATGCTTCAGAAAGCCTAAATATGTATTTAAAACATTTGTGGTTCCACATTACAGAAAGCATATTAATGTTAGCAGTAGACAAAATGATACACAATAAAATGCAGATTTTCATTCAACATGATGTCTAAAATTAGCGAGTTAAATTAGCTACAGTAGTTAAGGTTTATAAATGAGCTTCACTGAAGCTACACAAGATTTCTGAAAGAAGCATTAGCAGTTGAACAGGCATTTATCACTCTGAAATAGAAGCACTTTGCCACATTGCTTTGAAATCATCTGGGCGGCCTTGAATGAACTCATGGTGGTTTCATTAAAGGCTTGATGGTGTAATTTGGTCTGTGATTTCCATTTGTTCAACTGGCCACTTTAAAGAAAGTTAATTTCTCTGCGTGCTTAAGCTTACTGCCTGGTGCCTCCACATCTATGCATCAGATTTCTATGAACCATTTCTGCCTTCAATCTGCAGGACTTTCCAAAGATTCCTTGAACACATGTCGCTTGAGCACCTACTAAGTACTAACAGATATTGTTATGGGTCCTAGGGATACAGCAGTGAACAAAGCAATGATTTCTGACTGTATAAGCTTTTGTTCTACTTGGGGGATAACAATGCTAAATAGGATAAAAAAGTGAAATATAAACAATATCAAGTTTGTAAGAGTGCCGAGAAGAAAAATAAAGCAGAGTTGGAGGATGGGATGCCTTTAGGGTTTGGGGAGAGAAAGGAACACTGAAAAATTAGATGAAGGCCAGGGAAGATCTCCCTGAGAAGATGACTGGGAAACAGAAAATTGAAGAAATGGCAAGTGCAAAGGCCCTGAGGCAGATGTGTTTCTCAAGTGTTTAAGGAATAGCTTGGACTCCTGAGTGAGGTGAACAATTGGGTAAGTACAGGAGCTGAGGCCAGAGGGGTGAGTGGGACAGATCAGTCAAGAATGTGTCAGCTGTGGTAAGGACCTTGGCTTTTTTAAAGACTAGAATATTGTCTCTAAGCTCAAAGATCACAGTTATTTTGATATTAAGGTAGCAGGCAATGTTTAAGATAAAATCAGAGTACTATGTTTTCCTTATCTATGCCATAGCTTATCGTGAAACAATTATTCATTGCTTGTATGTTTTTACTTTATTCTTTGAGTTAAAAATTGAAGTATAGCTGATTTACAATGTTGTCTTAGTTTCTAATGTACAAGCATAGTGATTCAGTAATATATACGTTTTCAGATACTTTTCCCTCATAGGCTATTCCAAAATAATGGATATAGTTTCTTGCTCTATTCAGTTAGTCCTTGTTGGTTATCTATTTTATATATAGCAATTTGTATCTGTTAACCCCCAATTTCTAAATTATCTAAGGAATAATAATTCCTTGCTTTTTCCTTTCGGTAACCATAAGTTTATTTTCTATGTCTGTGGACTGGCTTTTACTCTACAAGAGAAAAAGAAGTCACTGCAGGGTTTTGGACAAAGGACAAATGCTTATAGTAAGAGTGTGTCTTATTCTTTTGAAGAGAGAACAGTTCAAACTCACAGTCAGATGATAGAACCACCTGGTTGTTTCCATGATCCAGACAAGGAAGTGAGGGTCCTAAGTGGGCAGCGAGGTGGCAGGGGTGATGCTGGAGAAACTTGCTGAGTTCTGCCTTCAACAGAGATGTCCATCAGCAGATCTCCACTTTGTATCTCCAGAATTGCAGATGAAGCCAAGCAGTCAAAAAACAAAAACAAAAACAAAAACACAAAAAACTTCCCTGTTTCCAGTCATTCCAACGTTCTATTGAAATAAAATTTTGTTTCAAAAAATACAGAACTGGAAATGACTCTGTGAGTTCTAAAAATAAGTCTTTCATAGTAAACCCCTTCAATTTTAGGTCCTGCACACGTTATTTTGTATCAGTGGCTGTTTTGCAAGTGGGAATGTATTTCTCGTGCATGATAGCATTTTAATTCTTCAACTTCCTCTTCACCTAGGAGGCATATAATCCTAAAAAGAGAGGGGAATGAGTATTTGTTCATATTCACTTAGTATAAATTGTTGCTGTCTTAGGCAAGTGGCTTTGTATCTGTTAGTAGGAAAAGATAGTACACAAAAAGCTTGATAGCAATTTTACTCTTAAATCATAGACTGTATAAATGGTAATACCTATGAGCTGAACCAGGTATTGAAACTTAAAGAAACCTAGTTGCCATGTTGATGGATATGGGATGCCATGATTCTCAGCACTATTTGATGATAAAATTGTCTCTAACTTTTGAAGGGAGTGGCTTTTAAAAATTGTTGTTTTGTCCCATATTGGGAACTTTAATATTTTCCCTGATAAGCAAGATAATGGGTGGTGTTTGGGCTCCCAGGTGAGCTTCTGAAGCCTCCTTGACCCAGGGTATAGTTGGATGATAGCAAAGAGGTGTCATCTGGGAACAGCATGCCAAGCCAAAGGCAGAGGGAGGAGAAGAAAGAGGAAGAAAAAAGGGTTTCTTTCCTTACTGAGTCATTGAGACAGAGCCAGGCAACATCTCGATGGTGATGGTTTACAGAGTACCTATCTCCTTCCCCAGTAAACGCCTCTTTCCTTCCAACCAGTAGCCCCCTCCCAAATCTCTGTGGATCTTCTGTCCAGTATCATGTCACCCTCCAGCCTGCTTCTCCCTGAACTACAATTGCAAATGACTCTACCGCCTCAAAATGAAATCCACTGTCTCCAGAGCACCTCGTCCCAAGTACAAGTTGGGAGAGAAATTGACCAATGGTTTCCTTCCAATGGGTGACTGACTAATAAAATATAAAAATAGGAGTATCTTCTGAGCTAATAAATTTAGAATTGGTACAACTTGTATCAGTATGAAAGTATGCAATGAAAGAAAAAAAAAACACATAAGTAGAGAACATGCCCCACCAGAAAGGGCACCTAGCATCAATTCTGCTCACTGGCCCTGCTTATCTATTTCTTTGTTCTCTATCTTTGAGCCTAGGTCTAGGTTTCAATTTCCCACAAATATGCAAATGAGGTGACAGAGTTTCTGGTGACAGACGTGGGTTCTGATGTGCCAGAGAACGTGGAGGGCAGACTCACAGTGCCCAGGGAGGTGGAGGTCAAGGTGGTAACTTTTAATTTTGGTGTCAACTCCAGAAGACAAGTACCCCAATTCCCTGACAGCCATTGTGCTCACTTAGGTTCACTTTGGCTTCCAAGGTGGCTCAGTGGTAAAGAATCTGCCTGCCAATGCAGGAGATGTAGGTTCAATCCCTGGGTCGGGAAGATCCCCTGGAAAAGGAAATGGCAACCCACTCCAGTATTCTTGCCTGGAGAATTCCATGGACAGAAGAAGTGTGGTTCTTCTGTCAACCATGAGGTTACAAAGAGTCGGACACAACAGAGCAAGTAAGCATGAGCCTGAGGTTCACTTTACTTTGCTGTTACCTTTTTTCAAACCCAATGAGTACAAGAGTTTTGAGCAAAATAAGTTGTTTTGAAGGTAGCTTATTGTCAGCCTCATAAAAACAAAGCATTACAATAACTTCTATGAAGAATATAAACCATTTTTCGAGCCTTCTATCATGTCTTGGTGTCTGCGAGCTAGTGATTTTACGACACTTCTCTTTTTAAGTAGAATATTACCTTTCAGCTTAGAAATGAATGGTAAGCCTCAGAAGTTTTAGCTCCATGAAAATAAATAAGAATCATGCCTAAAATACGAACCTAGAATAGTTACCACTTTAAAAAAATAGCAGCTGAACCACTGCCATAAAACAAGACTAGAAGGGTTCCAAAAGACATTCAATTCATATAGCTGCACTTAGGGACATAGTTTAAATTCCACAGCCTCCAAGCATATTTTTGCATAGAAACTTGACTGAAGTTTCTCCTTCTCTCTGCACCCCATCTCATGTTCCTACCTCCCCCATAAAAAAGTGCCTCCATCATAAATTCAAGAGCTCTCCTTCTGTCACAGCCCCCCAGTCACTACCAGAAAATATCCAGGCAGAGTAAAACCTTGAGCAAAGAGTTTCGTGACCGGGATAGAAAAGGAAAACTTGGATATTTACTGGTGACTCTCTCCTTCCAATTTCCTACGTGCCTTTGCCGGAGCTGTTAACAGCCAAATTAGTTAACATTCAGGCCCTTGGAACTTGTGAAGTAATCATTTCTCTAAAGAGCACAGTGGGGGGTAATTCTTAGTTTTATTTGTTTTCCTTTACATTCACTATCTTTTTTTTTTTTTCCATCCTTAATTCATGCTCCTATGGTTTCCCCCTCTGTGCCACAGCTATATATTGCTTTGAAAAATCAATAAATCCTTTGCACATAATAATGCTTACCTACATACCTCACAGGGGTGCTGTGATGAGTAATTAATTAATGTGTGTAAAGAGCTGGGGGATCATGCGAAGCAAGACACCCTAGAAGTGTGAAGAATTATTATTAATAAGTGTTATTACCCAAATGCCTCTAGATGTCAGCAAAACATCTTTTTAAAAATATAATTGGCAGCCAGTTTTGAATAGCCCAAGTTTATTCTTTCTCCAGTGTCAGGCAGACACAGGGAGTGTGGTAGCCATGTCTGTGGAGCCTTTTCTTTTGGCTGAAGAAGGTTCATTTAATCTGAGACTATGAACTTCACATAGAAGTAAGCATTGGAACAGAGCAGCGCTTGATTGCCTGGAGGTCTGAATGCGCGGCAGGCTGGGTCATTCTCTGGACAATCAGGATGAAAGATCAGTTTTTTCTCCAAAGAAAGCACTTCATTTCCTCATTACTGAAGCAATGAGTGTTGGCTACAAATGGATAGGAAGAGGATATAGATCCTTTACCAACATATTTAAATGTATGCACATTTTCTCTCTCCGTGTTCAAATATATGCATGAGAAGTTTGTAATAGAGAAACAGGCACAGGCAACTCTAAATATACTCAGCACATCACTGGCTGCTATGTTTAGCTGCTCAGTAGAGTTCAACTCTTTGCAATTCCGTGGATAGCAGCACGCCAGGCTTCCCTGTCCTTCACCATCTCCCAGAGCTTGCTCAAACTCATGTCCATTGAGTTGGTAATGCCATCCAACCATCTCATCCTCTGTCGTCCCCTTCTCCACCTGCCTTCAGCCTTTCCCAGCATCAAATCAGTGGCTGCTATAGGGTTTTATTTCCCGGCAGAAAGATGAAAATGGAAATTATGGGAGTTTTCCAAAAAATGCAGGCGATGGAGACACCTCAGACTGATGTTTAACAGAGAGCACTGAGTGATCTAAATGACCTATTGTTGGTGCTTATCTCAGTAACTAATGGCTCACATCTCTTCTTTCTTCTCGTGCATCATTTGGTCCAGGGAGATAGAACTGTAAGATGCAGTACAGGAAAGGAAAACCATGGCCGGGGACCATAGTAGGAGACGTCTCAGGTATGTGAGTGCTAGCTGGTGGTGAGCTGGGAGGGGAAACGATGAGCTCAGTTTAGAGAGAAAGAGCATTTCATTCAACTTACTTTATTTTAATTCAACTAAACACCCCTTGATTTTGTGATGGGGTGCTAATTTAAGGCAATTCAGCTTAGCAAATATTTCTCAGAGAGGTTAACATTTTATGTCAAAAGTCCTCATGATAAAAAAAAAATTATACTAACTCCTACATGTCTTTAAGTCAAGTAGAGTAAATTTCAAATTAGTTTTCCCCGTTATCCAACATCACACAGACTTTATTTCTCAGGGGAGCTTCACAAAGAAGGGCATGAGCTATTTATTTTGTTGCTATTGTTGTTGTTTAGGTGATTAGGGGAGTCCTTTAAAGAGTCTGGGTTTCCCAGGGCAGAGCCGGCCCCAGCCTGCACCCCATGTCGTACACCTGTGCAGGCACATGGTCCTCTTGGGCAAGAATGACATGCTCTTGAATACTCTAGAATGGCTTTCTTAGGCCAGATCTTGAGGCTATGACCACTGCAATATGATGGATTAGAGTCTGGGCTTGGCATTGACAATGAACTTGGACATTTGCTGTACTTGATTGTGCTTCAGTCAGTCTTGTTGCTGACAGATTTGAGCCCAGAGAGGCGACCAAGGTGTAGTGGGTGGAGGGGAGGGGGGGAGAAGGTGAGTGGGGGTGGGCACAAGAGAAAGAGGAAATAAATATAAACATTGTTGAATCAGCATTTTCTTTAGTAAATGTAAAGTCACGTCTAGAACACTGGATCACATAGAACATGGTTATTATCATACATTATTGACAAATGTAAAACTCCACAGGAGCACTGCGGAAAGATTCAGCTCAGAGCACTTCCTCCAGGTGTGGAGGCTGGTGACCGGTGAGTCAGCTATCGGAGCACATCTGCCATCCACCTCCTTTTCTGCTTAACCTGCCATGCTGTCCCCTCCTGCACTGTTGCCCTGCTCCTCCTGACGCGTCTCCTCATCCACACTGAGATTAAGCTAATCTTTCAGTTTCCCAGTTCCCCTCCCGGGATTGTCATAAGGCTTAATTAAATAATGTTCATAAAGCATCCGGCTGTTCAGGTGTCCCTGGATAAAATGCAAAGCACAATATTATTGTGATTATTATTAATTAGAACGATCCTGTCGGAGCCAAAGGATGTTTCCTGGCAGCTTTGGAGAGTTCTACCCTGGCCTTTATCTCTGCAGAGAGGATGGCAGGTGAGATAGTGGAAATGTAATTCTTAATGTTGGAGGAAACTTAGAAATGTCAGAAGAATTGATGACCTGGTGGTGCCAAGATTATTTTTAAGAGAAATAAAGAAAAATTTTGCAAACAGCCTACTAAGTCACTTCATTCTAGTACTTCTCCCTCCAAAATAATCAGATCTTTTTTCAAGGGGCTGGCTTAAGAATCCCTGGAGAATATAGGACTGATCATTAAGAACTAACACAGGGTCACCAAAAGCAAGCGATTTCTTCCATTTTCAGTTTTTTCCTTTAATAGAATCCTTAGAACAAGAATTAGGGCAATGCAATCAACATAGAAGCTAGGCTTTGAGAAAACATTTGAAAAGCTTCTCCTGAGAGCTTTTCATTGTTTTTTCAATTGATGAGTTTAAGGATTGCTGATTGTTTATGGGTAAATACCAGGTAAACAACAGGAGTGGAAAGATCCCCTGGAGTAGGGAATGGCTACCCATTCCAGTATTCTTGCCTGGAAGACTCCATGGACAGAGGAATCTGGAGGGCTACAGTCCAAGAGACAGGACTGAAGTGACTTAGCACACACCACTCAATACTAGTATGTACCATATGCCACATACAACTTTAATTGCTTTAAAAATTCTAAACCATTAAATCTTCTTAGTAATCACAGAAGGTGGGCATTATTGTTATCCCACATTTACAGATGAATATACCGAGGCACAGAGAGGTAAAGTCACTTACTCAAGGTCACACAGCTATAAGGTAGAGAAAGGGAGTTAAATTCCTGTGACTGGCTTTAGACCCCTTCTCTTAACATCACACTGTGCTAACTCTCTATAAAGCCTCTCCAGAACCCACATGCATTGATCTGATCAGAATTCTTACATTACTTTATCTCCAGTCCTTCAAAACAAATATTGGAAATGCAGCACTCGGAACTTTCTAGGTAGTTCAGGGGCTAAGACTCCACACTCCCAATGCAGGAGGCCCAAGTTCTACCTCTGGTTAGGAAACTAGATCCCACAACCAAAGATCTGGCATGCCACAACTGAGACCTAGCACGGCCAAATAAAATAAATAAATATGTATATTTTTAACATGGCACTTATTATGGCCAATAAGTGACATGCCATGTTAAAAATATACATATATTAGATGTGTTACTTTCAGCGACACAATACAAATAGCAGCCCTAAACCTTCTCTCTTCTCTTGTCCTTTATAAACACAATAGAAAAGTGTTTTAAAGATAATTACTTTAGCACAAAGTGTAAAATTTCAAACAAGAAGTTGCGATAGTATTTTTAAAGGTTTTGATGTTGTAAAATAAATTTTAATCCATATTAATACAAATATTCCTCAGACCAAATTTAACATAGTTTTTAAAAATTCATTTGTGCAAAAAAATGCTTTGGCTTACATGAGTAAATAGTAAACTGGTCAGAATGGCCATCATTAAAGAGTCCACAAATAACAAATGCTGAAGAGGGTGTGGGAGAAAAAGGCAGTCTCCTACACTGTTAGTGGGACTGTAAGTTGGTACAGCTACTATGGAGAATAGTATGGAGATTCCTTAAAAAACTAAAAATAGAGTTGCCATATGAGTCTACAATTCCATTCCTTGGCATATATCCTGAGAAAACTCTAATTCAAAAAGATACATGCACCCCAATATTCATAGCAGCACTATTTACAGTAGCCAAGACATGAGAGCAACCTAAATGCCCATCTATGGATGAACAGATAAAGAAGATGTGGTGTATACGCACAGTGGAATACTACTCAGCCATAAAAAAGAATGAAATAATGCCATTTGCAGCAACATGGATGGGCCTGGAGATGATCATACTAAGTGAAGTAGGTCAGACAGAGACAGATACCATATGATATCACTTATATGTGGAGTCTAAAACATGAACTATTTACAAAATAACTTAGGTAAGGTTATTAAAAAAAAGTTTACAAATGAACTTATTTACAAAACAGAGAGATTCACAGACATGTGAAATAAACATATGGTTACCAAAGGGAAAAGGAGTTGAGGGGGAATAAATTAGGAGTTTGGGATTAGCAGAAAACTCCTATATATATATAATACATATATAAATATATATAAAATATATACTATATATACATATATAATAGATAAACAACAAGGTCCCACTGTAGAGTACAGGGAACGAGATTCAGTATCCTGGAACAAACCATAACGGAAAAGAAAAGTGGAGTAAATTAAACAGTGCAGAATTATTAAATGGGAATAAGTAAAATATAGCATTTATTATATACAAATGTTTAGTAAAAAACATTTACATGTAATAAATGTTATTATATACTATATTGGAATTTATCAGACAGTTTTATTACATTTATTATATTTATCAGACCATTTTGTTATATACAGTCTTTAAACATATTTTATTTCTAAAATTTTCTTACCCTGTAACATGCATCAGTGGTGAAATTATAAATAAATGATGTAGGGATTCTCAACATTGTGTTTCTGTGAAAGAGATTCAGTTTTAAAATGTTGTAAAATCCCATTACAGACTAATCCAGAAGAGAGGGATGAAAGCCCCAGAATGGGGAAGGCCTTTCTGATGCTGGTTTTATGGTCTGACACTGCCAAGGTTTCACTCTGCTCAGAAGGTGAGTTTGGAATACTTACTGGCACTTAATAGGTTTATTCAAAAGAGAAAACAACCAGGTCTTATGGCGTTGTCTAAAAGAAGAGCCAGGTGTAGCTCATATCAATAGTCTGTGGTTTCAGGAGGGAGACATTTTGGGTTTTTAATATATTTGAAAAATTATTCATTTATTAATATTTTTTATTGGCTGTGCTGGAACTTCCAGGTTTTCTTTAGCTGTGGCCAGTGAATCTTACTGGATTAGAGATGAAACCCATGTCCCCTGAACTGGTAGGTGGATCCTTAACTACTGGACTACCAGGCAAGTCCAGAAGGGAGCCACTTTAAAATTCCTGTCTATAATACTTCTATAACACTAATCTAAATCATATTCATTTTTCAATTCACAGTGATATGATCACCACACCCAGGCCATCTCCAATTACCCCAGCCTCCTTGATCTTTATGGATTAACCTGTGTACTTAGTCACCTGGAGACTTGCATTATGATTACAAGTCTCCTGCCTTTTTCTTGTGATCTCCTTAAAGATCTTTGTCATTCCCTAAATCATGGTTTTAAATTCAGGTACCTGGTTCCAGGGCTCCCTCCTTTAAAAAAAAATTGTGAAACGTCTCTTTTGGTAGTTTACAACTCAGTGCTGAGGCTGCAGTAGGCGCTCAAAGTCGTCTTAGTTTGAACTTGCTCTGAAGAGACTAGGTGAGATTCTTTAACCTTACATTTCCTTTCCTTGTCAGTGCTCCTGGTGGCTCAGAGGGTAAAGCATCTGCCTGCAATGTGGGAGACTCAGGTTCGATCCCTGGCTTGGGAAGGATCCCCTGGAGAAGGAAATGGCAACCCACTCCAGTACTCTTGCCTGGAATATCCCATGGATGGAGGAGCCTGGTAGGGTACAGTCCATGGGGTCGAAAAGAGTCGGACATGACTGAGCGAATTCACTTCTTCCTTACCTTGCTTTTAGTGTCCTTGGAAAAAGACAAACAAAAAACTTAATGAATATTTGGAGTTTCCTTATCCTAGCTCTCAGTTCTATGGACTAGAAGGGAATAAAGAGGCAGTCAAGATCCTGAAAAGAGACAAGATTGGAAGCTAGAGGTAAAGAATCAGCCTGCCAGTGCAGGAGCCTTAAGAGATGCGATTTAATCCTTGGGTCTGGAAG